>NC_139608.1:57804421-57941921 GCF_964270895.1 Podarcis filfolensis
CTCCCTTTCTGCTCTTTAAGACCTGGCTACTGTTTTGTCACTTGTGCCCCCAGCACTTTCTCAAACTCCCAAACATGTCCACTGGCCCCAAAAGGTTACCAAGCACTGCTTTGTGGGTTAAACCACAGAGCCTAGGGCTTGCCGATCAGAAGGTCGACGGTTCGAATCCCCGCAACGGGGTGAGCTCCCATTGCTCAGTCCCTGCTCCTGCCTACCTAGCAGTTTGAAAGCATGCCAAAGTGCAAATAGATAAATAGGTACCGCTCTGGCGGGAAGGTAAACAGCATTTCCGTGCGCTGCTCTGGTTAGCCAGAAGCGGCTTATTCATGCTGGCCACATGACCCGGAAGCTATATGCTGGCTCCCTCGGCCAATAAAGCGAGAGGAGCGCCGCAACCCCAGAGTCGGCCACGACTGGACCTAATGGTGAGGGGGGCCTTTACCTTTACCCTACCCCCATTTAGAACAGGCTAATCACAACCTCTCCAGTGAGAGGAAGTACCTACCAGCAGAACTTCCGTCTTATCTGGATTTGGCTTAGGTTAATTGTCCCTCATCCAGTCCATTCCCACTTGGATGCTGCAAATACCTTTAGAAATGTTTGGGAGGGAAGAAATGAGGCAGGTGTAGCTTCCCATCCCAAGCCTCTTGTTCACTCTTCCGCCGCCTTCCAACAGGACTCTAGTCTTGTCCCAGAGAAAGTGAGTGGGGAGACAGAACTGTACAAAGGGCTTTGGGAGGTTTGGAGCAAGAGAAATCCTGGTTGCCTTGCCATAACTTAAGTACACGGACATACCCCGGCAAGAAAATGCACTTCGCTGCCCATCGTTAATGTTTATCCATATTAAAAGCTTGCCCTGTAAATAAAATATGCCTTGTTTCATCTCCCACTTTACCTTTCTTGAGCTGTTAATGCCCGCTAAAATTGATGAAACAATTTCATTGTGATTTTAAAAGTTGTCTCTAAGTATGTCTGCCTTGGGTTGCTTGTGGCCAATCACAGCTCATTCTTCTCCTTCCTCTCTAAGAAGGTCTTGTCATACAAGCGGCTCCGACATTGGGCCATAATACCATGAAGCATAGCTGATTTTTGGAGTTAACTACTAAGTAGTTTCAATAGTGATAATGATGTACTATGTGCACCTATTGGGAATATATAAAATTAGAGGAGAATTTCTGTTGGCTTTGGTCTTCTTTCAAGAATAATTACAGTAGCTGCCATTCATTCCCATTCACTTACCCTGATTATTCTAGAATAACCCAGTTATTAAGGTTTAGTCATACTTTAGGATATACTGCAAAGTGACAACTTGTCATGTTGGCATTATCAATACTGTAAAATTTCCACAGTGGGGACTGAGTTTTCTCAAGGCTTCCGAATGCAGAGATTGGCGGGAACACGAACACGATGTTTTCCATCCTTCAGCCCAGACACTGAGATCTAGCTCTGAGGGCCTTCTGGCTGTTCCCTAACTGCAAGAAGTGAAGTTACAGGGAACCAGGCAGAGGGTCTTCTTGGTAGTGGTGCCCGCCCTGTGGAACACCCTCCCATCAGATGTCAAGGAAATAAACAACTATCTGACTTTTAAAAGACATATGAAGGCAACCCTGTATCAGGAAATTTTTAAGGTCTAATGTTTTACATTTTTTTTCTGTGCTGGAAGCCGCCCAGAGGGGCTGGGGAAACCCAGCCAGATGGGTGGGGTATAAATAATAAAACTATTATTATTATTATTATTATTATTATTATTATTATTATTCCTTGCTTCCTCTGGTAGCATGCCTTCTCTGTATTTGTTATCCCTTTTAGTTCTCACATGAATAGAAAACATTATTCTGTAGCAATCAATCATACAAAGCATTTGTTTATTAAAAGCCTCAGTGTATCAGTTTGCAAACTGGTGATGGCAAACTCTGGTCCTGCAACATATAGATCTATTTACTGACATCACATGGGATTGTGTGGATGTCAAAGAACCTGTCTCATTGGTGGGGATTTGACTGTACATATCATCCAGGTCTTTCCCACTTCTTGTATCCCATAGTTTCCAGATAATCCCTATCAGTGAAAGCACTTGTAGATATTTTCGTTCCCTGGAGTTATACATCAGGAACTGCCAAAACCAATCATATCCATTAAACCTGTCTGGAAGTGATTGCAATCAGATACTTCAAAGAAATAGGCAGGAAACCAACAGTAGTCAGATGGGGGATAATTTGGCCCCCAATTGGCTTCGTATTAGCTCCTAATTCAGAGAGATTATCTCTAGTCTCCGAAAACAGACTTTAGGTTCCTCGCCAAGCATTTGGTCACATATCTCTCCTTCATATTTCAGTGTTATCCCCCCACCCCAAAAAACAATCCAAACAATCCAATCCAATATAACAATCCAACTTGCTAAACTCTTACCTTCAGCACCAACTCTCCCCAAAAATTCGCACAGTATAGATGTATGGTACAGTGAAAGGAGGGAGTAAAACTGAAGAATTTTCATTAAAACTTGCCAGATCTTCTGTTTCACTGGAAAATCCTTAGTTTTGACCAGGAAGGGAAACAATACCCACCCAGTTTACTTCCCCTGTAATGTTTATGAAAACAAAACAAGTGGCAAATGTCTTAACTTTGCCATTTCATTTCTAAGCATAGGTATCTAGGAAGGATTCAATGCCACAGTATTCTATTACCAAAAAATAAATAAAATGAAATAGAAGAAATTGTATAAGGGAGCACTAATGAAGTGAACACATAAACAGACATGCCTTGCTACAGTTACTATAAGGGATTTTTTTTAACCAAAAAGAGTGAGACTCATAAAACACTTAAGCCTTACGTAAGTGTGTAAAAGCCTGTGGACTTGGGGAGGTACATATGCCCAAGCTGTCCAGCAGCATACTTAGCTGACGAAGCTGACAGATTGTGCAATTTTGCTGTGGTAATTACTCAATGGTTCAGCAAATGGTAAGTAAATACTTTGGAAATCATAATGTCTAATTACTGGCTCACATATGGTTTATCCCTACCCATTCCACAGTAGGTAAGGTAATGAACACACCCAAACCTTTATTTTTATTCCCTCAGCTCAGTCACCATCTCGCCTATTGAACAGCTGCCTTTGGAAGACTAAGCTACTAAGAATCTATTTTGAAAATTGGGGGGGGGTTAAATAAAATAAAATTAAAAGTATATTGTAAATACTGAATAAAAGGATGGTAGAGTCTCTCAGACAGGTCTAGCAAACAATACAAACCAGCAAGAGATGTCTGAATTTGTGTGCTAGACGTAATTTCTTTGCTATTGCAGTCCAGATTTGCAAAAGATTTACAATCCGATGCTAACTGTGTTCACTGAGTCAGAAGTAAGTCCTATTGATTTCAGTGTGACTTCCTCGCTCAGTAAATGTGCTGAAGACTGCAGCAGTAGGCATGCAAAACGAGGAAACTCCATCTAGTAAACACTTCTATGCCACTGCCATCTTAATAATTATTTTAACCCATTTATGTTTTATAAACTCTTTTAGAAACTCATCTGTTTTCGCTTCTGTTTTAAACATCAGATACAGGAACCAAAACTAAGTATACTGCACAATTTAAAGGATCTACTTTCACTGCCATATTTACCTCAAACCACTGCCGCCACTACTTAAACGTTTCAGCAAGAATATCTGCCTCAGGTATTGGCCATTCAATACCACTGTTGGTGCTGTTGTAGTAGACTGCACGCTTTATTCTAAACATTTCTTATGTCTTAGGTAAGGATGGGGGAGAAATTTGATTCAATTCACATTTAAAACTGAATCTATCAAATTTGCACTTTCTGAAACAGAAAGAGAATTGTAACCCAGTTATCCAAATTTTGCAGTGCATTATTCAAACTAGCAAATGTTTGCAAAAATTCATGCCTTGGGGGAAAGTGTGCATAAAAATGAATCTCTTGGTGGAAATAACATATCAAAATGCATTATATTTTAATAAATGGACTGCAAAAATTGTATATTAATCAAAACTGCATACAAAAATGTGTTTATTTGGATAAATTTGCAGTAAAATTATGAAGAATCTTAAGGAGGGTTTTAAGAAAAGAATTTTGCAGATTGCTGAAGAAATGCAGAAAACTGAATTTAAGATTGGAAAAATGAGAACCTGAGAGAACCAGAACTGACAGATCAATCCATCTCCAGTCTTAGGACTAGATTTTTCCTTCAAGTCGTTTTCCCTCTCTTTGGAGGTAGATATCCTGTTTTTATACCCCTTTACCGAAGCAACGTAGATGTATTATTAATATATGCTGTGTGGCTTTAGTACAGATTAAGTAGCATTAGCCATGCACTCTAGATTGTAAAACAGCTACATCGTCTTAAGCTAATGCAGGGTTAAGCACCATATAGTCTGCAGGCCGCCAGCATTTGTGAAGGTACTTTTGTACAGTTCATTGGTTCTGCTAAGAATTCTGCAAATCCAAGGTTCATTTTAAGAGGGGGGTGGGTGGCATTTCTAGACCTTGCAGCTGCAGGCGTATGTTTTTAATGGCCAGAGTGCAACAGAATAAATGCTAGCAGCGATATTCTTAAAAACCTAAATTGGTTATTTTTAATCACTAATGATCTTTTTAGGGTTCAGTCCCTAAAAGGGGGTGTTCAAGAATACACAGCAGGGATGGGGAACCTCAGACTCAGGAGCCAAATGTGGTTCTTGGGACTTACCACAGACCACATTTCTTTCTCCAGGCCCACTGCTTAGTGTTGTTGCTCTGCACCCTCTTTGGGTGTGTTTGCCTGGATGGGTTTTGTCCTTGAGCTGCAAAAATACCTCATGCTTGTCTGGGTGGGTAGAAGGTAGAGAGGGGTTGTGTAATTTAGCCTATTGCATAAAGATAAAAATCACATTTGTTGTGCTGTCCATTTTTTCCCTCTGACCCTGCCCACTATTGGCATGTGGTTCCCAGAAGGGCTTGCAGCCCTCAGGGTAGAGATGTTTCCACACCCCTAGATATGATCTGCCCACCCAGCATTGAACACAGTCTCTATTTTGTGGTGGGCAATCAATGATGGAGCTTTCATTGGTGTTGCCTCCTCTAATGCTATCTCTCAACTGATGCCAGAACTCCAGCATCTGTGGAATAAAAATATTGGTGTTCCAGGGCATTCTAGGGGGTGGCTTAGATCTAAAGTCATCCTGATCCCACTCTCTTTAAGAGTGTCAACAAAAATATACAGAGTTGATCCAGTTGAAATAGAGTGTGCAGTACTTAGATTTTCCAAAGCTTTCAACAAGGTGCCCCACCAAAGTAAGCTTAGCAGTCATGGAATCAGATTAGAGGTCCACTTGTGGGTGAGGAATTGGTTATGTTGCTGGAAGCTAAGAGGAAGAATGGAGGAACGATAAGTATTGAGACCTGTGCTTTTTAACATGTTCATAAATGGTCTAGAATTAGGAGTGATAAGTGAGGTGGCCAAGTTTACTGTTGACATTAAATTGTGCAGCATCATTAAAAGAAGAAGAAATTATGAAGAGCTGAAAACAGACTTCTCCAAAATTAGTGAATGGGTGCTAAAATGGCAAATGCAATTCAAGGTAAGCAACTATAAACTGATGCATGTCAGGTCAAAAGAATCTTAATTTCACAAATATGTTCCTGGGGTCTGGACTGGCAATGACTCACTAGGAACAAGACCTGGTGTCTTAGTGGATAACTCAGTGGAGTCTTTGCTGAGAGACTTTTTCAAAAGGTTTTTGAAACTTTTATTACCCACAACACCCACAACAGATGCACTAAGAGTGTACAAAGCATGTATGTCACCCATCTTCATAAGGGCTTAGGGGCAATGTGAACATGCGGAGTCTGAGTCTATAGACCGTCAGGATGGGATAAGAGAAGACATTACAGGAAGGATCAGATACCTAGCTGTTTCTTGCTCATTTTTAATATTAATCAAGTTAAATGACAGATACTATGGAAAATTGTACTACTAGAACAATATGCATAGGACTGGGCTGTATGTCATGGTTAACTGTAACTGGATTGGGGGTAACAATATTAGGTAATGTTTTGTCCTGGGAAAGTGATCTTATTGACTAATATTTTCTTGGGGCACGGAATAGTTTTGTGCCTTTTCCCCACAAGGGAAAAATATCTGTACAACCATCCTGAGCACTCATGGTGAGAAAACGGTCTAAATACTTTTTAAAAAATCAGGTAAGAAATGACAGGTTGTGCATCAGCCACCATTTACACCAGAGGGCAGCCTGACTGGGAAGAGGAAATTTGTGAGTGTTGATGGCACTGGTGAAAAGTGGCATGACTGAATGACAGCAAGCTAGGCAGAAACAGGTCACTCATTCAGCTTTATGGTAGCAGATAATGTAAGGCCATTAGGTGATAACAAAAACTTGCAAGGAAAGGACACTGAAGAAAGGCAGCTGCTGCAGAGAGAAGCACATTCTTTTCAAATGAGAAGACAGGGACTTCAGGCTGAGAGAGAAAAACGAGTCTGGAGCAGGGAAGAAAACGTGATTATCCTAAGCACTTACGTTCAGAGCGCTGTACAAATATTAACAAACTAATCCTCCAGGCCCAAATGAAGGTGGATATATAAGCATTATTATCCCTCTCTTTACACAGGATCTGAGGCATCAAAAGTTAAATGGTATTTCCAACGCTATTGAAGAACTCAGTGGGGAAAGCAAGCTTAGGAATCTGATGGCCACCGTGTTTACCCCCCAAATAGTCAGTGGCTCATCAAACAGCAAGCACGCAATGGATTTGGGACAGAAAAGTCCACAAACTTTCTACAAGCCATGAACACAAATGTTAAGCTCTTCTGAGTCCGATTGATTTCAATGAAAGAAGTTTAACTATGCAGATTGGGCTGCAATCCTAAACACAATTAATAGAGAGTGAGCTCCACTGAACACAGTAGAACTTACTTCCGAGTAAGTATGCATAAGCTTGCACTGTGAATAACCATAATACTAATATACTCAGCATCTCCATAGCAGATTTGAATGTCCAAAATGCTTTGATGTTATTTAGCTATGATTCAGAGTTGGGAGTGAAATAACCAGGTATGTGGATGTCACCCAATTATTCAGGATGTTGGGAGTCCAAGCATATTGTGCCAAATGGAATGAAAGGGCAACAGAGTGGCAAATGGGAATCAATGAAGTAAAGTGTAAAGGGACAGTGGGGTAACAGAATAACATAAAATCCTGTCTACATTATGCCCTGATTGTGTGTGAACTAAAGTGTGGCTGCATTCGGTTTGCTAGAAAAGATGCAGAAAATGGAAACCAGTGACCAAGATCCTGCCCAGGAGGAGATGCTAAAATGTTTGAACCTTTTGTGTGAAATATTTGGTGGGTGGACACACACACAATAGAAGCTTATAAAATTAGGCAATGAGTGGAGGAAGTGATTGAGAGTTTTTTCCTTTCACATTGTCCTAGAATTCAGAGTCACCCATGAGTTTGTTTATGCTGGATTATGTCTGGAGCAGATGGATGGTGGTGGTGGTTCTGTCCAAGGGACGATCAGGAGCAGCAGAAGTAATATGCATGCTTTTGGATTTTTCACAACTCTTCTCACCCAAGCCAATAAAGTATGTAATCCTTTCAAACTACAAATAGGAACAATCAACAGATCTAGTTATATGTAGCGGAATTTATCTTTCTGACCCTTTTTAGGTAGCATTGTTCAGTTCACATCTCCATTGAACGTTATAATTAATGACAATCAGGTCAAGTAAGAGGGTTTTTAAAAAGAAAGAAAGAAACCAGAGCTGCAGCTATATCAGAAACAAATTATGTTTCTAGTACATTGTTATCGTCTACAATTTAGGTATTCTTGCCAATACATTTAATGCATGTCTGTCCCAGTCCAGTTCTAATTGACTGAGATTGCTATCATTTCCCCTTGGACACTCTGCTACTGTCCTGATAGAACTAGGATATTTCCCAGATTTTCAGTTTTAAATATCCTTTTGCTCAGCTTCCTCCATTTATTCCTAATGTTCACTAAGTAATACCTCTCTCCTGGTATTTACATTAGCAGTGAACTGAGTGTTTGTAGCCAAATTTATATCAGCAAAATTTATGTGCATCAAATGCCACAAATCTTGATGCAAAGGCTTATCTGATTTTACGAGTTCCCTTGGGCTTTATAATTGTCCCTTTCCACACCAGGGGTGATTGTGATCTAGTCACTAGACTGCGCAGAAGCCTCTAGGGCATGCTTACTTTTTGCATGGAAAGAGGCACTGTCCATGTTAGTAACAATGTCCGTGTTAGAAACAATGTGGATCAGAAATTATATGAATGAAATGGCTATATGCCCCGTGTCATGGAATTAATGCAGATCTCTGTCATGCTTGAAGGCCATTCCATGTACTTGTAACAGTTCTGGCTTACTGGAATCTAGAGAAGTTCTGACCCAGGTTTGATTTAGGATTCAAGCTTTCTGTCTGCACAAGCTAGACCTGGTCAGGGAACCTGGAAAGCTCTCCAGGATGGGAGAGAAAATCAAATCAGTTAATCTTCACAGCTGAATCTATCAAATTCACATTTTCAAAATATGACAACTGAAACACAGCCATCCTTTGAAATTTATACTTATTTGAATTTCGTGATGCATTTATCCAGGCAAACAGTGTTTTCAAAACATTTTATGGAAACTGTGCGTAAGAATAAACATGCTTGTGAAAATAGCATACAAAGATTCGTTATATGAAAGGAAATTGTTTGTAAGAATGCCTACCTTACTCAAAATTGCATACAAAAATATGTTTAGTATGAGAAATTCACACTAAAATGCTGGTGAATTTTCAGGAGGGTTTTTTTTTTAAAAAAATACCACAGAAATGTAGATTTAAGATTGGAAAAATGAGGAGAATCCGAGAGAACCAAAAAGGGCAGATTCTTCCATCCCTAGCATCAGATTAAGAACTTGTTTGAAACAAATCCTTTGTAATTAAACTCATACGACTTCTGTGGATTTACCAGGGTCTCTGAAGAATCTTACAATATTCAGATTGATCCTGTTAAGTTCAGGCACCTAGTTTCTGTCTCCCCAACATATAACATGAAGGTATCAGAAATGTTGCCTTTTAAATATTGGACATTGCTTTAGGCTGAATAAAGGCATCAGCGACATAACAGGTTTGTGAAATGACTATATACAGCTCCCTGGCAGTGTTGCGGGGCTCCAGCACAGTTTAAGGGAAGGCAGAAAGGAATCTAGAGGTGGGGTTCCAAACCCTTTTGGGCCTGGGGGTAATCTAAATACAAAATACCATTTCACAGAAGAAACACAGGCAATGCTCAGAACTACCCTCAAACGATAACAAAAGAGGCAAAGCATGTTTTCACTGCAAAACAAAGCAAAAAAAGTGGCACCCCTTTTAAAAGAATCCCAGTCAACTCCCTCAACCAAAAACCCCCCCTCCTTAGTTAAAAAAATAAAATTGGGAAGGGCAGAACAATTTGGCAGGCACTAAGAAGGGTGTCTAAAAGGGTTAAACCACAGAGCCTAGGACTTGCCGATCAGAAGGTCGGCGGTTCAAATCCCCGTGATGGGGTGAGCTCCTGTTGCTCAGTCCCAGCTCCTGCCAACCTAGCAATTCGAAAGCATGTCAAAGTGCAAGTAGATAAATAGGTACTGCTCTGGCGGGAAGGTAAATGGCATTTCCGTGTGCTGCTCTGGTTCACCAGAAGCGGCTTAGTCATGCTGGCCACATGACCTGGAAGCTGTCTGCGGACAAACGCTGGCTCCCTCGGCCAATAAAGCCAAATGAGCGCCGCAACCCCAGAGTCGGTCATGACTGGACCTAATGGTCAGGGGTCGCTTTATCTTTACCTTTAAGAAGGGTGTCTGGGTGCGCCATAGTGTCCATGAATGCTATGTTGGGAACTCCAGATCTAGAGGTTCTGCTACGCTTGTGTACAAAGCCAAAATATAAAACACTGAGAACAAATCAGGGCCCTTGGTCTCCAAAGCTCTTCCACGTTGCCAACATTGACTAGCCCCTCATTGCAGCCCTAATAGAGGAGCCAACTGGTATGGGAAATGACAAGAGGGGCGATGGAGGGGCAAAGACTTTGAAGCCTAAGTGCTTGTCTGATGATGTTATCAGATGTGAACCTGCATCTCAAGTCTCCCAAGTCTGTGAGGTCCCTCCTAGTATAGACTGGACTTCTCTCTCTCTCCCTCTCTTCAGGGCATAACAGTTGAAAGTATGTGGGACATGCAGTCATGTGAATTTACATTTATGGGGTATGAGTGATCCCTACCCAGTGATTATTATTTTTAATTGTGTCTTGCTTTATTCTGAATTATGACAGGAGAACCCTTATCCACCTTCAACCTGCCCCTGCCAGGAAAAAGTAGTACAGAAAACAAATAAAACCTAGCCATTCCACTACAAAGTTTCACGCAGGGACAAGTTATATATCTAAAGTTTTCTTTTCTCTCTCTTTCGCTCTGTCTCTTTGAGCAATCTTATACATTATTAATTAACCCCTCATTCCTTTCATTCCACACCCAGAACAGTGGGCAAAAAATAATGCTTTTTTCCAGGCTTAATGAGCAATTTGCAATTAATTACTGAAGCTTATTAAGGGCAGCTTTGGCTTAAAATATTTTCTTCCTACCTTTCCTCTACAGTATTCACCAAAATTTGGCTTCCTGGGAGGAACTAATTTAATTTCATGGTTTGTGCATTACTTGCACACTTTTTAATCCCCTACTCCATTTTTTTCCTTTACAGACTGTCCCTGAAGAAAGCCAAAACATTAACTTTCTATTCATCACACAAATAAGATTTGGGTTTAGTTCTATCTATGCATGCACACACGTACACAAACCTCTTCTTTCTCATTACATCAGGGTAACTCAATCAATTGAAGTATTACCCAGTGAAAAAATTAATAA
The DNA here is from genome assembly GCF_964270895.1 of Podarcis filfolensis. Classification (NCBI taxonomy): domain Eukaryota; kingdom Metazoa; phylum Chordata; class Lepidosauria; order Squamata; family Lacertidae; genus Podarcis; species Podarcis filfolensis. The sequence continues at coordinate 57,815,342 of NC_139608.1, forward strand.
AGAGGGGAGCAGTACAATGAGATTCTGAAGGTGCCCCAATTCGTCCACAACACTTAGGCAAGGCAGCAGCAGGCTCACTGGTGTCACAATCAAAATTAATAAATTAATAAATAAAAGGCACGTATTTAACGGGGAAATTATTCCTTTGATTCATAAAACTGACTTCTTTGTTATGATAGTTTCAAACCGTTGCGTTCTCTGTTTCTTTAGATTCACATTCATGGGAAACCACAATAGATGGCTTCCGTTTTCTTCCTTAACTTTCAGAACCATAGTGTGGAGCTGCTCAAGAAACGAAAACAAAAAAAATCATTTGTTGGGGGATCAGGAGCAGAGAAAACAGTGTAGTTAGAAGAGCAGCCACTAGTCACGAGCCACTTTTTTTTTTTACTAGATGACCTATTGGTAAAGCTGTTCCCATTTGGAACTTGCTACACCTCTCTTGACAATGTGGGATGCATTCACTTCAGAAAATGGAGGTTGCATGTTTGAATACTTCCCAGCCTTGGGGAGGAAGGAACACAGTACATAGAAATCTAGCAAAAATAAACACACATTCTTGCAGCTAGGCAGACGGTATGAAACAAACAAACAAACAGCTGGGCCAGGGAGTAAAATCCCCAGCTGGCTGGCAACCATAGTGCCTTCCTAGGGCTTTTGTGATCAAGTTACTCTCTGTGTTTTCTTTCAGAATTAAGCCAGAAAAATAACATACTCTAGGCAGAAATTATTTGGGTGCTGTAACTTTATAAGGTTTCATTAGGCTCATTCTAGCTATATGAATCTAGAATGTTTATCAAATTCTTTGTTTGCAAATCTCTGTGCCCTGGCCTATATAATGCCAGGCCAGTGTGCCCTATCCAAGCTCTTCCATTTATTAAAACAGCTTGTATTCTAAACCTAGGACGGCCAATGTCTTGGAATACAATGCCCATAATCCCTGGCTATTGGCCATTCTGGCAGGGGCTGATGGGAATTGTAGCCCACAACTTCCAGAGAGCACCGCATCGGCTACCCATGTTCAAAAGCTTCTAGATGTCTTCCAAGGCCATTTGGATAAATTCAGCTTTTGGATCACTGCAGTGTCTCATTCACATGATAGACATCTTATAAGCTGTATGCTATGAATGCAGAGAATACTTCTGAGCACTTTGTAATGCAGTCCTGCCCAAGCTCTTCAGCAACCCTGAAGTAGCCCATTGGATCCTGACCATAATAGACATACAGGGTTGGACATAGAAGCATGCATGGTCCAGAACCAGAGACTGTGTTCCATTTCCTGTTCAGAAGTTCCCCACTGGTGAATACTCTCAAACTCCTCCTAGTTTTTGTTTTTTTAAAAAATCAGCTGTGGGGTTGATTGTGGGAACTGCTGAATGAGAAGGTGAATGGGGAGAAAAACTTGTTTATACACTGTCGCCTGCCTATGAGGATGTCACCTCACCAGATCGTGGAAATTGAGCTGGCTTAAATCCCATTCAAATCCGTATCCCGGAGTGTTCAGGATTTATGCACACAATCATGCTGTCAAAATATTATGCAGGAAAGAACAGCAATTTGCAATAATACCGGCAGGAATTTCTCAGCCATAGCTTTGCCATACATATGGCAAAATGTTTTCTTTGTCAAGGATCTTATATAAAATCACACCACCATAATGTTTAATCTTTACCACCTCATTTCCTACAAAAACAGCTCTAGGCAGCTTGCCAGTACACCTAGATGGCTGGATGGAAATGGAGGTGACCCGTGGAAAAGTTCAAGTAACAATTTTCCAAAATCACTGAAGCCTTTTCAGGTGGTCTTTCTCTTCCTCATTGACCACATCTGAAGGATGCTTATAAAACGGCAAAGGAACCTTCACATAGTTTGAAAACCATTAAAAAGCCATCTACAGCCTCCATCATAGGAAGTCTTTAAGAATAAAATTTTGCAAAGAAAAATAAACAATTTTAAGTGTTTTGTAAGTTAAAAGGGCTACTGGGTTTCTCTTATTGTAGTCCCCAGTATATGACCAGACAAAGGTCATTGAACAAGATGATCTCACTATGCAGGAATCCACAAGAAAAGGTGCAACTGCAAGATTAATTTCACTGGGAACTCCAAAGTTCAAAAATCCTAACAATGCATTACTCCCCCCCCCCAAAAAGTATTCTTCAGTTCTTCCAGAAGCAGACTGCAGTTGAACCTTCTTCCTGTCTTTCCCTGACTTCTTCAAAACCACTTATTATTAATACTTCTAGAGCTGAAAGAGCTCAGGATGTGATCCATTTGCTTCATGAAAGCGTGTGATTTGACAAAGGAGAAAATCGGGCCATTTGCTTCTTCGTTGACTTACCCTTATGGCAGACAAAAAGACAAATATGCATATAAAGAAAACAGAATCCCAGCTTTGTACACGTTCAGTTGGCTCCTGGATGATGGAAGGGCAGCCACTCTGCAGAAATGTAAAGAAAGCACCTGCACATTAGTTGGGTTACCACCATGTCATATTTGCCAGAGCATACTGAGCATACACAGAAAACTATTATGGGCATGGAACATGAAACCAGGAACAAGCATTGCTAAGAAGAAGGCTGGACAAAGGGGACAAGAGGGCCAGGAAAGGTGAGAGGCATTGTGGTCCATTAAAAAAATGCAGCTCACTGTTCTTCAAGGTAATCAGCCTTGTAGTCAAAGACTGGGAGGAAGGCTGTTGATGTGCCCATGCTGCAGAAGGAAAACTGAGGTGAAGAAAAAAATATTTGCCCTAGTTTGCAGCTAGGCAAGCATTTGAACTCTGCTCTTCAGCTTCTCCTTCAACATATCACCCAGCGTACCACACAGGGTCTCAATCCCTAATCTCTTGGGGAAAGGTGGGGGGGCTGGTCCTGAGTTATCTTTAGGGGAAATGGAGGTAGGCTGAGGAATATATGCAGCATCGCCTTACCCCATATATGCCCAGTCACACACTTCATTCTGAGGAAATTGCACTGTTGCATGTGTCACATAAAAGTTGTTCTGCATTTGTAAGTAATCAATTGTTTAGTGTGGCCGTAGCACCCATATTTTGGAACTCCTTACCTATTGACAGCAGGCGCTGTATTTTTGCCTGCTAAAAACTTTTTTGTTTTGTTTAGGCAAGCCTGTCCGTACAAATAGAATGTTGGTGTGTGTTTTAATCCAGTTTTAAACTTTTTGCCAATTTCAATTATTATTTTTTAATGTTCAAAACAGTGAACTAGTTTTTAAACTGATAATCATCATTTTCATAAATCACATTTATTACAATTGACTAACATACAAATCTTGTGAAATAAATAAATAAGTGCTTATTTCAAAGATCTAGGGATGGCAATTGCAGAGACAACAGGTGAGGGGAAGGCGGGGGAAGAGGATGCGTTGGATTGAGAGTAGGAGAGGGAGTATCATAATGTCTACTGCAGTCGCATTTAACTATCCCCTTTGCTCAGACTCAAAATAAAATCAGTAAAATCACAGGAATTCCACTTAGTAAATAGACTACATATTTCATAGCATAAACTGTACCTTTAAAAAAAGAATACGAAGTGTTTTTGCATGAAATTTAAAAGATCATCACACAGATAGGGGAAACCGACTTAACCTCTTCCCAGCCACACGTTTGACAAGCAATTCAGGTTGTGCAAAGCTTACACTGGCAATTCAGATCTTGCAACTGCTTATCTTAATCACCAGCGATATTGCTGATTATCAGCTAAGAAAGAAAGAGTTTAGAACTCCCATTGGCACAAACTTTTGCATGAACAGGTATCGGAGTGCAGTGCACAGAAACCTTGGGCTGTGTCCAACGTTAGCCCATACTCAGAGGAGACCCACTGAAATTAATGGACATGACTAAATCAGATATATTTTCTTTCACACTTCCAGACCAAAATGAAATAAAAGCCCACCATCGATAGCACACTATTCTTCATAGCTGGTCTTTACACATCTTTACTTTCCTGCTTGCTTGTAACATCAATAAGTATGGCATTTCTCTGTTTAAAGCCATGTGCCTTTAAAGCTATGTAACTCTGTTTTTAATAAAGACTTGTATTTCTTTACTTATGTAATTTTAATCTTATTGCCAATTTTCAACCTGCTGGGCCATGGCAGACAAAAGAGATTGATCAACTTTACCTTCGTTTTCCAGCCCCAGTGTTATAATAAACAATAACGTATGCAGAGAATAAGCCCCAGAAATTGTGTTGCGTGTTACAAATTTGATTCCCTAAGAATCGTTCTAAGGTTAATTTAAATACTATGCTTGAAAAGGTATAATCCAACACATTTTATTTTTAATACTATGTTATAAATGCATTCTGTTACCTTATGAAGACTCCAGATAAAATATATTTTCGTTTTGCTTTTATAGTCTCCAGCTAAATTAAAGCATCAAATGTAATTAATTAAAACCCAACTCATTGTTTTCAAGGCCTGATCTGTTAGAAGCAGGCGACAATGATTTATCCTAATCTTCTGACTCAATATCTGTTCTATCTCTAGAGAGCAAACAAGGTGCACGCACTAAGAAAATTACTTCAGAGAAGTGGGAAAGAAAAGCTACCATCCTGCTCACACTTACTCAGGAGGAAACCCGGTTGACATGCATAGGACTAGATTGCTAAGTTCTCAGGTAAGGCAAGATTCTTCCTGAACATTTATCATGGAAACACTTATTCAGGCAATGGGAATGAGGAGCGTGTAGGTCTGCAGGTTGTGCACACTTGGGTGCATGTTCCAAATAAATATTAGAAAAGAGACAAAGAGACAATCTCGCACAAAGAGACAATCTTGCTTGTTGTACTACCCATACCTCAACCAGCTAGTTGTTATACCTTTCTAAAATTCAGGTTCATTCTTAGACATTAGAAGAAGGAAAAAGGAAGCAATGCCCCTCTACAGACAGTACACTCCCCCCTTAATATCCTATAGTGCTCCTCTGTTGATGTTATTTTCTGTCTTTATTTTCAAATCTTCACAATTCTCATTCTTGGGCTGGCTCTGGGCTTGAGGGCCCACCTGAGCAAAGTGTCGTCTCTCCAGCATGACAGCCCAACCAACACTGCTTTCTTTAGATGCCTCCCACTTTTCTTTCTTGTTGGAATTGCCCGAGTTTATGCCTTCAATAATTCACCTTTGAGAAACTCCAATCCATATTGGACCCCTTTTTCTCTGAGTGCTTCTGACCATGAGATCTTACCCAGAAGTTCCTTAAGCTTTTTGAAATTGGCCTTCTTAAAGCCCAGAGTGCATGTCTGACTGCACTCAGCTTTCTCTTGCCTCTGTATAAGGAAACCCAAGAGAACACGATCCTTTCCTCTGAAGGTGCCCAGTACTTTCATTTCATTGATTAGTTCCTTCTGTTAGTGAGGATCAGGTCCAAGAGCAATGACCCCCCTTGTTGCTTCTCCCACCTTCTGGGAAATGAAATTGTCAGCGAGGCATTTGAGATTTGCTGGCTACATTAGAATCGGCTACGGTGCCCTGGATGCTTGGATGTGTGCACAAGATTGCAAATGTATCTTATATAAAAGTCTGAATTTCTTGAACTTGCCTGAGAATTCTTCAACTTGATAGCTATGTTCGGGCATTTGCCTAGACACACAAAGGGTTAAAGCTCCATCCTATCCTCCCCAGACTGTTCTAAGTCTCAAGAGGGTTTTTTAAGTGCATTCAACCGAACACACTTAAAAACCTCCCTGCAAGCTGGAACCCTGAAATGTCAGGTTTTCTGACTATGGGGAGAATTTCTGAGCATTCAGTCCAACCCTCTTCAGACCTACATGCTAACTGCCCACCAGGCGACACTGCTATGGCTGCCTGTGAAGTTGCTGGGAACTGATCGATAAGACTGTGAGGGGCCAAACTGCAGGCAAACATGGGTCTTGGGTCAGTGCTTTTAGTTACCTGCTGCTTAGTTTCCTGATACTGAATAACAGCTGGGGGAGAGGGCTTCAAGTATGAATGTGAGAAGATGGGTTGTGGGCTCTGTTTAGCTTTGTGAGTCACATGCTTTTTCAGACCTGGTCAACCCAGGCCGCCCACACCATGCCTTCAATCAAGCCTTCCATGCCTATCCACTTCATTACTATAGAATTAATATTTTGTGGGTGGTGGAGGGAGGCAGCAGGCTTCCTTTCCAACTTACATTTGTTAGGTTAAAACATCTGTAGGCACTTCCATACATACATCTGTATGTTGGAAGGGACCATAGCTCACTGGTAGTGCACATGCTATACATGCAGAATGTCTCCGTTCCGTTCCAAGCATCTTCAGTGGGATCAGGTGGCAGATTCCAGTGAAGACTCTTTTTTCTTTTGGGAAAGAGTCTTGGTCCAAGAGGAAGTCACAATCTGAAGTTGCATTGTACTTGAACCAGGCAATGATACCACTTGTGTGGCCTTACATAAGTCAGTATCTGTCGGCCTAATCTACCTCCCCTAACCTTGTGAAGTTAAAATTGGCTAAACTCTTCTGTGCCTTAGGGACCTGCAAATAATCCAGGATCAAGATTCTCACTGTCTGAAAACCAAAGGAGCTACTGCCAGTCAGAGTAGACAGCACTGACTTAGATGGATCAATGATCTTACTCAGTATAAGGCAGCTTCCTATATCCCTGTGCAATAGTGTGCTATGTGCAGCTTTATTTGACAGTAGTAGATCATCCATTATCACCTATCAATGTTCCAGGAATACATGGCTTGCAAATCAAAAGGAAACATTGGTGGTACACATGGAAAGCTTCTTCTGCTGGTACTGCTGCTGATGCTTCATTGGAGCTGTAGTTTCCTTTTGAACTGCTCCCCATGACAACATCCCAAACTCCTTTTTAAACTGTTCCGTATTTAAGAAGCAGTCCTGTGATTGGGCTGCAGAAAGGGAAACAGAGTAGACTCTTCCGGTGCACACTTACAATTACGTTTGCTGTTTGCTATCCCACGATCACAGACTCAGAGGTTCGTGTCCTTTGGTTACATTTCAGTGCACTATATTAGATGGATTTTCAAATAAAGATACTATTAAAATACTCGGCTGTAATCTCTGCAGCCCTTAATTAAAACAATTTGTACAAGGTTGTGTTCTTTTTAAAAGGGGAAATCAAACCCGTGTGCTTGAACTGTGATGACACATGTAAAGGGGATATTAGACATGAAACAACCAATTTTGAAATACTGTGCAGCTGTAGGCATTGCCTCAAAATCTGTTATAATATGAGTCTCCTCTGTCTTCTACTCCCTCACCAAGGGATAAGAAGTGATGTCAAGTTAGTGATTAGGAAAGAGTAACTGGTACTATGTGCCGGTTTATATGCTCTTCAGGCAGTGTCAGCCCTCTCTAAAGCCTTCTTCTAATTTAAAAGAAGAGCACTTTAAATTAAACAATTCTCCTGCAAAATTCAGTTCTGGAATTTCCCTTCCCTCTTTGAAACTGCTCCTGAAAGAGGCAGAGAAATTCTGCATTCTTCCTTAAACAAATAAGGTTAGCTACCCTTTTGCCACTCACAATTCAACATTCACACTAAATTAATTTTTCCAAAAGTAATTCAAATAAAAGCTTTGCTGCCACTACCCTTTCCAGAGCCACAAGATTGAATAAGGCATCTGAATAAAATTGTGTATTACAGCCTTCTTTAATATTTAAGCATGACATTCATTGATTTGTTTCTTGTTTTCTGCAAACCTTGACAACATGATAAAATAAATCATAAGAAGAAAATATAGTGGTAACATCTTTTATGGACTTCACATAGTCATCAATCTCAAGCTGTGAGTGAATTATCAGTGCAGCAAAAAGATCTATGTTTTAAGAGCTCCAATAGCATACTAGCTAGAGGTTTTTCACAAGCAAACTCAAGGCGAGTGACTGATAAGCATCATTATTGTTTTCTGAGAGTCTAGTTTATAGTGTGTTGTGGAGGTGTTGGCATATATGTTTCAGAAGGAAAGGTTTGATCAATTCTAAGTAGACATCTACTAACATATAAAAAAATATAACAAGGGCTCCTGCTGAGCAGTATTAAAGTACCTATCACACCGTGTCATTGTGACGGCCCCCATGTTGTGTTTCTGATTATATTTAATATAGAATTAACCTGCCGTAATGTAACGTATTGTGCATTCCGTATGGATCAAACACTTTTATGCGGACCACCCCCAAAAAAAGTCCAAATCCTGCATTCAGATTTTAAGAACATTTGTTTACTTATTTTCAATTTATAGAACTACCCATCGAAAAAAAAAAGGAAAGGAAAAAACAAGAAGGGGGAGAAAAACAAACCTTCAGGGACCAAAAGATGGAGATCATAAAACCCACTGCTTTGTTTGTTACTATGCATTTGTGAACCAGTAGGACATAGAAAATGCAAGCAATTGTAAACCACTACATTGCCTGGAGAGAATGAATGTGGATCAGACAAAGCTGGGAGCTGCAGTGAACATTTCCTATACTGGGAGAAAATCCAAGATATCAATACTATAAAATCCAGCGTTGATAACCGAGCAATGTTATCAGCAAGTGTATTTTTAGAAGTTGTTATTCCTTTAGAAAGAATATGTAGTATAAGCAACGTGTGGCGTGGATTTGCATTTCAGAGAACGATAACAATCTCAAATGTGAGTCACATATGTGTGCATCATTCCTGAGTATTTTGTACTCAGATATTCACTACCCAGTACAAAAAGTCGTGTAGGAATTGTCGCTTATGGGTGCCTGGAAGTTATCACTTGACAAGGCAGTGTTGCATATTTTGCATTTTGACAATTTCTGCAAGAAATACTACTGGGCTTGAACCAGAGGATGTTTGCCATGTATTAAACACAATGAAATCAATATGAGTAATGTTAGCCATGTAACCAGTGGGAATAAAGAAATACTAACTTCCTTTGGATCGAAACCCAGCATTTACTGCAGCAAATATACAATGTATGGATGCCACACCATGTGTAGGCACCACTTAGCCAACTATATAGTCACATCTGGAAATCCTAGGAACAATCAAGCTTCCCAGGTGTGTGTACACAGTTCTTTAAAGATGGGTGCTCATGAAAGTTGCTGTGGGAAACAACGTTTTGCATATCAATTGTAATTTGTGGATATCAATTGTAATTTGTCTTAATTCTAAAAGTATTGTGTGTGTGTGTGTGTGTGTGTGTGTACACACACACACACACACACACACTACATTTTAAATAAAATCAGATGATCGACTAAGCAAAGATTTCTTCCTTCCTTTCCCGTTTACAAAGTGCTGTTCCTGAAAGCATCTCTTTCAACAAGCTTGCAAATGCTTTATATCTGGTGAGTGGGCTAATGAAAGCTTTAGGTTTAGAAAGCCCTAGCACAGGGATTGCAAGAGTAAATATTAAGATGTTTTCTGACAAGCTGAATATATATGTGGTTTCCCACAAAATCCCACAGTGCTTTGCACTCCATAAATATCACTCCTCTTCCCTCACAACTTTTACTATATGAAATATGTTACCCTAGTCCACTAAAACATAGCCATATTTTCACTGGTCTTGAATCTTAGGCACACATATATTTACATAGGTTTGAGCACTATTCATCACCCTCATAATTAATCCAAGTCAATTGAGGAATCAGGAAGGATTTCCTTTGCTATTAGCATGGTGCATTAATATTTTAGCCCAATATATTAACGGACTCTTTCCAGGTTAGTATATCCAATTTCATATGTGTGATCTAATGAATGAATGAATTTAATTTAATTAATTATTAAATAAATAACTACAGAAACACCAGTAATATCACCAAAGTATTGTGTTTTTCACTGAAACCCCACTTCAGCTATGAAGCCAGGTACCCTATAGATATAGATAGATATAGATATAGATATAGATATAGATATTCATTACAGAGGTATTGTTTCATTAGTATTGAACCACATTTTCATGAGCTCAAATTATTGATGACAAAGTATGATTTCTTGGGGTTGAAAAATACCATTTGGAGAAGCTCTTAGTGATATTTTTGAGGGGTGGGGGCACTCCACTTGCATTTCATGTGTTTTCAAAGCTCTGATATGCTGCTGATACATCTACATGCCATCCTAAAGGCAAGTAGTTGTGTTGCCGGTTGCTGGGGTGCAACAGCAGAAACCTGTTGCTTAAGGATATCCTACAGGCATCTGATTTTCCACTTTGGAAAGGAGAATGCTGAATTAAATGGCCCTTTGATCTGATCTACCAGGGCTGTTCTTATGCTCCTATGAGCATGTGCCTGAATATTTTTAAATTAAATTGCAGTGTAGGAGTGGGATATTAAGAGAGATTAACAGACCTTCCAAGATGTCTCCAATGAAAACAGAGACATCCTACCATCCCTTCTGACATTTCTCCCATTAAAACAGGGACATTCTTTTTTAAAAAAAAAATTATTAAAGATTTTCTTGTTTTACAGAAGTAAGTGTAATGTCTCTCATATTTTTTCCATGTAACATTTTTACAAATCCGTTTCATTTATTGAGACGTTAGGGGGAGAGAAAAAAAAGAAGGGGTGGAGGGAGGGAAGATGGGTGGGGGTGGGGTCGGGTGGCGATGTTTCTGTTATGCTTAATGTATGTAGGGTTTGGTGTCAGCGTTGCTTGTGCTGTTCACTTGTGTTCCTTTGGTGGTGAGAGAGGCTGGAGTTGGCCTAGGGTGTGGTTGTTTGTTTGTGATTGGCTGTGGTGATCTTTGTTTTCGTGTGTGAGTGGAGTGGGTGGGTGTTTCGGATCAGGTTAGCCATATTGATTTGTATGCTGTTGGTGGATTATTGTCGTTGTCTTGTTGGGCTGTGTATGTGATAAAGGGGAGCCATACTGGGGTAAAGGCGTCTTCTTCTGTTTTTCCCCGTGTAACAGGGACGTTCTAAGGAAAAGCGGGACATTGCGGGATCAAATCAGAAACTGGGATGGCTTCTGCAAATCCGGGAGGATCTGAGATTAACCAAGGTGTTTTTTAGGCAAACAAGGTTTCGAAGGAAGAGCTGTAGAAGGCAGATAATGTGAGGATACGAACAGCGGCACTTGATAGAAATGTAACACATCACATAGTACAATTATTTGCTTACGTTGCAAACAATTGCTCACCTGTGTAAGCCCAGGGCCGGCACAGTTTACTATGACTCAACTCAAGAACTCCAAAGTCAGAATAATGGAAACTTTCACCATTGGGTAAGCACAGCTGGCATATCTGAGATTACAGAACTCCCTCATCTCAACAATGTGATTATCAGGATGGCTTGAGTAAGGGCACGTTTCATTTTAGAACTCAGCCACTATGAAAGCCACTATATATCCACATCACAATTTAGTGTATCTTTAATGCCAGAGTGAAATCAGGGAGTTGCTAATTTCCAGAAAGATCATATATGCCACTCAATAATATCTAGTGTGTTGTAAGCGATTGATTTCTATTACATGCTGGAATGACAATATCAATTCATGATAAACTGCATTTTCTTTTCTTGAGGAAAATGTGTTACCCCTTACAATGTGCAGTGCTGCAAAAGTGTAAACCTCACTTGCATTTAAGGAACTGGAATAAGGAAATAATTGTTACGATTTTATCTGCATCATTTGAATAGCTTTTCCTAACTGAAACTTGCAAAAGAAAATTCCTAAAAGCCTGTCAAATAGCATCGAAGTTCTTTTGTTACCAGTTTTTAAAATCAGTTACTGCAACAACATCTATGAATTGTCAGTCACTTAATTAACCAAAGAAAAGCTCACAATTCGTTTTAGTCGTGTATATATTAATGCTAAAAACTAATAGAAAACAGCTAGTAAATTGTCCCCTGCATACATTGGACACAGCAACAATTACTCTGGCAGAGAAGATATAATAAAAGAGGAAATTTTAATAGTATCCTTATTCCATTTATTCTCATGGGCTTCTGTTTCAAGGTACTGTAGAAATTAACAATTATTTCTTTTCATTGTTTTTGATGATCCTTTTCTATTATGGGCCTATCCAACTTAAAATAAAAAATATAATTTAAACTTTCATTTTTTTATTCAATTTGACGGTGTCTTGAGATTTATTTTCTGGTTACAAGCAGGTCTTGGATGCCTGGAAAAAAAAAACAAGCTACAACTTTATTTTCTTCCTGCTATTGAGAGCTAGTTAAAACTATGTCAATCATCAGTGTAATCGTGATACCTTGACTTAAGCCAAGACTTTTTCCATACTAAAATAATTTGCTCTTCTGGTATTCATTTTATTGACAAATATGTCTTTCCCATAGTTTACGAATGTCTGTCATATGATAGGTCCAAATACTTGTGATTGTTCCACCATCTAAAGCAATTAACTGGCTTCATACATGAAATTGTCAAAGGATTTCCCCTGCCTGCCTGGGAAATCTAACAAAAGGAACTATTCTCCAATTTAGTGACATGCTCATATGTTGGGGGGGAAATAGGGCATCAATAAACAGCTTTCGCTGGAAGAGTGGGATCTGATTATAAGGGCTGGGAGCAGGAGACCCAGGTCTCAATTAAAATACATGGCACACCATCATTTGCAGAATGAATACATGTAATCATTTTGATGGAGTAAGAAATAAAATGCAGACAAGTATCTTTGTACTTTCAAAGTTTCCCTTAAGGCAAGCTTCTTGGGTTGTCTGAAGTTCTGAATCAAGCTTAAACAATAACTGTCTATCATACCTGCTACCACACACCTGCCTGACACCCATCTTCAATAGAGGGAGTGTATCGATCCAACATTGTTGATCCAAATAAACTAGCAGGACAGCATGGATGCGTCATGAAAACAGGAAAGGTACAATCTGGTTTACTGCTGCCATGACTGGGAAATGTGGATATTCGAATCACTGTTATGATAATTTTATTAAAAGCATTTCTTCCCTGCTCACTGCAAGCAATTTCAGAGTGTGTTACAAATTAAAATAAAATACATCAGCATAAAAGAGAGAGGCGGGGGTAGGGGGTGGGGGACTCAACAGAATAATCCCCCAACTCAATCCAGCATTAAACTCCAGTGAAGGAGCTGAGTGAAAAATCAAGTCTTTTACTGGTTCCAAAAGCTCAACAGCATTGACACCAGTCATATCTCTCAACACCAGGGATATATGGTCAGCAAGCTCTGATGTTGCAATGCACTTTGCAACCTTCGCATCACATATACCTTCACAGTTAAACAGCACAGTAAGTAACAGAGCAGGAGGAAATTAAAAAATACCCTCCGACCTATTGAGTACCAAAACTGGGACATGTGTGGTCTCATGGGGGAAAACAGGATGTCCCAATTTTTCTGGGACACTTGCAGGGTATGATGGAAGGCTCTAGGGCAAGGAAGCCTTTAAAGCCCAAGAGTTCTATTAGTCACGGGGAACCTAACAGGGGCCACATGCTAGAGATGAACCAAAAGTGGGCAGAGCAATTGGTGTGTCTCTTACTTTTGTACAGTAAGCTTATTTCCAACCACACACAATTCAGGGGTCCCCCATTCCTGCTCTAGGATCCCCCTAAGGCTCAATCAGGCCACTGAGTGATGATCTGATCAAAGCCTACCCAAAGCTTCAGTTTTGTGATGTTCACAGGCATCATTTCCTGAACGATTAAAAATATGAGAGGAAAAGCAAGTGTGAAGTACATTGTGGGGCAGATGCCTGGACTTTTCCATATAATACCTTCTTCAGAGAGCTCCCTCATACCATCCAATGTATTCCCATTTCTGTCCCATCTCGCTTTCCCCCAAAATCATTCCTTCATATTCCTAAGTAAAATAATATAATTTTAAAACTTCCCTATAATAGTCATTAAATACTACTGCCCAGGTTCCCCCCTGCCCATCTGTTCTGTTAAAACATTCATGTATTTTTAGTTCAAGAAGGATAATTGCTGTGTTCAAAATACTCACTATATAGTTAATACCAAAATAAAAAAGTGTGCTAGGTATCATGATATGTGTGACATAGTTTTCATTGCGAAGGAGGGGAGGTCTGTATTAATGCGACAAATGGTAACAAGGGAGGGGGGGTTAAAAAGGTTTTTTAAAGTGTAATATATTTTATGGACAGTCCCTGAGGAAAATAATACTTTAATAGTTAATGAAATATGTATAGCTTACCTGAAGACTAAAATATCCAGTGCCATTAGCAAGGTAGATTGAAGTAGCTCATTGAGCAGTATGGGTTGCTGAAAATATATTAATCATTGCTGGAATATCCCCCAAAGGTAAAAGAAATGTTTTGAATCATAGACATAGAGATGGATGGGACTCACTGGGTCACATATTACAAAACTGTCACAAAGTGGGTTGTCCTACACCGAACAATTCTTCTGTACATCACCTCAGCTGGTAAAAGCAGAAAGAAACGGGAATCTAACATGAAGTACCTTGTCAAAAAAGTTACTTCCTATTGCAAGGGGTGAGAGCAAAAGGAAGTGGTGGCAATGTTATGCCAGGCCTGTCCCTGGCAGAACAGGACCACTGCTCTCCCAGAATATGTGTTTTATAGTCTAATACCATCCTTAACAGGTAGCTTGTGAAAAACTACAAGAAGACTTTATAACACCCATCCACACCCAGCTGAATGGCAACTGCAACACTCTAACAGTGACTTCTGTCTCTGTGACTTCCAGCCCAGACAAGGGAACGTTCAGTTGTTGGTACTAAATATTAGTAGATGAGGTTGGGTGGGATGAAGAACCTAGGAATTCACTGGCATCGTTCCTTCTGCATTATTGTTGTTGTTGTCTCTCTTGGGATGGCAGACTGATTATTCTTACCTGTTTCACACAGAATGTCTGTAGTTCCACCATAGAGCATCTGTTTCAGCAGAGAAGAAGGCACCAGGTTCAATCACCAACATCACCAGGTAGGCCTGGAAATGTTCCCTGGAAAGCTGCCGGTCATTGTGGACCCTACTGAGCTAGATGGAGCAATTGATCTGACTTGATATAAGGAGGCAGCTTCCTGTGTTCCTACGCTGAAGCCTAGTGACACTGGTTATATTTTTAATGTTCTGGTTATCATGCAAAAAGTCACTGATGAACAAGTTTAAGCAGTGTGCAAACAAGGACGCCTGCTGTGAAGTGTTAAAGTACCTATCATACCATGTCACTTGGCAGAGCTCATAGTGTGTTTTTGATTAGATTTAGCAATATAGTATTTACTCATTTTCAGATATTGTGAATGTAACTTGGATTTATTTAATCTAAACTCTCTATTTGTATTTATATTTGTTAATGAGAAGTGCAGCACTCTCAAAGGTCCCTAGATAGTTCAGTGAATTTGTAAAAAGCACAGGAGGGCAGTGATTTAACCCAGACAGCCTCTTTCAGCCTAACATGCTCTAGCTAGCTAGTCAGTCATTGCTGCCACCCTGCCATCATTCATTTATTTATTAAATTTGTATCCCCCCCTTCCTCTCAAAAGAGCCCAAGGCAGCAAACACCTCTGTGATTAAAATATACAATTGAAAATAAAATAAAATAAACATATTTAAAATATTTTAAAACACCCAAAACAAATTTAAAGCAGAGATGTAACACTGCCTGGATATGCCAAGCAAAAAGCTTTTCAGCAGACATATAAAAGAGTACAGTTATGGTGCCTGCCTATTGTCAATAGGCAGGGAGTTCCGAAGTCCAGGTGCTGCCACACTAAAGGAATGACTGTGTAAAAATTTAGAAATAAGTAGTAGGGTCAATGGAGGATTTCTGTGGCATCGCTTCCACTTCAGAAGCAACACCAGGATAATTCAGGGCTCCAGAATCCTGCGAGATACTCTGATAAGGAGATTTTTGGCAGAAACTCTGTAGTTTCACCAAGATGGACCATCTGTGTCAGACATCTCATTTCTGGGGACATTTTTTTCTCCTTGCCTATCTCTAATTTTACTCTGCCACTTCCCTAATCACAACTATGCTACTCTTTATGCCTTAATCACCTGCCTGCTTCCTACCTTAGTGTATTTGTGCATGAATGAACAAAGAAGCGGAATGAACATGGTGTGTGAGATGTGAGAAGTTCTGCATATATCACAGATCTGTCCTTGCTGACTTATAAGGAGTGCGAGCTTCATGCAAAGTTTATCAAAGGCAGTAAAATGATGGCAGTACTTTTTTGAGCCAGGTAAACCTAAGCTTCTGGCTTCACAGCATCAGTAGCATCTATCATCCGTTGGGGCTGGTTCAGCTATAGAGGGAGAGAGGAACAGAGGCTCACTCAGTCTTTTTGACAGGAATCAAATATCCTTTTGCTAGGGTGGAATAGATTCATGAGTTATTTAGAAACAAGAAAATAAGGCAACACTTACTAAACAAATTATATACTTAGCTTTAGAGGAAGCATTAAGTGAAACCTTACTGTGTATTTGATTCAGTTTACAGTCAGCATAATGGATAGGCTTCTTATGCAGTTCAACTCAGCTACTGGTGTTGTGACTTGACAAGAGGGCATCACAGCTGGTAAAGTGAATGTTATTTAGCCTCTCTGCCAATTGCATTCTTGGCTCCTCTGCCTTTCCAATAACTCTGTTGTTGCTGTTTTAATTATTTTTAGTAGAGAAGCAAATGACAGAGGCTGCCATTTAAAACAACAACCACCACCCAACAGGAATGGTTTGCTTGGTAGTCAGGCAGTGGTGATATTTGCTCTTCCTCAAGAGCAATTCGGATAAACAGTGCTCAAGTGCAGTCTTAATGCTAAACCCAAACCCAGAGACCAAGTCAGAGATGTGTTTCCCCCCACTCCCCTGGTGAATTGCAACTCAAGCCAAACATAAAATCTTTAACCATAACTCTGCCCTGAAACAATAACAACAACAAATCAGAAGGAGCTGGTTCAAAAGTGATTCCATAGTCAGGAGCTTGAGAACATCCTTGGAGAAAGATGAATGGTGCTAAGTAAGATGCCTATACTGAAATCTTGAGCCCATAGGTCTCAATACAATACTGAGGAAAATTGAAATGAGCAAAAGGCATTTTTGTTTACAAATTCTTCCTTACTCCATACAGTGGTGATGTCAAATACACAGATACAGAGGTTGCCTAATTAGGAGGAGGAAAATGCTGGGGTTCCCCCCCTCTCTTTTAAGGACTTTAGAAATGGATTCAGCATTTGTGCCCACTTGGTCTCCCCCCAGATGTTTTGGACTCCTACAATTATCAGTCCCAGCCAGCAGGGGTCATGGGAGCTATACAATGGGAGCTATATAGTTGCGGACATGATCCGTTCCGAGGTGCTGTTCGCACCCCGAAAAGTCTGCAACTAAAGCGGCACTTCTGTGCAAGCGCGGAGTGCAATAGAGCAGTTCTGCACATGTGTGAAGCATGCAGAACGCTTCTGCGCATGCATGTGCGGCAAAATGTGTTTGCCGCTTTTGCAAGCCAAAAAGACACAACATGAACCTAACACAATATGAGGTATGACTGTAGTCCAAAACATCTGGAGAGCACCAGGTTGGAGAAGGTTGATAAGAGATGATGCAATGTCATCATTGGCATGCCTTGCAAGTGTGACAACCACATGGACCTGCCCAAATTTGTTATATCCAAGATATAGGCTCAAGTGTGCATTGGGTGAACAAAGTTCAACATGTAAAGATGGAAGTCCCATTTTCAAATCTCCTTCTTTGTTATCTAAGAGATAGAACTGTCTTGATTTTTTATTTTATTTTTTAGCAAATATTGGCTTTAGAGCATTGCTTTGAATTTTACTATTTGTGTGTTTGGGTTATAAATGCATCTACATATATATATATATATATATATATATATATATATATATATATATCAGGTCCAAATGAACAAACATTGTCTGCTCATTTCTGAAAGGCATTTAATTATTTATTTTGAATAATTTGATACCCGAGTAAATTAATGCTAAAGCATTTCTCTGTTTGTGCCAAATCACTGCCTCCCAGTAGGAAGTTAGTCCATCTTTGCAAGTAAGCTTTCTTTCTCAGTAGGCAGTCCATTTCTGTAGAGTGCCATTAAGTTAATTTCAAAAAGAACCAGTAAAGGTATATGGAGCAGGCAGTAATAGCATGGAAAATATCCAAAATTACTAGACCCCAGCAACAGAACTTGGATGCCATTTTCATGCACTAATAATTTGTAGTTTACATATTGAAGGTAACTATTAGCTGGCTACTTTCTTACTTTAAAAAATGTAGGTAATTAAAAAAAGTACGTCATTAACTGTTTGCCACTCAATGTTTCAGAGCAGAGCTTTTTTTTTAAGGGGAAGAAAGAATAAAACTATTTACGGATCATTATCAAAGGCAATACAGAGGGTCTGTGTCACTAAGACTGTGAGTGAAAAACCAATTAAGCAGAAGTACTTGAATTTAAGCTGATTTAGTTCCAAATTCAATGGGATTAAATTGTCATCAGTCCAGGTATTTCAGGCTTAACCGGGTTGTGGACCAGACTGTGCCCCACATATGAACATGGATAAAGGAGACAAAAGTAAATTTTAATCTGTAACAATGTAGGTCAATTTCCATACCTCTAACATAGAATACAGTATGCAATTGACAGTGACAAACTTCTAAATGGAGTGTAACCTGCAACAGTGTTGTAGTGTATTCTCTGAACAGGAATGCTCTTATGCAGGGTTCCAGTTAGCCATTCCCTACAAGCAGGGCATTCCACCCTTCCAGCATTTTTCTTCTCTGACACTCTGTAACGACAGAGCATACCCGGGCTTGTATTCAATGTAGTGCACATGGATTCCTGCTTGCACAATGGGACTTTCTCCTCTCACCTTGTGGTGTTCTGAGGGTTCCCACAGCCCTCTGAAGCAGATCAAGGCATGTGGGGGTCATGCAGGGGTTTAGGAAAAGGGGGAAGACCAATTGCCCAAGCAGAAATCCTTGCACTGGTGAGAATGTTACTTAACATTACATTAAATCCAAGCCGTAGTCCTCATTGGGCTGTTTGTTGCTGTCCACTTCGGTTTTGCTTTGTTTTTATTGTTGCTCTGCAGAGATCCCCTCTTTCTGATACCTCTTCTTGATTCTCATTGATAGTTCCCAACATTTAGCCCAGGGATGGGAAAACTGTGAGCTTCCTGATGCTGTTAGGCTCAAACTCCCATCAGCTCAGTCACCATGCCCAGCGGTGAGGGACGATGGGATTTGTAATCCAGTGACATCTGGAGAGCCAAAGATTCCCCATCCTCGATCTAGGGTAAACCTGAATTAGCAATCAGACCAGGATGAAATTATGCAGGATAAGAGATGTCGCTGTTCAGATCAGGCCTTATTTGATCCTCATTGACTGTTGGTCAGTGGTAGCCAGCGTGGTGTAGTGGTTAAGAGTGGTGGACTTGTAATCTGGTGAACCGGGTTCGCTTCCCCGCTTCTCCACATGCAGCTGCTGGGTGACCTTGGGCTAGTCACACTTCTTTGAAGTCTCTCAGCCCCACTCACCTCACAGAGTGTTTGTTGTGGGGGAGGAAGGGAAAGGAGAATGTTAGCCGCTTTGAGACTCCTTCGGGTAGTGATAAAGTGGAATATCAAATCCAAACTCCTCCTCCTGATTATCCATCACCCTAATGGTCACCATGAACACACCGGCCAGCGCACAGAAATCCACTGCTCATCAGGAGGTGCCACAGCTGGCAAACCTCACCCACCTCAGACACACACACACCCCTGCATCGTAATCCTCATCTTGCTGTTACTGTAGATAGTGTGGACAGAAGGTCAGCGTTTTATTTGGTTCTAAGAATAAACAAATGTGCTTCTCAACTATTTGAAGTTTCTGTGAAGCATGTTTCATGGAACTTCCTGCTGCTTCATAGATTTCCAGGAGGGATTATATATTTTCATCTCTATTTCATCCCCAACAGCTACCGTTTAGTCTGTTTTCGTAAGTTTTAAATGCTATAAACAGTTCATTTTTTAGCTTTAGAAAGGCACCCCTTTTAATATTCATAAAGGCCACTGCTGTTCTTTCATTGTCCTATTTAGCTTACTGCTAGCGATATAATTTAGGACAAAAGGGAAAAATTGCATCAGATCCTTAGCTAGTTAAAATCTGTACGTTGTCGCCTCTTGAAAGCTCCTATGCCACACGAAATAGGAGGGAAGTAGGGCCAGTAAATAGTTGGTGGTCAGGTACATATGCACACCAGGATAACATATGTGGAATGACACATAGAATGCTGCTTTATACTAAGTCAGACTATAGTTACCTTTGTTGGGCTATTCCTATCTTTTCTCCCCTAACCAAAAAGCAGGGGACTGAAGTTCATTACCATCCACATTTACATCACAAGGATATTATTGTCAGAAATGTTTTGTCATCCTACTTCTCTGCCATTGGTTTATCCGCACAGTTGTATCCACTTTCTTTAAAAAGGGGGGGGGCTATTAAAAATAAGGTAGAGAAGCAATTGGTGTAAATAGAGTAATGTACGTCTTCCTGAAAATGTACAAAAATGGATTGAGGGGGGTGAAAGACGTAAAGATTAAGACCAGAAGCACTAACTCATATCCCTCCCATAGGGATGCCCTGTAGGCAGAGGAGGAAATGTAGTAAGTACAACTAAAATTGGATTTCATAATTGCCACTAATAAAGGGGAGAGCCTGTGCAGCAATTTACTGTGCTGTTGGCAAAATGAATTGCTCAAGGCATATTAGATAACACAAACACAGTAAGTAAATGATGATTAAAATAACTATATAGTAAGTATCATATGTGCTGCATAGCACAAACCCTTTAGTTATCTTCTATGGTGGGTGTGTTTATTGTTTATGATTATATCATTATTATTATTTTAAAAATATCAATGAACATATTCTTGCTCTATAAAATGGTTTTACTGTTCTTTTAATTCCCCCTCCCCTCATTGGGTAAAAGGAAGCACGACGTCATTCAGCAGCATTAAATAGTATTAAATAGACCATAACTAACATTAGTCGTATAAATTATACATAAGCTGACATTTTTATGTACTTTGTGAAGAATGGCTTTACGGGTTGTGCAATCTTTTCCAAAACAAGTTCCAAAGAAATAACATCACTGGTTATGTTTCATAGTTACACGTTGGTAACTGAATTAGCATACATTCACTAAGTTAATGCAGAAAATTCTTCTTGTAAGATAATCATTTATTTTTATCTGAGGCTTAATGCTTCTTGCTGCATCCTTGCCAAAGTCAATAGAAGTTGAGCCAAAGGCTGTTTCCAGTTCTTTTCTTCCGGACTTCTTAAAGAACAGAGCGATCCTATGCCTGTACATCCCATTGTGGTCAGTGGGAGTTTGGCTGCCAGGCCTATGCATGCTTAGCATGGAATTTGCTTCTAAACATGCATGGCATTGTGCCGATACAATGGAGTGGGCTTTCGAAACATGGTGCTCGCAGTCACCATGAGTGCCACAGAAAAGGGTCAGTTTGGCTCTTTGTCTGTGCTTAGGGACTTCACCTATCCTTATTTCCTCTGAAGGTTTTTTGTTGCTGTACATAATTCCAGACTAAGGAAATCTACAAAGAATGGTCTGTGAAATTATTTTTTCACACACAAAACACACACTACAGTAGGATCTGCACCATCTTATTTATTTTTCACATAATAAGTGCCAAATGAGCTCTGGGGAAATACTTGGCAAGATGTCACAAAAGAACTTTTAACTTAGTGATGATCTTTTTCCAAGAGAGCACTTAGCTCAGTAAAAGTGTATGTCTTGTGTGAAATGCAGAAGCCCTGTTATTATTTTCACAATTCGTTCTGCTGCAGAAGAGGGTATCTGTGACATTTCCCTTAATTTATAGACCTACTTTTAACATTCTGTCCAGGAATTTTGCCCTTTACTAACAAATTAAATGCTCCAACATGGTTTCTTGCTTGCTCACCCTCATGCCCATCTGTCAGGATGGCTTAGTGCCTGATGACAAGGGGCTATGCCAGTTTCATTTGGTCATACAATCTGAGCTGAAATAGCTTTAGACGGACAGCATTGCTATAATCTAACTTCAAAATAAGCCTTCTTGAAACTGACTTCTGTATCGTAACATGACAACAATGAAGCAATAGAAAAATACAAGTTTTCTAAGGACTATAAGATGGAATATTACCCGTAGGAACTCATTGAAAATTATCTCCAGTATTGCATTAAAAATTAATCTCTGATATTGCATTAAGAGAAACCCACCCTCCAAAACATCTCTGATTTGCAGGAAGCAGCTCTCCCCCACTTCTCCATTTATGCTGTACATACATATGTCAGACAAACATGAAATCTAGTATATTCATTGCAATGTAACATGCCGTGCAAAATGGCATGTGTATTTGATACCCCAAATTTCTTGTGGTGATGCCAAAAACTAGTTTTCACATAACTCACGGTAATGAGATCTGAGACAAACAAAGAAGCTGGCACAATGTATCTTTAAAAAATGCATTTGCTGACATAGCCTGCAGCTTGCCCTAATGTTGTCCTCATCTGGATCCATCTGGCTGTGTGAGCTTCTCGTTGATGCATTCTGCCTGTGGCGCACAAGACCTTGGATTTGGTTGGCTCATTGTCTGCCAGGTCATGTGGTTGGACAACTGTGTTTCACCCACCCAGTCATGCACAGTCTTTGCTAGTCTAGTTCTGGACCAAACATGAAGTGATGCTGGTCTTGACCTCTAAAGCCTTCCAGGGCTTGGGATCAGGGATCTTAGGGACAGTCTGCATGCTCATATTCTTTCTTGTAAACCAAGGTCATAATCAGAAACCCTTGTTCAGGTACCCCTGCATCTGAGGTTGCCATGTCTAGCAGAGAAGACATGATGGTGTTTGCCCGACACCTGTCTTGATGTCATTTTGGAGCCATGAAACATCCTTTCATTTCCCCTGACCTCTTGAGGTTGTATCCCTGCTGATTAATCTGTGCAGCTCTTTTTATTATTTATTCATATGTATGCTGCCATCTAAGTACACAACACTTTACAGGTCCCTGCCACAAGGGGCTTGCAATCGAAATGGACTTGTATCTGGATTTGTAGTTTAATGGATTTAGGGAGCAATCCTAACCCCCAATCTGCATTCCTGGAGCGGGATTAGGCAGATGTGTAATGCACACACACTACAATGGGCATTGTGGGATGAGAGTGGAGTACAGCTGACAATGGATTTTCTGCATCTTAAACTGGCCCACTGCCAAGTGAAGGGCTCAAAGTGGAGCTTAGAACTGTTTCAACAGATATATATACACACAAACTCTTTCCTCCATGGCTGGTAGGAGCTGCCAAGGTTTCAGACACAGCAGTGGCCCTGCCATTCCAGGCTCTCCTGGGCAGAGTTAGAATTCCTCTGCCTAGCTTTAGCCCAATACCCATATCTCACCTGAGGAACAAGCCTCTCTGAAATCAGTAGGACCTACTTCTGAGTAGGCATACCTAGGATTGCACTGTTAGTGGCTTTGTTTTGTTCTATAGTGTATTTTAGATTTTTGCTTTGCAAGGTGTCTTGAGACAGCTTTCGAAGGGTGCGGAATAAATTTCTATAAATGAAAAAAAAAGGTATCTTAATTTAATCCGTGTAGTGCAGACAAATCTATGGAGTGTATATCACTGCTTTTTAAAGATTTGTGTGTACGTGTTTACACACATGCATACAACCTTTTCCAAACAAATTATCAGTCTCGTTTATTAGAGTCCCATGCTTTTTACGTGGAAACCAACAAAGCATAATGTGGTTAGCCATTTTCCGCAGTATCCCAACAACCCCCTTCCTCCTGTGATTAACAGTTTAATGTCTCACATATTTGGTGTTTCACATTCGGCAAACTTTGATTCAGTAGTTAACTTTAAATTATGGTGCACGAGAGTAACATACCTTTGCAAGCACAGAAAATGGGATATATATGAGAGTTGTCTGGGAGATGGCAGTGCTGTTTGTTTGTCACCGCAGAACATGCCTGTCTTGTGTCAGGCAATCCATTTGACATGTGAAGTTAACTTTGGGTCATCTGGATTGATTCCTGTCATTGTGTTTATTTCCTATTTTTTAAAAATACGGAAACCCTACATGCTTATGTGAGAAGACTGAGAGGTCTTGTTTGGACTATAACAAGTGCAAGGCTTGTTGAGGAGAAATGTAACTGGGAAGCAGTGGTTTCCAAAGGCTGAGTTGGGAAGTGCCGTTGGGTCACTGTCCTTGGGTAGCTAGGACAATGGATGTTGGAGCAGAGTAGCATTCAAGGAACATAGTGGTTCTGTTGTTGACTTCCAAGCCAAGCTATTCTAAAATGTATAGGAGCAGTTCATTAAAAAAAAAAAAAAGCACTTCTCTACTGTTGAGTAAATGTTGGACTGCCAACATTTACAGCAGATTTCCAGTTGTTGAATTAACAAATTATATGAATTAAGTTTGGAGAGAAGCATATTTTAATTGAGTTTTTTTCTGAGAGTAATTAATACTTGTTTGATTGTTAATTAACAACTTACTAATGGCCAGTATGATTAGATTATCTCACTTAGATACTCTAGTTGTGAGAAATGAGCAAATCATTTGTTAACTGATTATAGCTGTAATAGTCCGTGGGACATGGACTAGCTTCTTCAGTGTACCAATTTGATACAAGTCTTTGTTCTACGAGACAAAGATATCATTCATAGACCTCCAAGACAGAAACGATCCCCTTCCTTCCTGTGTAATTAGGCTGCAATCCCATGCACACGTACCAGGGTGTAAATCCCACTGACTTCTAAGTAAACATGTGCTGTTTGGTGATACTTTCTCTAACATGGGTAAATTGTGCCACTGACTACTTTTCTTATAGAAGACATTTGAATAACAAATGACCCAATCTTCTGGTATTGACATAAGGCAACAGGGAGATGGATGCTGTTGAGAACTCCCACCAATTATCTGTGGAGCTATTAATACAACAATAAATGCAGAGCAGATCCAAGCAACCTTCCAATAATCAGATCTCAATGGCAGTATTAGAAAGTAGTCCTTCTGGAAGCAACTTAGCCATCAGAAGAACCATAACTTCAGAGTCATAGGGTTGATTCCAGGCTGAAGAATGTAAGAATGGCCTGCTGGATCAGGCCAATAGCCCATCTAGGCCAGAATCCTAACCTCACAGCAGCCAACCAGATGCCTATGGGAAGCCTGCAAGCAGGATCTGAGTGCAAGAGCACTCTCCCTTCCTACAGTTTCCAGCAACTGGCATTCAGAAGCTTAATCACCTTCTTAAGCATACATTCTCACAAACATGTTTATTATGGTTTTACATGGGGGTGGAGCCTGGATTATAGTGTGTCATACCATTTTAGTGTGAAGAAATAGTTGCAAGAAGTTTTCTCTGCAGGTTCAGTCTAACATGAATACACAATTTCCGAGGTTACTTTCAGAAGGTTTAAGTTGAACTTTCATGACCTGGGCTTGTTTTGGAAGTCTCACACAACCATTTTTCATATAAAATGTCAGAAGAGTACAATCGGGAGGAAAGTCTTTGGGAGGAAAGTCACTATGGACAGCACCATAATGAGAATGCACCATTAAAAAGCTATTTGCATGGAAGAGTCCCAGGGTGTTCTCAAGACTCAAAGTACTTCTATTTTTCATTTCAGCAAAATGAAGTTTAATTCCTGTGCCAGATTCCCTGCCTCCACCTTTCTTGTTACAAAATCCAAGCATATAGCTAGTGTGTTCTTTTCATATAGCAACTCCCATTGATTCCAACAAAATATCAGTAAAAGCACAGCTGGGCAATCTCTGGTTCTCATACTTTTGAAGGCAGTCAACAAGTCGATTATGAATTCAGCAGATGTTTCAGCTCTTAAGACCACTGGGAATTCACATGCTCCAAAACTCAAATGAAATGAGCCAAATTTTCAAAAGTGGCCTTAGAAATGGAATCGTTCCCAAGGGAAGTTTGGAAGAATGATTGCAAGGGACATTTATTGGAGACTAAGTAGTACTAATTTTTAATAGGAAAGAAGCACTGAGTAGTTTTTTTTTAAAAAAAATTAAAGAGTAGTGCTCCAATCCAATGAAGGTGTTCCATATTGAAGAAGGGTGTACATATGGACAAAGATTATCACCTGGTCCCCATGAAGAGAAATCATGACTTATTCATGTTTGAATTATACTAGTCCTCTTCAGACATTTGACATCTGCAAGGGCATGGGACTGTGTGAGACACCCTCACCCATCCATCCATCCACCCACCCTGCCAACATTGACCAGGTATGCCTGAAAGGAAATTGTAGGAGAAATCAAATGAACGTGTTCAAAATTCTTCCACCATGGGGAAGCCTGATTGTGCAGGATTCCCAGCCTTGGAGAAGACTGAGTTCATTCAGCCAAATGCATTTGCAACCTGAAGGAGGGAAGGAAGACTCAGATATAAAACATGGGTTGAGCTATGGGCCACATTATTTAAACAAAAAACACACGCAAAGGAAAAACTATAAGTGAGGAAAGTAACATTAGGCCAAGCCTGCAGCCAATAGGGCATCAACCCCAGCCAAAAAGAAATGGGGTACAGCTCTACCACCTAACCCCTTTTCCTTGGCCACACCCAAAAGGTAAGGAGGATTTTTCTGTATCATCACTCTTCAGGGCCCCTTAACTCTAAGTGGATCATGCAGGTTAGCCTCAAAAGCAGTCCCTATCTTGTCCCCAGGTGCCCTGATTGGCAAGCCTTGGGACCTGTCCATTACCATGAAAAGTGCTTAAGGAGGGTCACCTGAACTTAATGATCCCCCTTTTGAACATTCCCATCACATAAGGAAAGCACTAGCCAAAGCAAAGACAAAATTAACATTTTTAACAAGCAGATCCCTCATAGCTGCCCAGCTACACATTGTGGAGCAGCTGAAAAAAATATGGCCCAGTGTTTCTATATTGACCGAGTTGCCTTGGAGTGATGGGAACTGGGGTTCAACTGCATCTTCAGAGGTTTCCCATCCCTCCTTTTAAAGGAAGCCTATTGCTTTCCTGCCCTGGTTTTTAGGAGGGATGGAAATAGTAGTCGGATATTCTCCTCACAGGTTCTCAGCAAGACATATAAGTTTCACTCTTTAATAAGTTTTTGCAGTTACTGTAAAACACATGCAGTCCCCAACTGAAAGAGCACATGCCAATGATCTCACAGTTTGGGACTGGGGAAAACCCATTACTCACCTAAAGACCCACAAAAAAAAGTTTCAAACTAATTCAGACTGCCATAAGCAGCTGTACAATACTTATGAGATAATAACCAATGCAGCAAACTGTACTTGAAGCGAAGAGGAAGTGAGAGAAACAGAAAGACTAGGAAACTAGTAAAATATGTTCATGGAAGCCTGCATTACTAAATAAACAGGTAAGCTTTATTCTGTAGAAATTAAACTTCTGGGTGGCATTTAAAAGAAGTCACACACACACACACACACACACCAGTTTCTTCGTGTCTCAAAGTCCTCATACCACTCATTCAAAGTTTGATTAAATTGTAAAGTATTACTCATACACAAAACATAAGTCTTCAATTTTAAACGGCATATAATGGCAATTTAACGAAATAATATCAGGCCTACCCCCAAAGTGTGTTGCTTTGTCTGTAGGGAATCATAAATATATGCATTGTAAGGATATGTTTGCTTACAAGTGTGTATAGGTCTTGCTCTCACTTATGAATCATGTTAAAGAGTCTCAGTACAGCACCGGGCATATGAATCCGAGCTGTTAGATATGTATTTGCCAAATGTACACTTACCAAAATGTTCTGAAAGCTTAAGGAACAAAGGAAGCTACCTTATCATGAGCCAGACACATCTTAGGCGTATATAGTTAAAAGTGTCTATACAGCAGTAGTTCTCCTGGGTTTCAGACAGTAAATGCCAGGGATTGAACCTTGACTCCTCTGCAGGCAATGCCTGCACTTTACCACTGAGATAGGGCCTTACCTAGAATATATAGGAATAAAGTGCTTCATCCCAAACAGGTTGCCTGGAAGTGATCAGCAGCTGATTTCTAACAGGGACTGAGTAAGAACTAAGCAACATTGATACATGCAAGCCAAGGCACACACAAAAAGCTTTCTAAATCTTCTCTACTCTGTTGCAAAAAAGCAATGCTTTGTGCATGGAAATGAGCTGATGAGGTGTGTGATACTTGGAGAGGTCACTGCAGGAAAGGAGGGTAAAGTATCTCTTGCATTGCTCAGTTTGAAAATAGCCATAATGCATAATGGTGTGTGTGATCAGCAGTTATCCTGCATCCTTAGTCAAAACATCAATTCTCCCTCCTTGGGACGATAGAGAGGACATAGATCCATGGCAGAAGAGAGTTATGAAGAAGAGAGTTTTGGATTTGATATCCCGCTTTTATCACTACCCGAAGGAGTCTCAAAGCGGCTAACATTCTCCTTTCCCTTCCTCCCCCACAACAAACACTCTATGAGGTGAGTGGGGCTGAGAGACTTCAGAGAAGTGTGACTAGCCCAAGGTCACCCAGCAGCTGCATGTGGAGGAGCGGGGAATCGAACCCGGTTCCCCAGATTACGAGTCCACCACTCTTAACCACTACACCACACTGGCTCTGCCTTCCAAGCAGTGGTGGACTTTGGGCTTTAAAATTTCAGCGGCGCCCTATGCAACACCAAAATTTGCTCTCCCCACCCCCACCCACCTTCCGTTGTTCATCATTGTTGCAGCACTCCCTGTAGTGTCCTCTCGGCTCAGCGCTTAGTGTGGGTAACTGGTGGCGCTCTCCTAAATCTGCCTTTGTTCTGCGGTCCTGTCCATCAGTATTGACAGCAGTTGTCTACATGGTTCTTTTAACTGATTCCATATAAGTTAGATTCACATATCCTTTCCTGAGTTTTGCTCAGAATCTGTTGGGTAGAATGTAGGCTAAGTAATATATCTGGAGCTCGTATTCCCTGAAGGTAGGGATGGGCCAGAAATTGGAGTCTGTTCATATTGAAAGGTGAACCTACTTAATCTGCAATTTCTGAAATAATATGCAACCAAAACACAGCCGTCCGTCAAAATTAGTGCTTCTCTGAATTTTGCAATGGGTTCTCCAATCAAGTAATGTATACAAAAATGCATATATTATGATAATGTGTCCCTAAAAATGCCCCGTGTTGTATTATTATATATTATATGCATTGTAATGAAGAAAATTAGTTTGCAACAAATGTGTATATTGGGGGACAATTCATAGATAAATATATTAGAAGAAATGTGCACTAAGATGCTAATGAACTTTCATGATGACTTTAAGAAAAATCACAGATTGATGTGGAAATGGGCAGAACTGAACTTAGAACTGGAAAAATGAGAAATAGAGAGAAACCAAGTTTGACAGATTTGCCCATTCATCCCTGCGGTACCATGGCATCTCACTTCCTTCCTGTATTAATGCCTTAGAATTGATTCCGGCCCTTCAGCTTCCACATGGTGGCGTATACTTGCAACAGTCATAACATAAGGCTGCTGTGAATCGAGTGAGCTACCCCTATGGCAGAGAGTGTTTCACACACTACATATTCTGGGCTGCCACTAGCACTTGTATGATAACTCAATCTCAAATGGACCAATACCTGAGAGGCATAAATCTCCAAAACCTGGAACCAGCACACAGGAGGACACCCAATGGTTTCCACTTGGCAGGAAAATGTGAAAATTGAATGGGGAGACACCACAGAAAAGGCCAGCTGTCACGTTGCCACCCTCCAGACCTCTCGTGGAGGAGGCACACGAAGAATGACCTCAGATTGTGATTGTAGAGTCCTGGTCACTTCATATGGGGAGAGGTGATCTTTGTGTTCCTGAGCTGTTGGGGGCTTTATAGATCAAAACCAGCACTTTGAATCAGGCGTGGAAACTAACCGGCAACCAGTTCAGCCAATTTTACTTGCCACACATCTCAACAAGTCTGTGCAAAGAAGTCAGGGTGAGCCTGCGTAAGGGTGACTGAGAGGCAGGGGGTATTGCGTTCCCCTGAGCCCATAATTTCTTTCAAGATTCCTGAAAAGATCCTAGGAACCAACCAACTGAGTGTAAATTGCAGCCAAGCAGACAAAGAATGACATATATTTAAAGCTGCATAGATATCTTGCCATTTGGGAGCCGTCAAGCTACAATGGTTTGTCCCTTTCCTTTCGCTTGCCCATAAGTAGCAAGTGTGTCAATGAATTTATGCTGCTAATAACAGTGAAAATCACAGCCTGCTTCTCCTTGTCTTTTCCCTTTATTTCCCTCCCCCTCACTTGCTTCCTTTTTTTTTTTGTCAGATCAATTTAGAGTCCATGAAAGATGCTAGATTGACAATGCTGAAAACCAAAGGGCTGTGCGAGTGTGTGTGTGTGTGTGTGTGTGTGTGTGTGCGTGTGTGTGTGTTCATTCCACTGGCCTGGTATGAAATGAGCACTGGCAGTGCAATGTACCTTGGTAATTTTCTAGAGGCGAGACACTAGCTCAGTCTCCATGCCCATTCATAGTCATTGGTTTCTCTTCTGGGAGCCATTACCTTCCAGAGCTAGATTCAAGTCAGTTACCTAGAGGTGAAAGGCTCGGTGTGCTGCTGATAGTCCAATATCACAAAACACCTTCAAGATGCCAAGGCTTTGCCTGTTTGTTTGTTTCCCCTGCACACACCCATCCCAAAGTTCCTCCTAAGTCTTGATACCTTACCAAACCATCAACTGTCACATGGATTTTAGATATGGAGAATGTGCACGCATGTGCACATGTGCCTTCACCAATGTTTAGTCTCAATAACAGCAGCACAATTACACAGATGAGTCTCTGAATGCTGAACAGAAGGGAAGTGATTTGATAGTATACATAGAGAGGAGAAAAATGAGGGAGACAAGGCCAATCTTGTTCTTAGGACAGGAATGAGGTTGGCCTACCGTGTTAGAGGAGGAAGTTTGAGAGATTTCCTCTCAAGGGATTGAGGGTAATGGGATGCTCTTCAGACCGGCAGGCCAATCATATGAGGGGGAGGGGCATGCAGCACTGACCAATCACTTCCTCCTTGCCTTTGGTAGTGTCCATTGGACAGTAAGGGCTGTACTGATCTTGCTTTGGTGAGCTGAGTGGGGGGGGGTTATATATAGTTTTCCTCAGTTGGCATTTGGTGCATCCTTTTTTCACCTAGTCCATACTGCCCCTTCTCTGACTGACTTAAAGTGGTTTGATTCCAAATGTCATACAGTGTGAGCAGCTAAATAGATTAGGATGAATACCAGTAGTAAACACCCTGAGGCATTCTTGGGTAAAGGGCACTTATCCAACAACCTACTCATGTTGGACTTGATGCTATTGTGGACTTAGTGCCACAATAGCACCAAGAAGGAAGTCACTTCCAGAATTGTACACAACCTGAAAGTTGTGCAGCATTCTCACCATCCAGTAAAATGGTTTTAAAGTATATGCTTGTGTAGATACCAAACCTCTGGTCCCATTTCCTCTAACGTATATGCAGGTACAATGATAATTACAAAACGAGTGTGAGTTCATATCATTTTCAAAGACACTCATTTAGTTTTCAAAGTCATACAATTTATTCAAGTTGAGAACAGCTAGAAAATATACATTTTCAGTGATTTTCCAGAACGCATTACGAAGTATTTGCATATCCGTTTACATTGCCTTCACTTTCAACTGCCCTCACTTGCCCTCAGTGATGTCATCCCATGGTCAAATATGCTTGGCTACATAGTGTTGCAACATCATCCCATTCACTGTGTGATACAGGATAGGGCAGGATCACCAATGGGACTAATGCAGGAAGGAGCATGGGGAAATGATACTGAAGCAGCAGCCATGGGAAACAATGAGAATATGTGCACAAGTGTTTTTCAATATATCAGTGTTTTTGCATCAGTGACCCTCTCTGGCGATAAATTTCTGAAACAGATTACGTATTGCGCTCTCACGAATTTCCATATTCCCCAGAAGTGGCCTCTGCTGCCTCCGAGTGCCCCTCCCTAGTGCTCTGGTATCAGAGTTGATCACATTGCAAAGGCATGGATTTTTAGTCACATAAATAAATATATATATAAGCCTGCAAGAATTATTAGCTAACAATAATGTGCAGTAAACTCTGGCTTGTAGGAACATTTAAGCAACTGAATGGGTTTGAAATTTGAAACAGATGCAGGCCAAATATCTAATCAAAAGCAGACCAAATCAAACTATCCACTGTATAATAAGACATCGCTCAGTCTGTTTCCTATATATTTTCAGGCATGTTGTTAGCTGCATTTATTACAAAACTTAGATGCCTATTTGGAAGCTTTCACTTCTGCGAGCTTGTGATACTTTCTGTGAAACAAGAACCATAAATCATACTGCACTGGTTTGAAAACCATGTTCTTCCAGATAACTAGCACTTGTCACTAGATTGTCTAAAAGAAGGGATCAACCAAAATACAGGAAAAGAGGAAACGCAGACTGTTTCAACAGAGCATTTTGGTCAAATAAGCCCCAAAATGAAATTACAATACAGATGACAACTGTGTTTTTTCTTGTTTTTGTTTTTGTTTCTAAATGGAAAGAAATTCTCCATAATAGCCTTCCTGCCTATCACTGTGCATCGGAAGTAGAAATTGTGAAATAAAAAACATACGTAATTCCCCCCTCCCAATACAAGTCCTTTCTAATGTTGAGATCTATAACATTAACGATCACTTCCCATAAATATGCAAGATGATGAAACGTCATAAGTTCTGCAACAGCAAAAACCACAGCAAAAAAATAAATTATGACTGCATTGAGTGAAAAGGCCATAAATAACCAATGGTTTCAAAAAAATTGACAACCCCCATCTATTTGTGGACAATGTCTCCTTACTATACTCCATAAAGGAAAGCTAGTTTGATATGAATTTATCTTACTGTCTCTCCCCCCCCTTCATAAAAAGTGGAAATAGGGAGTACATTAAAACATTACATCTTTTCAGTATTGAATTAAACAATTGGAAGAGACACATATACTATTGTACATGTTTATAATATATTTTGCAGACTAGATAAATATTCAAGATTGTAACTGTAACACTCTTCACACTTACATACGGTGCACGACTTATTCCCTAGTCTTTCTCTCTCTCCATGTGGGACAGGTTTTAAATAAAATAGAAATTCCTCTTGCTTCTTACAGATTGCAGTTGATTAAATATTCCACTGATAAAGGGTAAGCAAATGTCAGATTCAATATAATAAAAAGAGAAATGAGAGTTCATACAAGCAGCAAAGCAAACAATCCATTTTCGTACTTTATTAGAAACATTTATTGCCATAATGACTGCATTATACTAAGCAAGCAGGTAGAAAGGTGCTCTGCACAAGATATTCTTAAATATCTTTATTTTGAGGATTTTTATATATCTAATATTTAGACAGATGTTTTATTTCCTATAATGTAGTCAGGGTATGAAACGCTGTAATTTCTGTTACTACATTTGAGGATCAAAATTGTACTTGGAAGATCATGGCCTGTCATTGTGATTTCAGCAATAATGGTAGACCATTAAATGCTCAATTTTTCTGCTTTGATTTTATATTCCCAATGGTGGGCTGCTTTAGATATAAGGCTGCAAAGCTCAGAGCTCACTGGCAGGCACTCTGCCCAAATTTGCGGAACACATTGCCAGTGTAGTTCTCAATTATTTTGCTCCCTACACAATATTATAGATACGCAAGTCTGATCCAGAGCCTAAAGAGAAATTATGGGGATGGCCGGTTTTTCAAGCTCAGATCTATACTGCTACCCGATATTGGTGGCAGGTTATCTAGAGAGCAAATAAGATGCAATGCTTCTTTTAGAAAACTACTTCCAACAATTTGGCATCGTATATTTTAATTTTACTAAACCAGGAAGTAAATTTTACCACATTGTTTGATCAGCATTTGACTTGATTTTAGAAAGTACCAAAAACAATTTTATTCTTTTCTCAACCCCTGACCCAAGGCATGCCTAGGACACTATCAGAACTTAGGCTATGATCACTTCCATATTCTCTCATAATAGGGCAGCAGTAAAATCAGATAAACACCATCTAGTCACTTTGAGCTCCTTGGATACAAAGTGGGATATAAATCCAATCAATAATATAATCTCAGTTGCGGCTATACTATAGCATGCTGCTTCCTTTGACCTACACAGATCTCAACAAATTTGAATATATCTAGGGCCATAGAAACTCCATTTATGTGACTGTATCAAATGAAATTGTCCCAGTGTCCCATCATCTTCTGCCTGCACAATGGGACTTCCTTCCTTCTCCTGTCCCAACACCCTCCACGCTGTCCCAACCTGCTTTAGAGGGTTCAAGGAACTCCCCGCCCCCCAGCAGTGGTGCAGGGGCCACACAGAGAAAGGAGAAGGCAATAAAGTAATGGAACAGGATAAGACATGGAGGGAGGGTGTTTTTTTTAACTCTCTGCTCCCACCATGGACCTGATTCATCTCAGAGGCACCCATGGCTGCTATCTGAATTGCGGTAAAAGGCAATTCCTCCTGAGGCAAATACCCGTGTGTGTGTGTGTGTGCGCGCGCGTGCGTGTGTGTGTTCTGGATCAGGACAGGGTCCTGACAGGGTCAAAGGCTTAAAGTTATGCTGCATTCTATAGTTCCGATACAAATGACCCCCTCATCGCTGGTATTTTGTAAAGGAAAAGCAAGCATACAAGGACCGGTCACATGACAAACATCATGTCTAGTCTGACCCAAAAGCTGAAGAGTTAATGAGCAGGGAATTGAAGATGCAATTAGAATATAGGTCTGTGCATGTGACCACCTCATCACCCCAGCTATTCTGTTCCTCTTGGTTCATGTATCCTGCACATACTAAGCTTGCAGGTGCCATAGAAAAACAGTTTCTGGTGTCAAAATAGATTTCTGGTGTATTTAATTCGGAAAATTTATTGCTGAATCCTCTCATTTCATTAACAATTATCATTAAGACATTAGTCTTTGGTTAACTGGCAGAGTTCCAAAACCTGCAATTTCTACAAAGTGTGGGACAGATTCATTCTGTGATCTGTAGGATATAGTATATTAATTTTCAGGATTTATCACAAGCATGTGAGGTTATGGTAAGTACAGTAAGTGTAACACCTTTTTTTTTTCCAAGGGAAGAGCACTAAATGATAAAAGCTGCTCTACTCTTAGAGGAGCCTAAGCTGATAGGGAATTGACAGTTGCTGCTCAAGAGAGTGTGTAGGAATAGCCAAAATAAATATGTGGCTTGCCCGATCTCTGTAGCTCAGTCAGTAGAGCATGAGACTTTTAATCTGAGGTTTGTGGGTGTGAGCCCCACATTGGGCAAAAGATTTCTGCATTGCAGATCATGCTTGTGGTCCCTTTCAACTCTGTAATTCTATGACTCTCTTAAAGTTTGAAGATTTGCTAGGCAGCCGATACTTAAAACAGCATTAACTTAATGTAGATTTTTACAGTTTTTAGAAATGTGTTAATTTATTCTGTATTATCAACAATGTTCATTGCATTCTCTTATTCTTTACAATTGGCATTTCTATTAATGGTGACTCTTCTAGGGCAGAAGATAAGAAGAACCTGCTGGATCAGGCCAATGGCCTATCTAGTATCCTGTTCTCACAGTGGCTGACCTCTGCAGAACCAGCAAGCAGGATTCAAGCTCAAGAGCACTCTCCCCACCTGTGGATTCCAGCAACTGGTATTGCTGCCTCCAGGGAGGTGCAGCATAGCCATCAAGGCAAGTAGCCATTGATAGCCCTCCATCAGAAGACACCTTTATTTATTATCCGCATACCCACAATGTAGGTTGGACAGTCATCCTCTGTTGATGCAAAAGAGACCCGGGCAGCTGAACATGGTTCTGCATAAACAAAGCCTTGCTGTGAGCCCATGCAGCAGGGTCCAAATGGGGTGTCCTCTGAAGGGTCTGAGAAACTCCTTAACTTTACGTTAAGCTGCTATGCAAAAGCCACTTAGCTGACAAGTCTCTGAAATTTCTCTTCTGCTCTCCGGCATGGGAACATAGCAGGAAATAAAGAAAGACCTTGGAGATAGAGACAACATTGTAATTACATAATCACTGAAGAAACAAGAGATAGAGAATGTTCTTTATATTTTCTAATGAAAACAGTGGGTAGCAAGCCATATAATTTACACAGACATTTTGTTTCTCAGGTTCAATTATACAGAATTCTCATGTTTACCCAGTGATATCTCTTGAGGATATGGTTCTTTTCTGCTTGGATTCCGGGAGTGGGTGGGTTGTGACATGGTAAAGGAATGGATGGGATAACCAAGGGGTATGTGGATTATTTAATTCCCACTCATTGTTGACTATTTTGCAATGGACTATTTTGCAATGGAAACAGCTAAGAATAATGTTTCCAGCAGTTATAATTTTAAAATACTTATCTGTTCTTTAGCGTTGCTCAGCATTGTTCCCAACCCCAAAAATTTCTGAATATCTTCGTGTTATTTGGAATGTTATTTTTGCAATCATTTTAACTAGGTCACCTCCCTTCTCTTCACTCCCATGACATACCATAATGAATGGATTCCTTTGTAAATAAGGAGCAACAGCTGCACAGCCTATCAAGTTAGAATAGTGTAAAACTGATGGATGTGGACAACGAAAATTTGACCATTACCTGTAATATCCAAAGAGGTATATTTCTCTCTTCAGTTTTCAAAGCACATAATGATTTCATTAGGGCCCAAGAAAAATACAGTGGTACCTCTAGTTACGAACTTAATTCGTTCCAGAGGTCCGTTCTTAGCCTGAAACTGTTCTTAACTAGAGGCGTGCTTTTGCTAATGGGGCCTCTTGGCCGCTGTGCCGCCGGCACACGATTTCTGTTCTCATCCTGGGGCAAAGTTCTCAAATCGAGGTAACTCTTCCAGGTTAGCAGAGTTTGTAACCTGAAGCGATTGTAACCTGAGGCGTTTGTAACTCAAGATACCACTGTACTAGGCTAAATAGAATTCTAGCACCTGCAAAACAAAGGTATTTGTGACTACATTCAGTTCTGCAGACATTCCCTAAAAAGCTCACTTTGTACTGCTTTAAAGGTCAATAAAGGAAGCCAGAGATATCATTGGATGGGAGGAAATCCTGTAACCAAATGCTGGCCATCTTCCATAGTCCATTCCAACTTATTTTACTGTGTGGCAGAAAATGTCTGAAAGAAGTATGTCAATGCTGCAGAGAACAGGTGTGTAGTTCATCTTTGTTGCTGGGGGTCCAGGTAATTTCTGTGGTGAGGAGTGTGTTCTATCAGCTTATGTTGGTGTGTCAATGATGGCCTTCCTTGTGTGGGAATAGATTGGCCACCATGTTTGTAACCTGACAATTGGACTACTCTTTGTGGGGCTTCCCTTGAGACTCAAATGCTGTCTCAGGAATGCAGTGTAGTTGCCGCACACACACACACACACACACACACACACACACACAACAAATCTATTCTGTGTTGGGACCTAATGTCAGAGCATGCGATTACATGTGTGGTAGCTAACATGTCAGCTGAAATCTAAGAGAAAGAACCATTTTTGTTTTCAACATGTTTTCCTTCCTGTTTCCTGCAAAAGTGAATCAGCGTTGTTGTTGTGTCTCTGTCCCTAATGGACCATTGGTGCCACAATCTGCAGCAGAAAAGAAATAATCAGTGTGGCAAATTCTCCCATTGATCCAGCAATTGAGCCACTTTCCTCATCTACCATACAAGTGTCAGAGAAGTAAGGAAGGGTGTACCCCTAGGGAACGTAGATACTGAAATGTCATTTAGAGGGAAAGCACATGCTTCAGTGAAAACAGCAGAGAGGCTGGGTGGCCTTAAGATTGATACTGCTGCTCTGCTAAAAGAACAGCCCCAATAAAGATTCAGTAGTTTTCCTTGGTCTTCTGTTCTGAAGTGAAACTCAGAACCAGATTGCAGATTATACTGAAGAGGGCAAATCAGAGCCACAAGTCCTTCCCAGTGCCACTTTTCATGCTGTTGCTGCAACAACCAGAGCGATTCTCAGATCTCTTATGTCATGAGATCCATACAATCAACTGGCCATCTGGGATCCCCAGATCTTTCCATGGAATAGATCTGGGAGCCCCAGCTTGCAGATTACTGTAGATGTTGGGAAGTACAAGTCATTTCCACTTCCTTCTCTTTTGATGAATGCGCAAACTGGAAAAAAGTGTGTCAACAAAATAAGTATAAAATAAGTACCAATTGAAAAGAGTCTTTGCTTAAAAAAGAAACGACTTTTCTGCTGTGAACAGAAGCCTACAATCAAGCAGCCTTCAAGGCCACCTGCCCCTCCCAATTCCTATTCCTATTTATTTTTAATTGAAGGGGGAGTTGCCTGATTTTTTTGTTTGTTTTATTTGTCTTGGAGGTATGTGTTACCTTTTCCAGGGGGGGGGAGTGCTCTGAGCATCACTAGGCACCCACCTATGAAACGGGTATTTTGTGGTGCCTACAACAGTTTCTTAGATTTCAAAATGTGCCCCAGGCCAAAAAGAAGACATTTGGGGACCCATGCTCTAAACCATGGGGAAAATTCTCACCTTCTATATATATATATACAGTCTCTTCTATATAGAGACTGCCATGTCTCCTGTACAAGAGAAACATTGCATCATAAGTGAGATAGTGCAGAGCTGTTGCAAATTGGCCCCTCTCCTGTTTGCAGGTGGCAATTCTTTGTGGGGGGGGGGAGAAGAAGAAGAGGAGTTTGGATTTGATATCCCGCTTTATCACTACCCTAAGGAGTCTCAAAGCGGCTAACAATCTCCTTTCCCTTCTTCCCCCACAACAAACAGTGAGGTGAGTGAAGCTGAGAGACTTCAGAGAACTATGACTGGCTCAAGGTCATCCAGAAGCTGCATGTGGAGGAGTGGGGAAGCGAACCTGGTTCACCAGATTCCAAACCCACAGCTCTTAACCACTACACCAAGCTGGCATTTTGTTAACTACAGGAGCATGGAATTATTGGAATGTTTCAAGTGCCCTTACTCATTAATGCTAGCCAGGGCCAGATTTAGATGAAGATAATTTAGATAAATGCCATGGTGATTTTTTAAAAAATGCATAAAATGAACACTGAAAACTTTTGCAATAACTGAACGTTGTAAACCGTTTGTGGCCTGCGCAGGGTCTTCCTGTTATATGCCTGCTGGGATTGACAAGGCGTATGACCCTCACCTGAATCTCATAGCTCTCCTGACAAGTGCTTTAGTCTGCAGCCACTGTGTGGAAATAAATACCAGGCACTCTGCTATTCAAATTAGGCCCCAGTGTTTTTGTTACAATCCCCTTCTCAATTAAGTAATCAATTTTAATCTAGAATTTAAATTCTCAAAACTTTCTTATTTGATAATTCGAGCAAGTAAACTACAGCTCTCACTTCATTACAAACAGTATTTCTCCCTGCAACGCACTTCAGCAAACCTGCTCCTCTTCCTTTCACAGATATTTTGTTGCCATTTGCAACTGTAGCTGCCTCTGATTAGTTATTATTTAACTCTTGGGGAAAAGTTGCACCCCACTGCTTCAAATTGGGCCCCACTGGCTAGCCCTGAGTCTCATAGTTGCTGGGCCTGAGTTGCCCTGCCCTTGCATGAAGTCTTGAGTTTGCAATTTTGAGAGAGGGGAGACTGCCTGCTGGGGAGTGGATAGGCTGGCGAGGCCCCCTAGATTTAGAGGCCCTGGGCTTCAGCCTAATTAGCCTATTCATAATCCAGCACTGATGCTAGTGACAATCTTCTTGAAACTTTTAAAATACTCCCCAGTCTGAAACCATCCCCCAGATTTTTGCCCTCAAAATCCTTTCCCCTTCAAATCACAAGTGAAAACTTTGGGCTCAGACTTAGTTTTGTAGATAGTTTGAAAAGGATCCCTGTAT
The DNA here is from genome assembly GCF_964270895.1 of Podarcis filfolensis. Lineage (NCBI taxonomy): Eukaryota > Metazoa > Chordata > Lepidosauria > Squamata > Lacertidae > Podarcis > Podarcis filfolensis. The sequence goes on from NC_139608.1 coordinate 57,855,171, forward strand.
TGCAGAAGCTTAAGAAAGGAAACTGCAATGGTGGTTAGCCAAAGCAAGTTGTAAGTCAATACACAAGTCCTAGCACCAAATAATATTGAAGGACTGAGGCAGCCAGATGTGTTTCTATTATAGCATTGCAATAGACACTCATTCAGGCTTGGCTGATGAAGCAGAGCTTGCAAAGACCATGAGCACAGACCCTGTACCATTGGATTACAGTCATTAATGTTGTTCTTTGTGTGAGTTAACCATTTTACATTATATCAGAGATTGCATTTACTTTCACTCGAAGGATCCTGTTTGCTGCTCCTCTCTTTTTTTACAGTAGGATGGATTTGTACATTCAATCTTCTAAAAGTAAAAGTTGGAAAAGTTACAGAGCACACAAGAGCAGCAACAACGATGAGGATGATGTGGTGATGGTTATTATAGTCTTCCTTCTTTGTTAGTAAATTTAGTTGGTAAATTTCTAGTCTTTTCGTAATTCCAAGACTCTGCATTGTTTTGGTACAAAAGGCCAACTCAGTCCTTTCTGCATATCTTCTAGGATTTGTCCAAAGTGGGATTTTGTAGTTTGCGAATAATAAAATCACAATTGCGACTGGCAACAAAAAAATGCAGTGTGGGATTTCAGACAGACAGTCTTAATTTTTTTCATAATATTCCATTCAATTCCCCCTTCTTCTGGTTTTCCATTGCCTTCTCTCCAACCGTCAGTCAATATTCCATGTTGACTGAGCATTCTTAACCTATTTTGGGATCAGACTTAGCATGATTTTAAAAAAATAAAAATGTGTATTTTAATTTCTGTAAACTTTGGGATTCTCCAAGCCTGTTATACTCCTCTGTTGTGTGTAGATGGTGCTGCTTTGGCTTTGAAAGGATCTACATTTGGGGAATGAGTTGCCTGTTAGTACATATGATGTGCAGTTTTTTAATACTGTCACTCACATGTTGAACCTTCTGCTTGTATTCTTTTGGGTCTGCTTTGCTCTTTTGATTTGTTTCTTGGCAAACTGAGGGTTGACATCATTTGACATGAGGGTTGACATCATTTGTCACAAGAATCTTTCAACGAGGAGGTAAATCCGTTAGTTTAATTTTCTTTCCAGCACAGTGTATTGAGCCATGGACATCTTCCTTTCAGTACTCATGCTGCAATCCTACACACATTCCTGGGACTAACTCAAAGGGGCTTACTTCTAAGTAGATGTGCATAGGGTTGCACTGTCAGACTATTCCTGCCCTCTTTGGTATGGACCACTTCCCACATTAATGCAGAAGCTGGTTGCCATGAGGAAAATGAATGGGTAGAGGATCCACAATATGTAAAAGATTAATCTGTGGACTGGCACTGTCACACTGACAAGCTCTATGACAGCTGCAGACCGTTTCTCAGAAGCAACTGTGCAGCTGTCAAAATATATGATTCTGCAGTTAAGCATGAACCTTGTATTGAATCATAATGCTCTAGGCGATAGATCCCATATTTATGGTCCACAATTGTCAGGGATTCTATGTTCATTAAAGCAGAATCCTCAGGGTATAAATCATAGAATTGTAGAGTTGGAAGGGACCACAGGGGTCATCTAGTCCAACCCCCAGCAATGCAGGAATCTTTTGTTCAATGTTGGGCTTGAACCCATGACCCCGAGATTCAGAGTCTTGTGCTCTACCAACTGAGCTATCAAGGAACCTATTGATCAACCATGAGCCACAGCAGATCAGGTCTCTGATTTCACCACCATCTCTCTCTCTCAGCTCCAGAATAGAACTGGGATATGCAATATTGGCCATTGCAACTGTCTGTGAAACCTGTGGGCTGGATAGCTGTGTCCTTGTGCAACAGAACCTTTTCTCGTCTCCTCTCTCTGTAAAAGGTAAAGGTAAAGGGACCCCTGACCATTAGGTCCAGTCATGGCCGACTCTGAGGTTGCGGCGCTCATCTCGCTTTATTGGCCAAGGGAGCTGGCGTACAGCTTCCAGGTCATGTGGCCAGCATGACTAAGCTGCTTCTGGCAAACACCGTTTACCTTCCTGCTGGAGCGGTACCTATTTATCTACTTGCACTTTGACGTGCTTTTGAACGGCTAGGTTGGCAGGAGCTGGGACTCTCTAAATTAGTTATAGGGTTCCCTTAACCTTCCAGAGAAGATTTGGGGAAGGTGTGTGCAAAGGGAGGATAGAGGGAAAGTTTGTTGCACAACTTTAAAGCCTTGCATTAACTGAATGTGATAGCTGGAGATCACCCTTAATATACGTTAATGGCTGCTATGAGTGGACCCTCATAAACCGTCTTCCACAGGAATGGGGTTCTAAGTTGGCTCCCACAAACCACCCAGGCTGGATCTAGACACAGCAAAAAAGCATTTAATCTGGTGTCACAGTGTTACAATGCATATATAACACATATAAAACACTTTTTCTTTGCCAGTGTGGCTGAGTCCCCAGACCTGGGTACTTTATACTCAGACTATAACAATTTATGCCAAATAAACTTAACAGGAATGCAGTCCAACTCAAAATGTCCATCTGCTTGGATGATGCTCATCCACACCCAGTTTGACACCTATGGTAAAAAAAGATATTCCAAATATGAGAGAGATTTAATTGCATTTCCTCCCTTTTAATTCAGAAGATCCATTTTAGCCAAAATGCCTGTTTTCAGTCATCTAATACATTTTAAATTTGAAATGTTATTTGTGATTAAGCTTAATCCAGCTTAATTTCCAAATTTATCAAGACCCTTGGAGCTAACCAATATTGCTGTTGGATGTTTTCATGTAAGAGAATCACAAAAAGCAGAACATAGGCATGGAAGGAAGAAAACCAATGCAGGCAACTGTTCTGGTTTCATTTCTATCTGTACCTGTTCTCCTTCACATGCATCTAAGGAAGAGCAGGAACATTCAAGAACAAAGAGTCTCTTCTTCTGTCACACGGCCAAGACTCTCAAGCTGGCCTTTGATGACCATGAGCCTATAATTTATGATTTACTAGTCACGCAAATGTCACCATGATTTAAAGCAACAAAATTCTGCCAAATAATTAGCAGAGCAAGAAACCTAGAATATCTACTCTGGGGCTATGATTAAATTAGCCATTTATGGATTTTAAAAAGAAAAGAGACTAAAAGTATTTTATAGTGTAGTTAAAAAAATCATTGCGTGACTCCCTCATGTTGAACATTTCCTAATGTCAGAATCAGGGTGGATGACACCAAAATCATAAATCCAGTTGATAAGTGTTAAAAATCACTTTAGTCTGCCAACTTACTAGAAATTCAATAAGATAGTATGGGAGAATTTATTTGTGGGAAGTATATAATCTCATCTCTTTATATCTGCATACGATACCTTGCCTACTGGAGAGAGAGAGAGAGAGAGAGAGAGAGAGAGAGAGAGAGAGAGAGAGAGAGAGACTTTATATACAACTATATTCAAGAAATTATGGAATGAGACAAATGTACATGCCTACCCATTAACAAATAATATTCTCCAGAGTACAAACTTGGGGCAAACAATCAGGACAAGTGTATCAAGAAAGCTACAGGTCTAAAGATGAGGAAACTATTTGGATTGCTGTGAGGACACGTTAGAGTTTGGACAGTCCTAGTAACCTGGTCTTAGCAATGATAGCTGATGATGCCAGGAGAAGGAGTCCTTTGTCCTGTTAGAAACAGAAACTGAAAATAAGAACTTTCTCTTTAAGCCACTGGAAAATTGACTCAATGGTCATTGACCACAGACTGCAAGAACGCCTCAAGCAGGGTTTTCCTCCCAGTTCATACTATAATGTAGTAGTGATGAAATTTTCATTGGGATCATGGCAATGAGTAAAGGGTTAAACACCCCCTCTTCACCCACAACAGCTATCTCCAGTTTTTAAAAGTGCTTATTGAACAGAATGATGCATTTAATGCCATGTGCAATTAGCCCTGAGCCCCACCTCCTGCAAACCAACCGGTTCTGATTATCCTATTGGCCCAGGTTATGCAGGATTATACCAACAGATCATCAGTGCCAATGGGTAGGGTTGTGCTATTTTGAAGAGCTATAAAAGAGGACGCTATGATGACTCTAATTTTAAATGCCCCCACTATACAGTGGTACCTCAGGTTAAGTACTTAATTCATTCCGGAGGTCCATACGTAACCTGAAACTGTTCTTAACCTGAAGCACCACTTTAGCTAATGGGGCCTCCCGCTGCCGCCGCGCCGCCAGAGCACGATTTCTGTTCTCATCCTGAAGCAAAGTTCTTAACCTGAAGCACTATTTCTGGGTTAGCAGAGTCTGTAACCTGAAGCGTCTGTAACCTGAAGCGTATGTAACCTGAGGTACCACTGTACATCAGCTGTAGAAGCTGTGATATATTGCAGAGATGGGGCAGGAAAAGAGAAGAGGAAAGCAAGTCTTTAACCACCAGTTATGTCTATGTCTCATCCAGAAAGTACAACCAGAGACATTTTGGCAAATAAAAAAAAATCCACCCAGACAGAAATTTTACCCCTGAAAAAGAGGATGTGTCCTTGAAAAGGAGGACACATGGCAACCCTACCTATGGGAAGCCCATGAGCAGGACATGAGCAAAGCAGCAAACTTTTGCTCATGATCCCCAGTAAATGGTAATTCAGAGGCATGATGCCACTGATACTAGAGGTAGCATAGACATCCTTACTAGTAGCTATTGTCAGCCTCATTCTCCATGAGTTTGTCTAATCCCCTTTTAAAACTGCCCAGGTTGGTGGCCATCACTCCTCCTTGTGGTAGCAGATTCCATAGTAGAACCATGTGCTGCATTAAGAACCATCTCCTTTTGTCTGAATCGGCCAGCATTAAGCTTCATTGAAGGCCCCTCTGTGCATTCCCTGTGGGTGTGTTGTCTGAATAGGGGCTTCATTTGCTACACACACACACACACACACACACACACACACACGTACGTGCAGGGGTTAATCTAATCCCTCAAAATCATAAAATATTTGGGGGAAGAAAAATATCATTTAGACCTTAGCCTAAGGCCTACATCCAGACAATGTCAATGCAACAATACACTTGGAAATTCAGAATGTATTCCATGCTGTGCAGCCACCCAGGAGATTCACAAAACAATGGTATCCTAAGCAGCAGCTGTAGAAAGTGACTAATGCACAGTATTCCTTTATTTCCCCCACATTTCTTTTTACATCACCTGCCCCATTTAACGTTGTATATTAAATTCACTTTTTCGCCTCACGTAGTGGGACTTTGGAGAGGTATGAAATGACAAAAATACAGCTTTGTTTTCTACTTGAGTTCTTTTCTGCCTGCGTTCCTCTTTCTCTCTCGTGCCTGACTCTGCTTCCAACTCCATCAGCATATCCAACAGAGCCTGGGGCAAAGCTGAAAGAAACACCCAGTGCATTCAATTTACAAACAGAAATAAACACCTTTTCAGCAGGTTCTACATAATCACTAAACAAAACCAGGGGACAAAAAAAATAACGTTTTTGATGTCGCTGCTGTGTGGCTGTGACCCTGTATTTCCTTCAAGAAATAACACTATTACCTAAAGATGTCTAGCACTGGGATCTCAGATAGAATCGCAATTTCCTTTCTTGTTTACTAAAAAGCTAATATTTTGAGTTTTTGTGTCACACCTAAGCATATTGCTTTGCTGTGTTTGTACCGCATTTCTATTCCCCCGTTCTATGGGGAACACACAGCTGCTCTCTCTAAGGATCATACCTGAGCCATGCACTGAGAGGAAAGCCATTTCACGGTGCCAGGTATTCTCAGCTCAAATGATACCGAGACTGGCAGAAGCTGAGAACTTTGTGGAACAGCAACAGAGTGGGTGAAAATGGATCAGATATGAAAATGTCTGAAGCAATAAATTAACACACAGCAGGGGGGTGATAACTTAATCTTGTCTAGTCCAAACAGTACCTGACACCCATTATTGTTATAGGAAGTGGTACACTGTAATGGTACTGGAGCGAAAATGATCATTCCCCGGTGATTTGAAGCACTGGAAGAGGTATGTAATGTGATTCCTCGAAGGAACCTATAAGGGGATTGACACTTATTTGTACACTGAATCTAGGTTAACCTGCCAGTGTACCTCTGACATGTTGGCTGGGTTTTGTGATCCAAGTAGCTTAACTTTACCCAGTCAATCTAGCCTTTAAATGTAAATCAAATAAGCTCTAATTCACAATTTTATTTTTTTTAAAGTGTTGTGTTTTTTTTCCCCAAAAGAGGACTCCTTATGTTCTTTTATGTACTCATGTGCTATTTTATCCTTACACAACCTGAAACAGTGTAGTTATCTTCATATAAATTATAACTAGTTTTATATTTAAATGTTCCATTATGTCAGGCCTTTTTTTTACACATATGAATATTAAAAACCTTTCAATACAAACATGCGAGCATTCAACATGGCCACATTTGAAATATGGCAGTGATTAAGCTTCAGTGCTTTAATAACCACCGGAATGCAGTCCTGGGGATGGGAGGAACCACTACATTGTTATTTATTATCTGTAAATTGACTACAATCTACATATTTCTTTTTATTAATTTTCTGTGTTGTGAGTGTTTTCCAGCAACCTTCAAAACAATTTTTCAAAGAGATAGCAAACTGAAGGACAAAACTAGCTTTAAATATATCCCATTCTATAAATATTATCTTGAAATGTAACAAATTAACATGTCTCATTTTAGGATGGACATTTCTACAGCAAGTATGATATTCATTGCTCCATTTGTGTGTTGTATTTTAAGTTTTCCAAATTTAACTCCAATTTTTTTTTTTGTTGAATCTTACTTGAACAAAGGGAAAGCATTCTCACTATACCTGAGGGCAGCAAGCTAGTTTCCAAAGGGCAGGGCAGGGCATCTTAGAGGACTCAAGGGAGATGTTGGGGAGACTGCTGCCACATCTGCTGTTTGAGGCAGTTGCTCCACTCTGCCTAACGATCGGGCCAGCACTGGTAATACATTTGTTACCTTAGAATGCTTCCAGAGGTTGTCTTTCTAGCAGGCCCTGGTACTATGCTGGGTGAATGTCATGTTGATTCAAAGGCCCAGATACCTACAAGACAGATACTGACCATGGCAATTCCCATGCTCATCGCAGTAAAATCCAATGTACTAGCAAGATCAGTGTAAAAGAAGCAACAACCACTGAACTCCACCAGTGACATTTGATGCAAAGACCTACAATAACAGATACTTCTTCTAGTGTGTGGTTTCCTATTTCACTTCCCAGTTTGGTTTAATAGTGATTGGAGTTGCACACAATATAGCTAAATGTATAATCTGGGGATTTTTTTGGGGGGGGGGGTTCATCTGAGGACCATATTTGAATAAGATCTGCATTTGCCAAGCTACATTTCTGACAGGCACATCTATATGTGTATTCAGCAGGGTTTCCAATTCCAGCACCGTTCAGTTGCGTCTCCAGCAGCAGAATCTAGGCACTATTAAAAGGCAGCAAATAGTCAGTTATATAACTAGTTGCTGTTGTTTACAATTGAACAGTGCCATATGACTTTTCTGCATAGGATACCAAAATTTATTGGGCTTCCCTGAAGTGATTGTGCACATTCTCCAATGAACACAGTAAGTTCCCCCAAGTGCTAAACAGACCTCTTCATCTGGAAATTTAGGCTGGAAACCTAACCCTACTTAAATCGGACTTATTTATGAATTAGGTAGGATTGCACTGTTAGAAGACAGTTATAGATACAGAAATGCCTTACAAAATCAAATTGAGAAGACCTGTTAAGCAGTTGTACATGTGACTCCATTAAACATCTGAGATAAACTCGGTTGAGAACAATGTATTCAAAGCCCAGGCAATATACTTTTTAGGTCTTCCTGACCCCTCTCTGTGTGGTTTGTTCTAGGAAAACAATTTCAGGCTGTTATTTCAAAATGATGACAGATAAACAAAAATGTTATAGCCAAATACTTTATGGCAAAATTAAATGCCTCAGCTATGAAATAAATTTTATTTGGTGCTTTACCCTAACATGCGGCCAAATTCTGCTTCATGCATACTCATATGAATCTAGGATAATAATAATTAGCATGCCTAATAAAATAATTACTATCACTGTTGTTGTTTTTCTGGTGAAATCAACCGATTTATCTTGGTATTTAAAAAAAAAAAATACAACTTGACAAGAACTGAAAATGAGACCCAGAAGTTAAGTGCTTATATTATCCATTGCCTTTTTCTTTCTTCCCTTCCAGAGTAGCAGAATGCCCAATATCTCATTCAGGTACTGTGTGCACTGCTGCTCCCGTAACAGAAACATATGATCTGACACAATTAGCAGGAGATGTACTGAAAATAATTGCTGCAATGAAGCCCAAAGGGGCAGAGCCTTCAGTGATATTATTGATAAAGATTGCCATGATCCTCCCTCCACTTCATGAGGATTAGTGAAGGTGAAGGCCCCTCTTAACACGTTAGGCTTCTTGTCTGCATGTCCAAAGACCGTGTGGGGAGGAGGTAACCAGCAAGTTCTACTGCCACCACCTGCAAGTTGAAATGCATATTATTACTCACGTCCCTGGTCCCATTGAAACCTTTGTAAGTCTTTGACAAGATGTCAGTTACAAACCCTCCAATATCTTGAGTCCCCAAAATGGGACACATGTGCTCAAATGTGAGTCATATGACCCCCACGAGATCACGGAACCCCAAAACTGCACATTCTTTGCAAGCATGCATTTTGGGGTGCTGCACAAGATTTTGGGGAAAGCATCTTTTCTCAGTGTGAAATCGTGCAATATAATGGCACCCAAAAAAGCCTCTGTGCTCTCGCATGAGAAAATGGGATGTCCACTCATTTCCTTCATGGTTCTGCCTCAACAAGATGACACCCAGGACTGGTATAGCTGTCAGTCAGCATCTACACACACACACACAGCATGCGGAAGTCACTGACAAAGAACCATGAACAAAGGCTAATGCATTGGCACTGGGCATGGTACTAGTTTCTGGCATCTGATTAAATACAGCAAGTTGGGCACCAAGAAATTGGATCTGATGTTATACCGTAGAATAGTTTTGGAGTGTCCTGCAATCCTGCAATGTCATTAGCCCTTTCCAACCAAGCATCCCTTCCTCATTTGATTCCAGTTGTGTGAGTGGGGAAAGCAGGGGTGTGTTCCCCAGCTATGGCCGCTCTCTTGTGTATCTTCATGCCCTCTATTCTCCATCCCCTCTATATGTTGCAGGCTGAACATCTGCGGCAGGGATCCTTCTATGTTTGCCTAGTCTCGTGCAATTTAAATTCTCAAAGAGCCTACCCAATTAAAGAAGACTTCCAGTAGCAGACATTAAGCCCCTGGCATGTGGACAGTGATGAAAGCAGCACCAAAACCCTCCCTTCATGTGCCTGGAAATAAATGAGTGGAAATGTCTGAAAAGGGCTAATATGTATCAGAGAATTCTTCATATTTAAAAATAAATTGCATTTGCAAGAAAATTGGGTATGTTTGTAATTTTACCTTTTGTTTTACCGACAGGCTTGGGTGTTGTTGAACAGAGTACCTACACAAATGATGCCATAAATACCATCTAATAATCTCTTTACCTGGGCCCAAGCTAAATATTGGTAATCCATTTGGCACAAGATCTTTTAGTGTCGCATGCAAGATAATGGCTTTAAAAATTTAGCAGAACATTTCTTCAAGTGCTATTGGAGAATGTGTGTGTGTTCGGAGTAGGGGGCAACTTTATATTTTTTTACCTGCAGTACATTCTTTTTAAAGTGCCTGTTTTCCTCTTATTTTGACCTATTCATTTATATAAACCACCATGAATTAATCTGCCTGTGGTACATAAAACGTAAGGCTGAAATCCCCAATAACCTTTCTGTTAGCAATAAGCAATATTTGCAAGCAATTTATAACTTTCCACACATGCAAACTATGTTTACTAGATAATTAAGATTTCTTTGCTTAATTCTTTATGGTGTTTGAAGTGCGGGTATTTTTATCATTTGCTTGGGAAAAACCACAGGGCATGCACTACACTGAGCTGCCAAAATAAGAAATGCTAGGCGGCAGGAGCTATTGTAGTAAATCTCTTTCTAACCTCCCATTCCCACTGAATTTCTCCTCTTGCATTGCACAGTCAGTTAACTAGGATTAGCACAGCTGCATACGCTTTTGTCCTAAACTTAGTAAACTGAAGGCAAGCTCCCACACAGCACAGAGTATGTGGTGGCACTCGGAAGGCAGCTAAATATTCCAGTATGCCTTATAGAGTGCTCGCTTTCAAAATTTCCTTTGCACTTTGTTTACTATATATTCCAATAGTGTAATATTAAACAAAAACAGTGTGTCCTGTGCCAGAATGATTGATTACTACACCATGGCAAGGTCACCTCCTAGGAACAGACTGAGTGCAGTAAGGGCTGTCTGACTCATACAGTTAACACTATATCCGCATTGTATGAATGTCACCAGCAATCCAGTGATTTATTGCTTGGAAGGCTCTGTTCAATTTTTTCTGCCTGACCAAATTGCACATTTTCTAGAAAAAGAAGCAAAAATATTTCAGCACATGGATTACCCCCAAGTCTTCATTTCTCCCACTAGGTTCAACAATCCTTTTCAAAGATGCTGATCATCAAAGCCCCCAATACTTTCCCTCTGTTTTTCCCCATTGCTCATCTCTGCCAAATATTTGGTTTTAAAAAAAATATTAATTGTTACAGTAATGATATGGTGCAGCTGGAGAGATAGTAGTTACAGTTATGGGAAAAGAGGAAGGCAAGCTGTTTGTTGGGTCTCCAAATTTAACTCTCAATATATAAAATATTAGCCTCCTAATTATCACTACCTAAAACAAAATTAATCTATAATAGATTCTTATTGGAGAATGCCCTTTATAGCAGAATGCCCTTTAGAACAATGCCCTTTGCTCAAAGAGATTTTTTTACCCTCGGACAAAGAGAAAATCAACTTATGCTTAGAAGGAGGAAACTTGGAATTTTCTTTTTAAAAAAGAAAGAAAGGAGGAAATGCTGCCCCTAAGCATATCTGCTAAACTCTCCCATTGAAATCAATAGGAAGCCATGCAGAAGAAAGTCCCACTGTGCTCCATGAGACTTATTCTCTATTTATTATGTTTAGGATTGCAACCTTCAGAGCAATCTCATGTGCGTCGTCTCTGAAGCAAGTCACACTGAGTTCAATAGGACTTACTCTCAAGTAACTGTGTGTAGGACTGCAGCCTGAAATGTTCAACTCTCACAGGATCTTGCTCACAATCTGCTCAAAATTCAAACTAGGCAGCATGAGACATACAGTTATCTCAATAGGTATAAAACGTGCATCATTTTAATTTTTGAATCTTTATGATCCATTTATGTTACAGGATATGGTTGCTCAGTGAGATCACTTCCTATTCGGGCTTTTCCACAGAGTTCATGCATAGCCTTCAACCACTCATCCACTCTGCTCTTTTTTATTATTCTATATCTGCCTCATACATTTAGTCTAAAATTAGAACTATTTCATTCCAGGATAAAATTACTACTTACTCTAGTGGCCAATAAAAATGGCTGATTGACACGTCGTAGCAACTTCCATATAGTAGAATATTTAACAGTACATAAAGTGTACTCCGTGTCAGGTTTCCACAGAGCTATCAGTTTTTCCTTTGAACCCCCAGAGTACTTTCATGTGGCTGAAATCTGGCCAGATCACTTATCCATCTGTTCCCCCCCGCAAACCACATAAAATAAATTACATGGCAAGATCAGGTAGGAAGGATAGGTGTACGTTTATTACAGTAGTACCTCGGGTTACAGACGCTTTGGGTTACAAACTCTGCTAACCAGGAAGTGGTTGCTCCAGGTTAAGAACTTTGCCCCAGGATGAGAACGGAAATCACGTGCCAGCGGCACAGCGGCAGCAGGAGGCCCCATTAGTGAAAGCATGCCTCAGGTTAAGAACTGTTTCAGGTTAAGAATGGACCTCTGGAACAAATTCAGTTCTTAACCCGAGGTACCACTGTACTGAACATGGATGACACGAAATCTTCATCCATTCCTATGTAGTACCAATATTTACAGTGTGCTTTTAGAGTGGGCTGTCTTTGAAACTCCCATTGGCTGCCATATATTTGTTGCTGCTCATGTGAGCTTCCCTAGTCTGAAGCTGCTGCAAGGGTGTGACCTGTGCTCACTTATCCTAACTAGAGTGCTAGCCACTGTTGTGTGGCAGATTTCATGTCCTGCACTTCAAGAAAGAGAGGCAGGCTATGTCTAGGGATCAGAGGATGTTGGACTACAGGTGGGTAGAATCTCTTGGCAAAGGAAGCTCAGGAACAGAAAACTCACAGTGTGAAAGGAAGGAAGGAGACATTTCAACATTCTGTGTGTAGTGGAAGTGATTTCTGTATGTTCAAAGCAACTGAAACCACTGGAGAAAACAAGTTGGGGATAAATTGGAGGGCAAAGGCACAGGAAGGAAGGAGAGTTTCCTTTCTCTCTTTCCTGCCTCTTCCAGATACCACAAATTATTATGGGTTTCAACTTACATACACATGCGTAGGCTAAAAACTGTTGACTCCTGCCTGACCATCTGTGAACACCCTGGATCCAGACACTGGTAAAGCTGCTGTTATGTCATGGAATATTTATGAACATTCAAACTACAGAAGTTAGCAATAGAAAGCTCATGACAAATTGCTTCAAGAGAGGGCAATGAAAAGTCTGTTGGGCTGGGAAAGGTTCACACAGGGGCTAAGGACAGGATATGTTCAATGATGGGGATAGTCAATGTGATGCCTTCCAGATGTTGTAGGCCCATCAAATGTTGCCATTGGCCACACTGGTGGGAGCTGATGGGAGCCGTAGCCCATAACATCTAGAGGTAACTATTCCTGCTCCATGAGAAGATTCTAGGAACAGGAAATGCCCTATAGGCAGAAGAATCTTAGTGGGTAGAACCTCTTGGGGAAGGAAGCTCAGGAACAGATAGCTCATGGAGTGAAACGGAGACTGAATTGGCAGCATGGTGAAAAGCAGGAAAGCCAGCAGGGTGTGGAAAGTGGAGCTGACAACGTCTCAAGAAAAAGGAGGGCAAAGGAGGAGGCTGAGAGCTGAGGAAAGGAGATGAAAAAGAAGGGGAATCTTACACAGGCTCAGAGACAGGTGTCCTACTAGCAGGAAAAGAAGGTTTCCTGAAGATTGTGAAGTTAAACATGTATGTGTGTGTGCGTGTCTGTGTGTGGGTGTGTGCACGTGTGTGTGTTTTAAATATTACTCCTATGGTGCCTCTCATTCTACCTCTACTGTTGGAGCCAGAATACGTCTGAACACCTGCTGCTGGGAACTGCAAGTGCAGGGGGTGTTGTTTTGCTCAGGTTCTGACTGTGGCCTTCCCACAGGCATCTGGTTGGCCACTATGAGAACAGGATGCTGGACTAGGTGGGCCTTTGGACTGATCAAGCAGGACTTTCCTTATGTTATTATGCACTATAACTGATAATGTTGGAAAGCCAGATAAAAGGCACAAGAAAGGCAAAGTTCCATTGGTTTCTGTGTCCCTATCCCCAAAAGGACACAGTCTGCAAACTTTGGACTTCCTTGACCTAGACTCCTCCAGGTTATTTAGAAGCAGAGAATGTCTACACTGCCTACTGAAACTATCTACCAGTTAAAATAAGCTTGGGAGGAAGGTTCTTCTTTGGATGAATGAAGCATTTTGAAGCAAACCCTGACATATCTGGAGCTTTGTGTGGCCAATGGAACTCATACATTCTCTACGGAGCCCCAGCAGAATGCCTAATAAATGCTATATAATCATCCAAAACATACTATACAAGCAACAGATTTCAAAAGGTGCCAACCAGACCACATGGTTCACTAAGGAAACACGTTTTATTTTGCTCCTTAGATGATATCAAAATGTTTAATGTCAATCAATATCATTTTTTAAAAAAAACAAACCACACTTATCTCTCTCCCTTGTTACGACAAGCTGATTTAATTACCAGGCATATGTCAACCAGTGTCATGTTAATGTAATAAAACATTAAACTGGACCTTGTGCTTGATGTGAAACAAAATTATTCATTGAATATTAGAGCATTAGACCTCCCGCTGTTCTTTTACAAATGGTTGAACTATCACAAGGTTATGGAAGTTAGCATGTAAATTGCAGCAGAACCTATAATTTCTGTAGCAAATCCCAGAAGGCTGTCATTTCAGTCACACACATATGTAATTTTTGTCTCGGAGCCATGTATAATGTCCTTAAAATATCAAAAATGTGAACATATCACAAGTGATTACCCAATATTGATGTAGAGTTCATCACTTAGATTGAAGCACTGGAATTTAAGTTTAGGGATGTCAATGTCTGATCTACCCTATTTGCAGTGTCTCGGGGTGCTGATGATTACTGAAGAGAATGTTCTTATTTGAAACCATAACCCTGGAAAGAAATATAATATAATATTGTCCAGCTTTGCAGTCTAATAACACAACCATGACTGAGTAGGACAAACACAAAGTCTCCATCAGATTGCTAGACTGTGGCCAACAAAGCAAAACAAGCACAGAGCAGGGAAATAGGGGAGCTGGCAAACAGCTCTAAAAATGTGTGGTTCAGATAAAAGACCCAGGCCAAAAGTTGATAAAGACAGGTGGAACCCATTTGGCCTTTTCTGTTGCCTGATAGCTACTGTACCACTGAGCTGTAGTACCTCCTTCTGACCATTTCCTTCGTTGGTGCCCAAATCAATGCGTTGTCAATTTGTTCTGACGGACTAACTTCATGATTCAACAGCAGGCACCTTAACAATAACCACATAAAGATTAATTCCTTGTTCAGTGGAGCCAGTCCTCCGCTTCTCCACTTTCTACACTGTAGGGACATTTACCCATTTTAACATTCTCTTCCTATGGGAGGGCTTTGCATAAGAGCCTTCATTCTTTACCCAGCTACTCATAACACTGGTCAACAACAAATTTGTTGTCTGCGTTTTTTCAGTTGATTTAGGACGAATCTGATGCACTGAATCCAAAAATCACATTGGTTTTGCTCAATCAGGTCAAGTTTTTGAGCTATGGCCACATGTCGTTTTTTTACGTTTTTGTTCACATGTACGCTTGTGTGGAGCATTTTAGAAGAAGTTGGTGGGGGTAAAATGCCATGTCGAATAATTGTTTTGATTGGAAATAATTATTTTAATGACAAGCAGTATTCAGGTCCGATATGATGGTCATCCAAACTGAATTCACCCATTCCCGTCCATTTTAGTTCACTGATGCCCAGGATGTCAATATTTATTCTTGCCATCTCATTTTTGACCACCTCCAACTTACCCAGGTTCATGGTTCTTACATTCCAGGTTCCTATGCAATATTTTTCTTTACAGCATTGGACTTTCCTTTCGCTTCCTTTCGTATAGTTAAAGCTATAGTTTTCCCAGTAGTGATGTATGGAAGTGAGAGCTGGACCATAAAGAAGGCTGATCACCAAAGAATTGATGCTTTTGAATTATGGTGCTGGAGGAGACTCTTGAGAGTCCCATGGACTGCAAGAAGATCAAACCTCTCCATTCTGAAGGAAATCAGCCCTGAGTGCTCACTGGAAGGACAGATTGTGAAGCTGAGGCTCCAGTACTTTGGCCACCTCATGAGAAGAGAAGACTCCCTGGAGAAGACCCTGATGTTGGGAAAGATGGAGGGCACAAGGAGAAGGGGGCGACAGAGGACGAGATGGTTGGATAGTGTTTTCGAGGTTACCAGCATGAGTTTGACCAATCTGCGGGAGGCAGTGGAGGACAGAGGTGCCTGGCGTTCTCTGGTCCATGGGGTCACGAAGAGTCGGACATGACTAAACGACTAAACAACATTCAGGTCCGATAGTTCTGGGTGATTATGTCAAAAAGGGATCAGTTTGAAGTCATAAAACCTCGAAATCTTCCATAAATTGGTGTGGCAAAGCATAAAGTTGGGGGATCAAAACTAAGTTAATGGGGCAGCCGCTCCACGAAGTATCCTGATCTTCAATCAGCACGTCGTCCTGTAGCTCATTGTGATGAAATTCCAGTGCCTATCTTCTGAGAACTTCCTGACATTAGTGACAAAGATGCCTCCAGTGTTGAAGGGCATGAAGAAGAAGAAGTGGTTCTTGAAGATGATGCTCCACATCCATTTTTCCAAAAGGAGTTGAATGATCTAATTCGCGACCTCAGCTTGTCAAAGGACTCTGCCGAACTGTTGGCATCCAGATTGAAGGAAAAAACCTCCTCTCTGACAGTGCTCGCATCAGCTTCTTCCGCAATAGGCATCAAGAGTACCTCCATTTTTTCTCAGAAGAGCAGGTTCTGCTCAAGCTTGGAGTGCCACAGTACGAACCCAAAGATTGGAGACTGTTCATTGACAGCAGCAAGCGATCACTGAAATGTGTTCTGCTACACAACGGCAACCAGTTTGCCTCTATACCCCTGGCTCACTCGAGTACACTGAAGGAGAACTATGAAGCGGTGAAGTATGTGCTGGAGAAAATTGGTTATGATTAGCATAAGTGGTTTATTTATGTTGACCTGAAGATGGTGAACTTTTTGTTGGGACAACAGTCTGGCTTTATCAAGTACCCATGTTTTCTGTGCATGTGGGATAGTAGGGACCGTGCTCAGCATTACACGAAGGACTGGCCTGTGCGGAAGGAATTGGTGCCTTGCAAAAAAAGGAACGTCATCAACGACCCTCTGGTGGACAGAGACAGAATACTCTTCCCACCGCTGCACATCAAGCTCGGCTTAATCAAGCAGTTCACCAAGGCTCTGGACAAGGATGGTGACTGTTTCACTTACTTGTGCCAGGCTTTTCCAGGATTGACCATGGAGAAGTTGAAAGCTGGCATCTTTGACGGTCCTCAGATCCGTCAGCTCATCAGAGATCCAGAGTTCGGAAACTCAATGAACGAAGTGGAACTGGAAGCGTGGAAGGCATTTGTTCTGGTAGTGAAGAACTTTCTTGGCAACAATAAGGCCAGAAACTACACAGAACTTGTCAACAACATGCTGACTGCTTTCAGAAACCTGGGCTGCAACATGAGCGTCAAGATGCACTACCTATTTTCACATATGGACCGGTTTCCTGAGAACCTGGGTTCAATGAGTGACGAGCAGGGGGAGAGATTCCATCAGGACATGAAAGAGATGGAGACCAGGTATCAGGGTCGCTGGGACGCAGTCATGATGGCTGACTACTGTTGGACTCTGAAGAGAGACCTCCCTGCCGCTGAGCATTCCAGGAGTTCCATGAAATGGAAGTTCAAGCCTTGAAGTTTGAAAAATGGTGAAGCAACATGCAATTTATGTGTACTTACCTTTATCAATGTCCACCATTCAGTTTACAGTAAACCTGATCTGATGGAGAGAAACGGATGCCATTTCCTGATTCAGCAGTGCAAAAATACCCTAAATCAGTTGTAGAAATCTAGACAACATTCAAAAAGTAAAAAATTGTTGCCCAGTGTAATCTAACCCATCTTGACCCTCAGTTGCTTGCATGGTCCAAAGCTCAGGTGTGAGGCATTTACTCTCTATTAATTACTTCATGTAGCCCTGGCTAGACCTACCCCTACCACTTGGGCTCTTCCCCACTGCTGACTCTGACTGTCTCTTCACCCGCCCAGCACACAACAGACTCAAGAATGGAAGCACTTAGGGGAGAAACACTTCATTGATTGGAGGAACTCAAACAGGGGAGGAGCTATGAGAGGGAAGGGCAGTGTTTTTCTGCAGCTGCAGGGATGGCAAAAGTTAAAAGCTTGGAAGATGCAAGAGAGCAGCAAGTAGGAGACCCAGCAAGTTTGGTCCTGAGGTGGACAATGGGTGCATAAAACTCTTCGCAATAATGGAGCCTGCTGGGAGGTGTCCCTTATAGTAAGGTCCCTGAGGCAGAGGGCAAAATGGGAAAGGAGAAGAAGGGGGAGACAACACAGGCTAGGACTGTAGATAAACAAGGAATTCAGTGTTGCAGTTGAAGTCCAAAACACCTGTCATGTGGAAGAAAGGAAGGAAGAAGGAAAGAAAAAGCTTGAAACTGCTGTGATGTCCTCTGGTGTCAGTACAGTGGAAACCTATATAAAAATGGAAGCTGCAAAATCCATCTCTATCACAGTCCACAGCTCACTTCCAAAGCCAAGTATCCATCATAGGTTTCGGCTCTGAAATTTGCTATATAGGTTCAGACCTTCCAATTTATTTCTCTTTGAATGGGTTGTACTGCAGCCAGTATTCCCAGACTCTGCCACAGTTTGAATTGGGACCCTTGATGCAAATGTTTATCCCCTGCAGCGTAAGAATAATTTAGGAATGACTAGAATTGCTTTCTCACTGGACCAGGCACCTTTGGGATACTTTTCTAGGTCAATTTCCATCTACTGGCCCTGAAATGTAAAGGTTAAGTGTACATCTCCACTGAAGACCAACAAATGAATTTCAGATCTGATTGATTCCAGTCAGAGAACCCATAAATACGCATTCCAAATGGTAGATAGGTTAATAATTCCACTCATTTAAACATCTGATATTGATAACTCGCCACGTTCCCCTGATCAGTACCTCTCATATTTCACCAGCAAAACTGAAGTGACTAGGAATCAACAATGCATCTCAAGTATCAATGATCACCCCTTCCTTCCTTCCTTCCTCCCTCTCTCTGTGTGATTCTTCAATGGACCTTGAATCTTTCACCCCTGTCACCGCTTTTTTTATCATTATCTAAGGTGATCGGTCAGCTCCGTGCCACCACCTGGCTCTTCGATCCTATGCCAAAAGTACTACGGAAAACTGTCATTCCTGAGCTCATTCCATTTATAGAGAGTCTCATTAACACCTCTCTTCCCTCTGGCTATGTGCCACTACAATTTCAGATGGCTGTTGTTACTAAACAGAGCAAAAATACTATGTTAAAATACCTCCGAGGATCTGAGTTAAATTCATAAAAGCCTAGTAATTCAGGGTTAAGTAAAATATCCCATCTTTCACACACTTTACCTCATCCCAAAAGCCTATCTATTCTATCTCACCTGGGGACAAAAGCTGATCTTACAAGCCCATGCAACCTTACAGGATTTATCCATCACATATAAAAGAGATGCTGCATGGAGCGGTAAAAATATCAAGGCATGGCATTACAATAGGGGTGTCAGACAGAAGACCCAAGGGCCTTATCAGACTTAAGGGTCCCGGATATGCCCCCTGGCACCTCAGCACAGTTCACACAAATCACTGAACTATATTCAGGGCTAGGCAAGGACTTAGCTCTCCAGTGCCTGACACTGCATCTCATAGTGCCGGCTTATTCTTCCCATTTCCTCTAAATTAAAATGGGTTTCAATCAGTACGGTGAGAATGGTCTGTTATAAATGGTCAAGAACAGAAACAGAGCTGTAGGGAGGGTGAAATGAGTTTTTTTCAAACATGAGTGTTTAACGGGAGTTGAATTGATGACTTGGTCTTGAGTTCAATTGGAATTTACATTTTTAATAATAAAAAAAAGAATAAGGCTGTGGCTCTGGACTTCTGCAGCATCAGGAATTTTGTCCTCCAACCTATTTGAGTTTGACCCTCTCCATTACAAAAAAACAACAACTGGAGGGCAAGAATGGTGGGCTAGACTTTCATCTCATTAATTGCCTGGCAGCCTGACTGGTTGATCCGTGTTAACTGCATTGATGCAAGCACTGGCTTGTATCGCCATTGAAAACCTGGCCCTGTTGCTCATCCTTTAATTCTGTCATAAGCCTTTTGTACTGGCCTCCATGGCTCTTGTGATCCCTGCCCACCCCTCACAACCCAAGGGTGATGGAGGTGAACCGCCAAATTTCCGAAGCCAAACTGTATGTTGTTAAACTCCAAGTGCAGAATCTTAAACTTCTCAGGTACAGAAATGTCTGAGACACTAATTGCATTTATTCAGACTAGAGAAGGGTGGGTTTGCCTTGGGATTGCCTTGGAAGTGCCCCATGTTATTTCCCCCAAAATCAGAAATAGGTTGTTCTGATGTTCCCGGTCTACAAACCCTTCTGTTACGATGTTTGTATTTGGACTCACATGTACATCGACAGCATATACACACTGCTGAGAGGTTTAGGATCTTTTGCTGGAGTTATTTCATGTGCTTGTTATGGATGTGTGTCAACCCTTAATCTTATGCCCGCAAGAGGCTCTCACATACACAAAAAAGAAAGTTTGGTTTATTATAAAATAGGAGTGACAAAATATATAAAAATGTTGCTTTAGAAAGCAAAGTTACAGTCAAATTACAATACATACACACTTTGATTAAAGAACAAAAGATTCCCTAATTATTCTAAAAGGCCTACAGAAGCAGGGCTTTACATTCTTCCCATAAACCCACACTAGAAAAATGGGGAGGGGGAGAACGTATACCTGTTCTTAAAGAGAAGCAGACATGCAGAGTCATAGGGAGCACTGGGTTGTGTGCTGTCCTGTTGGAGCAGTGAGAGCTAACTAACTTTTGCATCTAATGGTTTTTTATACATACCAGTAGATGGGAAGGGGCTATGAAATGAGTGATTCCTACCATTTTGATTGTTAACTTTGCTTAATTCTCTCTCTTTTTTAAAAAATAATTTTTATTAAGTTTTCCATCATAATAACACAAACCACAAAGCAAAATGATACATAAAAACAAAAAGGGGGGAGAAAAGGGGGGAAAGGGGGGAACAATAAACAAATATACAATAAAAAAAACTTAATTCTTCCCAATTTTTCTTTGGCCATCCTATTCCTGATTGTTTAACAAAAAGCTGAAAGACTACAGTTTTTTAAAGAATACATTGAATTTTCCATAAGGCTCACCATCGCCATCTAGTGTCACATTGTATATTGCACTTGAAACACACTTGAAATGTTTTATTTGCAGCTGTGTAGCTGAGTCCATTAGGGACGCGGGTGGCGCTGTGGGTAAAACCTCAGCGCCTAGGACTTGCCGATCACATGGTCGGCGGTTCGAATCCCCGCGGCGGGGTGCGCTCCCGTCGTTCGGTCCCAGCGCCTGCCAACCTAGCAGTTCGAAAGCACCTCTGGGTGCAAGTAGATAAATAGGGACCGCTTACCAGCGGGAAGGTAAACGGTGTTCCGTGTGCTGCGCTGGCTCGCCAGATGCAGCTTGTCACGCTGGCCACGTGACCCGGAAGTGTCTGCGGACAGCGCTGGCTCCCGGCCTATAGAGTGAGATGAGCGCACAACCCTAGAGTCTGGCAAGACTGGCCCGTATGGGCAGGGCAGGGGTACCTTTACCTTTACCTTTAGCTGAGTCCATAGTGAGCAATTACCTGAACCTGTCTGTGATCTGCCTTTGTATCACCTTACTATTGTGTGGATGAATCCCAGTTGGAAGCAGAGTGTCCTGTACTTAACAACTAAATTTCCATGTGTAAATCTTCTGGTCAGATGTCGGGTAACTCAGGATATTCCAGAGCGCCTTTTAGCAGGGGGGGGGGGGGCTGGAATCTGGCTGGTTCCATAGTCACCAAAGCTAATCATGGAGGGTCTCATGTCATATTAGAGTTATATCACTCTTATGCCATGAGCTACAGAGATAAACCATATCATAAATTCAGATTCACACATGCCTCCTTACAGTTCCTTCCCATCCTGATCCCCCAAACCCGCATCTACACTTCTTTTTCAATACAATGCATCCAATTTTAAAGAGATGGAGAAGAATTATGGGGTTCTCCTTACAGCTGCGTTCTACAAGCCCCCAAAGCTTGAATCTGAGCCTAAGCTCAGGAAAATTCACCAGCACCCCTAGTTCAAATTCCATGATTCAAATGGATTCATGCAATCATTTGCTACTTCATAGCCACTTAGGCTGCATTCACACATCAGTATATCCCATTTCGCTACATTTCCCTGTTAATTTCCCTGTTATATTTGAGCTTTCACACGACGTAAACACCACTTCCAGAAATGTAGCAGAATATAGTGGGAATTAAGCAATCGTTTCCATGGTAATTACTTCAAGAAACAAATCTGTTTTCAGCCCCACTAATTCAGAAAACCATGGAAGTGAAGTGATGAAATTTGGAGCGGTGTACTGACATCAGGGATGGCTCACTCATGAGACCACGTAAGGTGACTGTCTCATGATCAAATTCCAATGCAGATCTTTATTCAGGGCTAGCCTGCTCATGAAGCCAGGGGAGACAACCACCTCAGGTGGCAGGATCCACCAAGGCAGAAGATCCCACTCTCAGTCTTCCTCTCTCCCTTGCACATGATGTAGCTCTTCCTTCACCTCTTTTTCCCTGGTGCCATTTTGAGGTCTACCTTAGGTGCTTGGGCTGACCCTGACCAGCATACAATTCTTTCCTACCATTTCAATGGGTGAATCATGGCAGAACAGAGGCAGGTGTGTGTAGAAATGGTGGGGCAACAGAGTTGTTGTCCAACAGCATTTGTTGTTGTGTCACACTATGCCCACTGTTGTGAATGAAATTTAGCACAACGTGCTGGTATAGCAGTCAAAAATCCACAGTTCCATAATGCAACAGGTACTGCAGCGTGAAGGGAATATAAGCGCTAGCTTATATCAGGAAAACAAACACAATGTTCCCCACGTCTGAATGCACCCTTAATCTACACAGGGAACTGGTTGTCACTATGATTTGGCCACACAGTGCAATGAAGACTCTGAGCATGTTCACAAATCTTCACAACTTTTAGATCCAACCTTCCATATTAACTCTGGAAACTGTTGGCCTTCCTTCTTGACCATGCCAATAAATCAGGATGAATAAATTTTAAAAACTATCATTCCCAAAGTCTAAATTGGCAGCAGCAGCTTAGAAGCAGTCATCTGCTTTGGTATAAACTTGATGTCCTCTTTGTCCAACTTGTTAAGTCTATGGAAATGTGGGGAAGGAGTTTGGAGGAGAGAGATTGGCAGCTGAATGCTGAGACACTGTCAGCCAGGGCAAAATTCAGAGAGAGGCTGGACTTGGCACTTAATCGTTTGGGGATTTTTGAAACTGAGACATTCATTTCCAGAGCCCTGTTTCTGAAGTCCCAGATAAAACAATTAGTGTAATAGAGGATTGATGTACTGCAATGGCAGAAACACTCAGTAGGCCCATGCTACTTGCTCACCCAAAATGACTTTTTCACAGCATGTCACCACACTATCTAACACACCTGCAAACTTGCAAAAGACTGTTCAAGGTGCATGCAATGAAAAGGAATGAAATAATTCCAGGAATGTCACTGCAAAGTATATCATTCACAATTGTGCAGCAGGCTTTTACCAAGGCAGAGCTGCTTAAACAATAGGCATCAAATCAAGTGCTGGCGCAACACTTGGAACCACGAGCTAATGACCCTGAAGCAAGAATAATATTAAATTAGCCATACAGAGGCACAGAAGTTGCTCAATGACTTCCAGCCTGTTTTTTAATGTCATCTCAGCATACAGCTCTTGCTGCAATTGAATATTGAGTGGCATCCTTCTGTCATGTCAATGTCTAGAATTGTATTTCAGGTCCTGAAGTTTGCTTTCAAGATTATTGATCATGTAATCTTGCTCTGCGACCTGGAACATGTCTGCCAACAGTGTTTCTTTGTGTTATACTGGTCGGACTTGAAAAGGTAAGTTACTGCCAAGAGCTCAGGGAAAAGTCACATTGTACAGCTAGTAAAATAGTTTAAAAGTGCTTTAGGGCTAGTCATATGCCAGTTGTTAGAGGTTTACTCACTTGGTTAAATAATAATCTGAAAGCATCAACTGAAGATTGGCTGTCAAGCTACCCAGGACCTATACCCATTTTCTTAGATTTGCTCTGTGCATTGCAGCACAGAACCCTGGATTCACTGGTGACATGCTAAAGGAGAAACAGAATATTCAAGGTGTGGTAGAGGTGGTTTGAATACACTGTGAAAGAAAGTGTCCTAGACTGCAGGGAATGTATGCTCAACCTGCCTCCATCATACTTAAAATACTACATCTGTCTCCAGCCTAAGTACCCTAAAAGGCTACTTTTATTGCTGATCTTTGTATTATAGTAGTTGTCAAGTGCTATAATTAAAGTTGAATTTCAACTTCCATTGTTCCTCTCATTTTTTTCATTTGCTCATAATTAAAAAATCCTCTGTGCTAAAATTGTCAGTGCGTGATCTCATCCCAAAGGTAATTTTTTTAAAGACTGAAACCAAAATTAGTTCAACTATTTTTCAGTCATACAGTTAAAAATTACGCTTTCCCACTCTGTTTCAAATGACAGTTTTGTAATGTATCTGAAAGCCAATTTCAGCTTAAATTCCAACCTTGTTGGGGGGTTTTATGAGCCCTAAAAGAAGCAGCAACCATTCAAATATGTATAGCATTTGTTAAAATATGTTACAGTAATCATTGTTGTGTATAATATACAGGTTGGTGTTTTGATTGCCCCAACCTCCTTAGGGCTAAAATGTTTTCTTTGGCACATGCAAGGGAATAAGTGTGTTCCAGACTTGTCCCAAACTTACCCCACAGTCCTGGCACTCACTTGATGGAGATGTCGCTCTGAACTTGAAAGCAGTCGGCAGAGTCAACCAGCTTCATGCTGCTAGATGGGTCGCTCTCTGCTTCTGAATCTGACTGGGGAGGTCAGGTGGCAGAATGAGAGATTCAGAAACATCAAGGGGCAGAGCTTTTCGTTCAAGTAACCAGCAGCAATTACTCCCTCCCCTTTGATATATTGGTGGGACTAGGAGAAACAGTATAGTTCAGAGGCAGAACCTGATGGTACCCACCATTAAGGCAAGTGAGTAAGTCTTGCTCTTGCCAAACTGGAACCTGTTGTAGCAATAGCTTATATCAAGACAGAGAAAGAAAACCATGTTAATTCCCCTAGAGATGGGAGCCAAGGAGGAGGACAGCTGACAGCTCAGGATGGACGGAAATCATTAGCCTGGTGTGTATCACCAGGCTGTGTGTGAAGAGATCTTGCTGTTGTCCATTGGAGTTCACTTCCCATAATTAGGAAGACTCTCTCTTGGAAAGGGACTTGAGGACCTGCATCTGGTGTTGAGCCAAAGGAACAGGCTGGGATGATGTTGGTGTACAACCCACCCTACTGCTCAGCAGAATCACTGAACAAGCTGACTAAGGTTGTCTTGGGTGTGGTGTTGGAAGAACCGGGGATAGTGGTTTTGGGTGACTTCAACATCCATGTTGAGGATTTCTCAGATCTGGCTCAGGAATTCATGGTGCTCCAGCTTCTGAGAGGTTCTGTTTTCTCCAGTGCTGCTGAATATCTCTATGAAGCCATTAGGAGCAGTCATTAGGAGTTTTGAAGCAAGATGTCATTGGTATCCTGAAGGCAGGCAGCTCTATTTCTCCATAACAGCTGAATCAGAGGAGGCTGTGAAAGCTCTGAACCAGTGTCTGAATGCAGTGGTGGATTAGATTAAGGAACAGGTGCATAGTTTGGAAGTACCCCTGCATGTCTTTGTCACTAGAGGTCCAAGTGTCCTCTGTGGCAAGCGGTGTCTTTTGCCACCTTGAACTGGTGTGCCAGCTACAGCTGTTCCTGGGCAGGCATAGCCTGACCATTGTTATTGTTAACTATTATTGGTAACCTTGAAGCTGGACTACTGCTATGTACTCTACATGGGGATGGCCTCAGGCCTGGTCTGAAAACTCAATAGATGCAGAATGTGGCAGACTGCTGATGGGGACACATAGCCACCAGCATGTGACACCATCGTTAAAACATCTGCTCTGTCTCCCCATCTGCTGCCAAGCCAGATTCGAGATCCTTGTAATAATTTGCCATTTTTTCAATAATTTTGGTCAACAATTACCGTACGGACTTCCTGAACCCTTTTATCCCAGCTTAGTCACTGAGATCATCCACAGAAGTGTCACTGGTTTTCCCCCAAGTTGGTGAGGCTTCTCTGACAACAAGGAGAAACTAAGCCTTTAGTTTCATTGGCCCAGTATTGTGGAATGCTCTGCCAATAAAGATTCAGTTGCCTCCTTCTGTTTTAATGTTTAAATGTCTGCTGAAATTTTTTCTATGCCACCAAACTTATGCAGGCAATTAGGAAAACATCTCTGATTTGATTTTTTTTTGTGGTTTTTATTTTATGTTGATATCTGTGTTGTAAACCACATGATAAAATATTTAGAGAGAGAAAAGATACTGAAATATATTTTGTTACAGCTGAATTAGGATCTGATGCCTCTCCACAGAAATGTTTCCACATACATAAGAAAATGTGGCACATTTTAAGGATTCTGCATGGGTAGATGGGGGAAATTGCTTTTAAAATATTATAACTTTGAAATGTTAAGCATTCATAAGTCAAAATTACCATAAAATGCATGTGTGAGGCATGTCATAATATTTGGTCCCCTGCAGAACGGGTAAGGGCTGTGAAGTTTAAAAGAAACTTCACAGGAGGGCCAGAAGAAACAGAAAACAGTCCTCTGAACTCTCAAGCTGTTTTTAATGCACAGATCTTGTGTATTTGAAATAATGTAAACAAGAAAAGCACATCCAAAATGGCAGAGACATTCTTTTTCTGGTTGAAATTCTTGCATAGTAAAAGTGGAGACCTCACCCCACCCCCAAAGACCCTTTAATACAAAATATGAAGATTTGTGACCGCTTCAGAGAAGAGTGGGCAAGTGCCAGCCCCCAGACAAGATCCACCCACTGCCCGCCAAAACCTCTCCTCTTCAACTTCTCCCCTTGTAACTGTGAGCTCAGTCTTCTTCTAGAGGAGGAAGAAAAACAGAAGAAAAATCCAGGTAACATAAGAGCACTACCTGCTGGCTTCTCACTGTGGATCTTCACTTGCAAGGAAGAGTAGGAAGTGCAGCAGCTGTTGGAAATGCCCAGAAGCCCTGCGAACTGTTGGAGCTGGGTCAGATTCCTCTGCCCCAGCTCAGGCTGCTCGACAAGCTTCCATGGTAGAAAGAGGCTTTTCTTGCTTCCAAGGAAGAAAGAACTACAAAGTCGGAAAGGCCCCCGTGGCAACTCGGCCACAACAGCAACGACTTGCTAAACTGACTCCCACTTAGTCCTCTTTCTTGCCGGCAAAGATGTCTCTACACAATAATCCACCAAGCAACACTGATGGGTTCTCTAGAATTTCACATCCACACTATACAGTGAAAACACTCTTAGTCCACTTTAACAGTCATGCCAACAGATCCTGGGAACTGTAGTTTGTTAAGGGTGCTGGGAAGGATTTCCTAACAGCTCTCTGCCTCCTTAACTAGATCCTTTGGGAGAAAGTCATGGCTGCTAAAATGGTATTAAAATGCTTTAAATGTGTGCTGTGGATGTGACACCAGCTGTTGGGTTCCTGTGTATGTGTGCATTGGGGGGGGGGCTGGGACATATTTAACTTTCCTTGACTTTCCTTATTTTATATGAGGAATCCTATGTGCTTGCTCAGAATATCAGGCTCCCACAGTACGCATGTACCTGTGCACATTCCTCCTTTGTGCAAATAACTACCAGCAACAACTGCAGGATCCACATGAGGAATCCAGTGCGCTTCCTACTGCTAGCAGAACAGTGTGTTGGAGAGCAGAGGTGAGGTAACACCAAAGTCATTTCTCCTTATTCCAGTTTTCCACCATCCAACCAGGATTACAGGCACCGTTCGGATGTATAACTATTTGGAAATGGAACCACGCATCCACAGTGAAACTGTGTAAGAATCAAAACCACAGCAAGGATAAAGAGAACTGAACTAACTACTTCATTTTAAGTAGAATGATATGAAGGGGATAAGGTTAGAAATGTGTCTTTCCCTCCTACCAACTGTATCAGGCCTCAAGGCTGAAACGTCCATATGTTGACTTTTCCCTCCATAATCCTCTGAGGGTGGGCAGGGGAGGAAAGAGACTTTTCCATCATTAAACAGTAGGAATTCCTCATCTAGAGCTAAAGGATAGGTCCTATTAAGTGAGAACATAAGCCCATTTCTAATTCAGGACAGCTCTTCTATGTATTCTCTAGGACCAATAAAAACTGCTGATTAACCAATGTACCAATGGATTTCCATGTGCTGTACAGCTGTCACATCAGCTGTTTCTTCTACCACAACTGGGGTGTAATGTTGCTGGGTTTAAGTGCAGGAGAGGGGAATTTTCTTGTGACCATACAAATAATTCATCATAAGCTGTGTTGCCCAAAACTCTTGGTGGGGTGGGGGGAATATATCCTAGTTATACTGCAGTTCATTCTAAGTCTGACATGAAAGTGGTTGGCACATATAATAAAAGCCTGAAAAAATATTTTAAAATAAGGCAATACCCCCCTCCTCCCCCCAAAAGGATTGGGAAAAACATTCCTCCCTCAACATCATTTTGAAGTGACTTATTTCTCAAAGCTAAATGCCCTGTTAATGTAGAAGAAATGTACCAGCTGTCATTAAGCAGCCCAATACATTTATTTCATAGGGAAATGCCTTTTGTGTTTTCCTCGTTTCCTAAGCTAATTTTTAAAAAACGGGGACCAGCTCATCCTGTGACAAACAGTCTGAACGAAAGGCTGCAAGCCTTGCATCATTATGAGGTACATTGTAGTTTTTATGCATGTACGCTATGTGAACAAGAGGGTTAAAAGTTAAACAGTAGCCTGAGGCGAGCACACTTGCAAGCTGAACAGGTACAAAATAGGCTTTTGTTGCTTCCAAACTATTACTGTATGTCTTTAGCAGAAACTAACATAACAGGCATCTATGTGCAAAAAAAAAAAAAAAAATGTATTTCCTTAAGGTTGCAGGTATTATGAAATGGAACTGCTTTAATGGCTGAAATGCCCATATGACCTTTAATCCAAAGTCATAAATTTGTCAGTGTCTGAAAGTGGCAGGATATCATTCTTAATGAGGCTAGTTTTCTTTTTCTTTTTTTGGTTTTTCTTTTTTTAAGGTCTTTGTATTTCAGGCATCTTAGCTCAGACTAGCATGGAGTTCTGAAATTATTTCCAAAAGTAGTACAGTAAAGAACTGGTAAATCTTGAAAGAAAGAAAGAATAAATGAGAATACCTTGTGACTAATGCATTGTTACCATTTGGAATAAAGTAGCGAAGGAAGCTCTGAGAGCTCAGTTTGTTCTACATTTCATAAAATGATAAATAACGCAAGTCGTCGTGTTTATGTATAATGAATTACAATCCGGCTACATTTACCTTAGTAACATTTTACTGGGGTTGTATTTTACTCCCAACTACCAATTATGTCATCATCCTGGCATTTACCTGGACATAATGATACACAGCAAACCCATTCTTGTAACATAATTCATGGCTTAAAAGTGTTTGCAAAGCCAGCCAGGATTCTATACACACATAATGATGTGGATATTGCTATTAAATTTTACAGATTAAAAGTTTAGTAAACCTTAAAGTCTTGTGCTGGTTTGCATGGTATTTATTAATCCTGAAGGAAAAGATGTTCTGCTATTTAAATGTCAATAACACATAACCCCTATTAAAATAAACAAAAAAAATGCCATTATACACATTTTGTCACATACCTAGTACTAAACAAGTCGCAGCACTAGATATGCAATTAAATACCAAAAAGAAACTGCAAGTTTATTAAAGTAGCATGGCATCATTGTAGGCCACCATCCGAAAGTCTTTTTTTTAACGATTGAGGCAAAGGATGAAGCACGTAGACTGACTTCACATCTGTGTTATAACAGAATCCCACATTCTAAAAACATCTCAAAACCTTGATAAGAAATATCTATTGTAACATTATCTTCCATTTATTCAATTTAATTTCAGTTTGAGGAGGGAAGCATATAGATCATTTTATAAGCTTGTAAGGTCGCTACATTTAAATTAAAGTGACCTCTCTTAAAGCCTATTAATAACAAGTACTATGCAGAGAGAAATTTAATATGAATGGTTAAAATGCATAGAATTCAGATTTTACTGCCCAACAGCTCAATTAAACAAATTGAATTGTTAAGCAACAAAAGGGAATTGAATCAAACAGGGATGGAGCAAGATCTGAAATGTGGACATTTATGAGTGATAGTCCTGGAGCCCTCCAGCACTCAGTTCCCTTCATTTGTTGCCTCAGCAGTTACAAGGGATTGGGCAGGCTGCAACACAAAAGGATAAAAATGTTCACCATTGAAACACAGGTTTTGGCTCCCAATAAATCATCTGTCACTTCATCACAGCCCAGTAGATAATGAGCAATAAAGTTTTCACACTCAGAGAATGAGGAACCAGACACAAGCAACCCAGCTAGAGCCGCTGGCTTCCTTTTTCAGTAAACGCCAAGGCGCGTTGTATAATAAATTACTGCAAGGTTTCGGGGAAAGGATGACCCTGACATCGGTAACATAAACAATTTAATGTGCTAAAGAAGCCTGATCTAATCACATTTACCTACACATTTTAACAACAGGAATAATTCCCTGGCTCTTACATTTATAGAGGAGCGTGTATATCACGATGAGAACTAGAAAACAGCCCCGCTTCCACGTTGTTTGGATACTGTAAGCAGAGTGATAAATATGTGCATCGCTTTGAAATTTTGATTGTTGTTATGCAGCCTAACAGGTGCACTTGTCTCAGCTGAAAGCTGTATTCAGCCCCTGTGATGAAGAGATCTCCGTTGTCCATGCAGTTGAGCAAGCACCAAAAATGTTTGGTGGGGCTTGGGGAACAGCTGGCATTTCAGGTTTTAGTGGGTTGACATGTGGGTGAAAGAGCACCCAAAATACAGTGGTACCTCGGGTTAAGTACTTAATTTGTTCCAGAGGTCCGT
This sequence comes from Podarcis filfolensis, assembly GCF_964270895.1. Taxonomy (NCBI): domain Eukaryota; kingdom Metazoa; phylum Chordata; class Lepidosauria; order Squamata; family Lacertidae; genus Podarcis; species Podarcis filfolensis. The sequence goes on from NC_139608.1 coordinate 57,885,964, forward strand.
ACTTAACCTGAAACTGTTCTTAACCTGAAGCACCACTTTAGCTAATGGGGCCTCCTGCTGCTGCCGCACCGCCGGAGCACAATTTCTGTTCTCATCCTGAAGCAAAGTTCTTAACCTGAAGCACTATTTCTGGGTTAGCGGAGTCTGTAACCTGAAGCGTATGTAACCCGAGGTACCACTGTAACAGACCTATGTTGAATTGGTACCTCCCTATCCATAGTGTGTAGTAAAACTTACTAGAAAACATTAGATCCTTTGAAAATTAATAAATAAAGCTGGGTCCTTTCTTCCATTGGAGCAATACGCCTTTTATCAGAACAAACCCCTCTCATTGGAGGAAAGGACTGACTCAGTAATTCCACCCATACAGTGAAGGGGGGGGGATCCATAACAATTGTTTTTCATACAGTGGTACCTTGGTTCTCAAACGCCTTGGTACTCAAACAACTTGAAACCCAAACACTGCAAACCTGCAAGAGCTCCGGTCTGCGAACTTTTTTCAGAAGCCGAACATGCTCCGTTTTGAGTGCCATGCTTCCGTTTTGAGTGTTACGTTTCTGGTTTGAGTGCCACGCTTCCAATTTGAGTGCCACACTTCCGTTTTGAGTGCTACACTGAGGTCTGCCTGTTTTTGCTATTTATTTTGCGTTTTTGTAGCTCTTTTTTTGTGTGACTGTGTGGAACCCAGTTCAGCGACTGATTGATGGACTGTGTGACTGCAGTACATCGTTTATTGCTTTCATTTTATGGATCCATGGTCTCATTAGATAGTAAAATTCATGCTCAATTGCTGTTTGAGCCTTTAGCGGTTGTTTTTAAAAGTCTGGAATGGATTAATCCATTTTGCATTGCTTTCCATGGGAAAGCGTGCCTTGGTTTTGGAACGCTTTGGTTTTGGAACAGACTCCCAGAATGGATTAAGTTTGAGAACCAAGGTACCACTGAATTATAAAATGTTAAGCTGTGGTAAATGCCATAGTGTTACTACTTTTTGGAGATCCCCCATGCTCACAGTATTCTATTCCCATCACGACTCCTACTTGATGGGGGGTTTTTTGTGTGTGAATATTTTGTATTTGTTGATGACAGGTCAAAAAGAAAAGTTGTTGGGTCTGCATTTGGGATAGCTTTGTGACTCTGAAGTGTCAATCCTTTTCAGCTAGCTGGGATTTTCAAGGAGGCTCATCATTCAAATTCACATGAAAGTCACTTCAACAGGGGTACTGGAGAGGGCTACGTACAAAGTCTAGTTCATATGCAAAATGTAAAGCAGAATATCTCTTGAAAAGCAATGATGTAGCCAGAAAACACATAAAACATACCCTACATTGATTGATATTATTTTATACCAGCATTTGATGTGACTCACAGTAAAATACTATCAAACATCCTTGTCATATGCAAATCGACAAATTAATGCTTGCATAATAGGTCAAGGTAGAATAATATGCAAATAATTTTTGTACGCTATCTACTTTTGTCATTATCTTAAATACACGATTAAACACATGCAAGTTGCAACCCTTATGTCTGAGTTGTGCGTCAGGAACAGAGATTATTGATCTCTATTCTATATAAGGGTTTTAAAATACAAAGAAAAGTATCTGTGCCACTGGTTATACTCATTTACATTACAGGCTCACAGCCAATCCTATTCCAGTTTACTCAGGAGTATGCCAATTTACTCCTCATGGGCCTCGCTCCCAAGTATCTGGGCAATGGACTGAACCTTGAGAGCAGTTACTCTAGGTCTCACAAAGCATGACTGAGAGCACAAGTTTTAAAAATCCAGATTTGTGCCTGTGTAAATGATAGAAATATTGGCTTGTATGTGTCCAGAAGACATATTCATGTCAATTATATGGAAAGGGCTCCTAAATGGTTAAAGAAAAACCCACCTGGACTCCTTAACAAATAACATTTAATAGGTATACACTGAGGTGTATATTGCATTCTTGTTCAATATTGAAGATGTATTATTTATACCTGCTCTAGTAATGTCATAGAATACACAAGTAGAGTTTGTGTAGCAACAACAGTGGAAAAAATATTTGCAACCGGGGCAGTCTGGCAATATTGCTTGTTAAGGCATGCTATTTGTAAGCAAATTTATATGAAAAGTATGCAATCCCTAATACTAAACTACTCTAGCCCCAGACTGAAGGGTGATTTTACAAACGTCCTGCAGCACTCAATCATTCCTTCATTTTAATGTCTTTATTTTATGATTTTGTTGATGAAATACTACTTACCCGGTGCTCAAAATTCCTTTTAGGCTGCAGGCAGTGGCTAGTTGACATGGCAAGCCATATTTTACAGCTATATATTTCAGCTTTCTCTGTCCAAGTTGGAGGACACAGTAGCCAAGATGGTTTTTCATAGTGGAAATATATTTTCATATTTATTTATTGATTTGACTAATGTATCTATTTTTCAATTCACATGCTTATGTTTCAATCCATTAGAGTGATTCATGGTCAAATAATATGTTATTGCAAGTACAAAGAGGAGATAAAGCCACTGTACACTAGCTGTAACGCAAATAATAATAATAATAATAATCTGTTATTATCATTATTATTTTTTAAAGGAATCCACTGCCTGGTTAAAGATTAGGTTTTTGATTCCCCCAAATAATAAAGAGTAAAAATGATTACTTTTGACCAGTTTATTTCTTTGAAAGGAATTAGAAGCACATAAAATAAATTTGTTTTTAAGAGTGAGTCCTCTATAGATCTCTTACAGCTATACTAAGTACTTGAATTTCCATAAAAATAAAACCTCAACAGAGCTTTAATTATATAACATAGGGGATGGCAGGGCGAGTGATAATGCAGTGTAGCTCCTCTCACCTTAAGGTCATGCCTTGGAACAGCGCCCAAATTGGCAGTGCCCAAAAGTTGTTCATTACAATAACTAGTAGCTGTTTGGAACCTTGTATTAAATGAGTTGCTGGTCTTGTTCCAGCTCTTAGTGGACAGATGCCCACATAAAAAGGAACTAGCATCTGTTGACTCTCTACATAGAGTCATAGGTCTAAAGACTGTGCCATCCCATGGATCCCTGGAATGCAATTTAGAGAACCTGGCAGTGGTGTCAGAGAGGAACTGTGAATTGGAGGTGGAGGTGGTCATAATTTGCCCGCACCCCCTTCCATTTGCCACAACCTTTTCCCGCTTCTAGATTTCATTAACAGAGTCCGTGACACATCTCTGTGTCTCTCTGCAATGATGGGTGCTTCAAGCCACACATAGAGGTCAATGGCAATGCCTCCATTGGTTTTAATTATTCTTTATGATGGCTAATAGAACAAATTGTCAATTTCTTCATGCACTGTTTTATGTTATTGTGCATCACATTGTGCACAACCACAGAAAGGTAATTTATAATACTAATAATACTAGCTAATAATGTAGAGAAGACTAGCGAGCAGTCTGTGGGACAAATCCAGTCCATAAAGCAATGCTATCAATGTTGGGTTCCGCAATATAATATTCCAGCCATGTCTGCAGACGTATCCCCAACAACTCTAAAGCTCTTTGCGTGGACAGGCGGAGTCCCCAGATCCCGCGCGGTGCCCCCGTCATGTGGAATAACGACTCAAGACAACGTGCTATGGGATTAAATTGGCCACAACTTTATTAAATTTCAAATATGGGTAGACCTTGGCTCAGGCATTGGGCGTTCTCCCTCCCCAGTCCCCAGCCGGGGACCTAGGGAGCATCAGGGTTATCCAGTGTGTGGGGGGGGGGGGATGGGCCGGCTCTGGAGAACATATGTTCAAGCAGAGATAGCCGCCCCCGTAACGCCGCCGCCGCAGGGGAGAGCAATGACGACCTTTCGGCGTACGGTCAAAGCCTCCCTTCAGAAAACCCCTTTAACGGGGAACCCTGGTATCGCCGCCGCAAAGAGGAAGATGGACAAAAGGATTCCGCCCAAGGCCTGATACTGCCAAAGTTGTGACGTTTTGCTACGGGAAAGGCGAAACCTGCCAATGCAGGGAAATTCCTTTCCGGCCCTTTAACAGCGACCTTAACGTAGCAGCGCCCGCATACCTGTGAGGAAAAGTTAACCTGCAAAACCTGTGAAGAAAAGTTAACCTGCAAAATAAGACATTAACTGAGGGTGGGTAGGGTGGGAGAAGCTCTGGAGCCAAGTGAGGATTCCCAGGTAAGATCCTCCCTCTATTGTGTGGGCAGGTAATCCCTCCCATACCTGGCCTGGTCTCCTTGGCAACGCTTCCCCCAGGTGGGATTGGACAACTGACTGAGGTAGGCGGAGACCTCCAGGTATCCCACCTGAGGGAAGGCAAAGCCAAGCCTATGCTGTTGGAGCCGCTCCAGATCTAGGGGCTGCACGCGTCCACGCAAAGGGCGCCCCCCGTTTTAAGCGGGGAGCGGTCATTTTGAAAGATGGCACCGATATCAAAGTCTGATGACTTTGTAATGAAGCAAGATTGCCAGGACTTGCCCCAGCTCAGAGATGAGCTGCAGCTGGGGCCCAGTTTGTGGGCAGAGGATGATCAGAAGGGTGATATACATGGTGGAAGATCAGGGTGTGGGTCAACCAGTGCTGTTTTTCTAGATAAAGAGGTTCACCATGAACACTGATCTTGATTTGTTTCCACAAAGCCTGTGGGTACATTATATGAACATTCATTCCGATTTGTTTGCATGAAGTTTATACAAAGTTGCACCAATCGTTTCCCTACATTTCCCTATCACTTTCCTATCTATCAAAATACTACCACCACCCCCCAAAGTATGATTGTTAGAAAAAAAAGGCGAAATCCACTTTAATTGCACAACCGGAATTTGGCAGTGTGCACTTGAATTCCACCTACAAAATAGCTTCCTGGCAGGCATAGAAGTATATCTGAAAATGCTGAGCAAAAGTGCCCCACAGCTGGTGAAACAGGGAGAGGGGTTTTTTTGGAGGGAAGGGAGCATTTCATCCAATATTAGGAACTCTGGAGAAAGTTCTCGGGTGTTTGGGGGCCTTTATCTCTATGTGGACAGCAGTGGTGTTGACCTTCTCCTCATCCTTTTAAAATTTAGCTTTGCTCTTGCATTTGGCAGATGCAGCAGCAGAGCTTCTCACACCACCATTTTCTTTCCCACAATGCACCTCAAACTGTTACTGCTAAATCGTGATACTATCCTGGTTGTTACACACACACACACACACACCGTACCCTTGGAATGGCACTGTGGCATGGAGCTCCAATGCACTAGGCAGCAGCAATGCAAAGCTTAAAAAGCAGAAGGGAAACAACCACCACTTTCACCTGCAAAGAGATAATTTTTGCCAGGACCCTCCTTTTCACCTACTCTCTAAGGTTAATCTTTTCTGTGGATGGTTTTTGACTCAGCACTTAAAATATATATACTGAGATCAACCTCCTTCTTTTTTCCTTTTTCTTTCTGTGATGGAACTCCTACTTGGGGACTTCCCTGGCTTTTTTCTGGCCCATGTAGGACCAGTCTGGATAGTTAGCCTTGGTGAAGACTTGATGTTTTCATCCCCAAAAAAGTTTTTGAGTTTCTGTGAAATGAGGCTGCATTTTAATGTATTTTAATCTTGTTTTTTAAGTTGTATTTCAATCAATTGTTTTATATCTGGTGTTAGTGGGGTATAAAATTATTATTATTATTATTATTATTATTATTATTATTATTAAAGTGTGAATGTTACGTTTCTGTTGCAATTCTGACCTGTAAGTAAAACTAAGACCAGTCGGTGGTTACTCTTTAGAAATATCCAGAATAATCCAGGGATGGCAACCTATAGAGGATAACAATCTAAGGACAAGCATAAGTGACAGCTTCAGTATGGGTAGATGTATTGCATTCAGAGCACCATCCCTCTCCAAGATGTGGGAAATCGCAGCACATCTGTGCTCTGAGCTGGTCAGGCTGCCGCCAGAAGAACACCAGGTCTCGTGATCATCATACTTCAACATGTAGATAAATTGGAGAGGAGTCAGAGAAGGGCAAACATGATAAAGGGCTTAGAAAAAGGATGTTATACCAAAAAGATTACAGTCATGAGGCTGTTTAGCCTAGAGAAAAGAAGATTAAGGGAGTACTTGATAACAATCTTCAAATATTTAAAAGGCTGCCACAGAGAAGATGGAGAGGGGGTGTTCTTTGCTGTCACTTGCAACAGGGCAAGTGTCAACAGAGGAGTATTTCAGCCCTAGGCAGCTGCCTGATACAGGCCTTTACAGGAGTCAGGAGCATATAGAAGAGCTCGTCTTCTTCCAGGCATCGCCCCTAAGACGTATGGTTCTCCTGCTTACGAGCGGCTGAGTGGAGGAAGCAGCTCATGGGTCTGATGCTAGGAGGAAGGAAACAAGGCAGGCCACATATAAAACATTCCTTTGCTGGCCTGAGCCTAGTTGTGGAGTAGTTGGGTGAGCAGCAACAGGCTGAGACTGTCATCATCCTGGAACCAAGGCTCACTGAAAGTAGAGAAAAACAGGGGCAGGAAGCTGGTCGGAAGACACTGTGAGTTTGCAAAAGAGACAAACATGGGGAAATAGTAGAAATGGGTTGGCAGTATTCAAGAGCAGCTGCCGCAGCAGAGTTCCCATATACGAAAGTGGCCACCCATTCCCATGTTTAACATGGTTATCCCTTCCTTTACAATGCTGCAGTACCATAACACATAGTAAGTTTCCTTCATAGACTCTCGACATCTCCAGCAAACATCCTGTGAATTTGGCAACAGAAACCCTGGTCTGAGTCAGCCAGCATACCCAAAACAGTGGCTTTCCCCCCACAGTTTGATTGTCTCAATGGACTTGGCTTTCTGGGTACCCCTGCCCCTACCAATCCAACTTCCTATTGCCTGATCCATTACTCCTATCCATAACATTGGGAGTGTGTGATTATTTTACCTTGTTCAGTTCTTTGAAGATGCCCTACTCCTATCCCTACCAAACTTCCCGCTTAGCTCAGGCTAGCTATTACATCAAGGGTACATTTGGTTTTGCATGGCCAAATGCAGAGAATTACCCTCAACAGCTCTTCCTCCCGAGTCCACTGCATCATAGTAAATATGGCTCACAAGGCAAGCCTTCTCAAACTTATTATGGAACGCAAGCCTTAGTTCTAACAAAGGGGTCAACAATGCAGTTCATCAATGCTGAATCAATTTGTTTGGGAGGGGGTGTAAAAATGCAAAATATCTCTAATTTCAGCTGGGGGTGGCGAAGTGTGCTTCAGGTATCCGAGGATTGGGAAAAACTAGAGTAGAACTGCCATTATATGAATTTCAATTATCCAAATTCACTTTGTGTCTTCTCCACCCTGTAGTCTAGTGGCAGTGTAAGTCTATGTAAACAATGCACTCATTTATCCCATGTTCTGATTATCCACATATTTGACAGCCTCAGGCAATTTGTGTAAATGAGAATGTGCCATAGTTTTATTTTGTTTTTTCCCTCCTCTCTCCCGCCCCTTTCATATACATATTATGGTGGTGGCATAATAAAGTTAGCACCAAATAAGGACTTAAACAGTCACAATATTTTACACTGATTATCAGAGCAGTCATTATTATAACTGAGCAATGAAATAAACACCTCTCCTAATTACAGGAATTGCAGGAGACTCACCAGGCAATGACAGGCATCACCCTTACAATAAAGTTTGGTTTACAGCACAACGTGGGGGTGGGGAACGAAAACAGAGAATATGAATAATGGCACAATGGTACTGTGTATATTTTAATTAGCTAAAGGTAACCAAATGAGATTTGCCACTATTATATTGAGGTCAGTTCTCCACATGGCTTCAAGCACAACACATTAAGGCAGGCAAGGTGATGCCAAACTGGGGGTTTTAAACTAATCAACGTAATTAAACATAAAGTAAGAGCATGTGTTAAAAGCTACACCCATTTTACTGATCACCCTATTTGCATTAGTCTTGTACTGTAAATATTAGCACCAAAGAAGTGCTAATTAAATTGTTCTCTTACAAACAGAGGGGGGAAAGTCTAATCTAATTTGATGCTTTTAGAATAGCTGTGCCATGTCTGAGTCTGTTGAAGCACAAGTCATTCCAAAGGAATATTCCAATTATACGACATAGTCTAATTTGTTCCAACGTACTAACATATCGGCATTAAGTGTGTGGGTAAAAGAATGCTACAGTTGACCAAAAAAGGCATTGGAAAGTCATAAAAATGGAATAAATGAATAGAAAAATTGAAAAAAAAATGAGATAGAATACACATGCTACACTCCCCTCCCCAACTTTATGCACAAAAGATAAAAGGGAGAAAGATATAGATGGATTGCTGTTGATGGGTGCTTGTTTGTGCTTCCTGTCTTGTTCCTAGTAATTCCTAGCATATTGCAAGGCTTGGGGTGGTCGTACCTCATTTGGCTGACAGTGAAGGCAGCATACACTGTGTCTCTGCGTCACTTTCTTGAACAGAAACTGTTGTCCCAATATCCAATATTGCATAATAGGATTCCCTCAATTTGTATAGATTTCCATTAATCAGCATTAAATCTCATCTTCCAGCCATTACGGTAGAATTATGACACTTCAGCGTAGTTTAGGATTCTCTGTCTTCAATAACATCAGCAAACAGTTGCTCCCCAATGTTCACAATTTAACGAGAATAGTTGTCACAATCTCTTGCGCTGCATGTACGGAGCTTCAGTTGCTAGCTACAACAGATGGGAGCTCCACAAGAACATAGGATTCACTGTCAATACCAGGGCTCTTGCCTCACTCTATCTGAAGATTGAAACTTCTGCATTCAAATAGGAGTTTTACTACTGAGCTGGGGACCTTTCCAAAAAAACACACATATACCATCATATTTTCCCTCTGTCTGACGCAGCCATACCTTTAGTTCTCTTTAGTCATTATTAAAAAGGGAAATGTGAACACATGGGAACAAAAGGACAAGCAACGTTTAGGTCACATTGACACTCTACATTTAAAGCACTCTACATTATACCACTTGAGAACAGTACAATCATACCTTGGAAGTCGAACGGAATCCGTTCCTGAAGTCCATTCGACTTCCAAAACGTTCAGAAATCAAAGTGCAGCTTCTGATTGGCCGCAGGAAGCTCCTGCAGCCAACTGGAAGCCACGGAAGCCCCGTCAGACATTTGGCTTCCAAAAATAGTTTGCAAACCGGAACAGTCACTTCCGGGTTTGTGGCGTTCGGAAGCCAAAACGTTCGAGAACTAATCTGTTCAAAAACTAAGTTATGACTGTAGTTTGTTCAGGTTGCTGAAAGTTGTTAAGAGACCCCTCACAGAGCTGCAGTTCCCAGCACCCTTAATGAACTACAGTTCCCAGGATTATTATAAAGTGTTATAAGAGTACTTTAAAAATATGGTGGGTGATGTTTCCAATACATAGTAAACAAATGTCTGATGTAAGTCTTTTGTGCCCCATGGAGGCTCCCCTTTTATTTTAGCATCCCATAGATGCATCCCTCACCCCGATTCATACTCTTACATTCAATGAGTTAGAAGGTGACAGAAACAAGTGACTGAGCAGCTGGAGCTCATGCTCTTGCTCACAATGCACCTCTCATCTCATATATTTTATTTAATTCATGAAGAGGTTTTCAGAAGTACCACACTGGAACAGTTTTAGTAGCACCTTCTCTAGGTAGAAAAGAGGGTTCTACTAACCCAGGGAGCGACAAGGTTCATAACAAACCTGGTGATATTTCCCTATAGCTTTTCATTTGGGATTGATTGCCGTGAAGGAGTTAAATGAAAGGTGGAGAGTCTGGAGCTACTGAATAATGAGCTCAGTGCCTAGTCGGAGATTTAGCCTCTCTCAGTACAATGCTGGCAAATGCTGGCATTGAAAAGACCCCCAAATGAGCAGAAAGTCTTCCACTCCATCATGAGGAGCTGTTCTCTGGAGTAAGGACCAGTGGGGAAATGCTTAAAACACTTACCATATGTGGTTAAGAAAGGCCTAATTTGTCCATTTTGAAATTTTGCCTTCCTTGTGAAAAGGATAGTTAATTTAAAGTAATTTGTTTTGCAGGTGAGGCTTTATTCGGAGTGGTTAATACATCACCCTTGGTTGCCTGAACAATTAGAAATTGTCACCAAAGAAAAATGTCGCAGTTCATGTAAATAACTATTTACCTAAAGGAAATGTGAATCCACAAGAGTCAGCATACTTTAATGAGGCATGACAACAGAAAAAAAGAAGCCAGCGGTATGCTGCATCTGCTAAAGCTGACATCACTTATGGCAGAAATTGGCCAAAACAACTATTATTTGTTTTGTTTTTTCTTGTAGAAATAATGCAGCTTGAAATTTTCAACAGGCAACATGCGTCCAGACCATTTGTTACTTCTAATGGCCTAATTGTTCTCCTGGCAGAAATAAAAAATTAGGGCACTTATGTCATTTACCTAAATTTCTAATTAATGCAATGCCAATAGAGAAACTGGAGCAGGGGAAGGAAAAGAAAAGGCTGGACAAATTTCTATGCTAGCCTATATGCAATTTGTCTTTGTTAACTTTATATTGTCTCTTTTTCCTCCTCTTTAACAGCAGGCACACTGATTGTTGCATAGATGAAACATCTTCTTTTCTTTTTCCTCTTTAAAAGCAGGACAAATATATTTCATTCAGCTGGCATCCATTAGCTGCTTTGTGGTCTGTTAGCTACAGCAGGCGTGAGAAGCCTCTGGCTTGGGAGGTGAAAGTGGCCAGCTAGACCTTTCTAGGCAACATTTCCGATGCTCTGCAGGCCACACCCCCTCTCTCAAGGCCACACCCCTCTCACCAGCCTGAGTTTGTACCCTTATTGACTGTTTTTCCTTGGTTGGAATGTGCCTCTTGCTTACCTGGATGTATGATTGAGGTGTGTGTGTGTGTGTGTGTGTGTGTGTGTGTGTGTGTGTGTGTGTAAACCTCTGACTCTTCCATGGCTGGAATGTAACCTATAAAAATAAAAGTCACATCTAAAAGTCACACACAGCCTTTTGTCCCTGGCTGTCCATACCCTTGGCATCTGGTCTCTGGAAGTAACCTCACGAGAGACAGAAGAAAAGTTCCCCACTCCTCCTGGGACACGGCACTGAACTACAGAGTACAGAGTACTGGCCTGGGTTCAAGGCTTGATTTGTTAGTAGCTTCGATGAGAAAGAAAGACATAATACATTTCCATTTTTGAAATGTGAGCAGTAATAAAATAATTCAGCGTCTCATTCGTGGATGAAGGAAGTAAGCATAAGAACAAAAGGGGAACCTGAAAGGAAAGCCCAGCATTCTGTTTCCACAGTGCCCTGAGACATCCACAAACAGGCCATCAGGACAACAGACCTCTTACATTGCTGTTCCACAGTAAGTGGTGTCCAGAGGCATGCTGCCTCTGATTTGGAGATTGCGTAGGGCAGGCATAGGCAAACTCAGCCCTCCAGATGTTTTGGGACTACAACTCCCATGATCCCTAGCTAACAGGACCAGTGGTCAGGGATGATGGGAATTGTAGTCCCAAAACATCTGGAGGGCCGCATTTGCCTATGCCTGGCGTAGGGCTATCATGACTAGTAGTCATTAATAGCCTTATTGCCGATTATTTGTTTTTCGAATCCCCTTTTAAATTAGCAGTCACCACCCAGTCAGGCCACTCTGGGGCTTTACCTAGGGGTGCTAGTGTGCTTCCTATGAAGTTGAGGAGGTCCAGTTGGGGGTGGCTTGGTGGCAACAGTGACATCACGGAGCAGGGGAAATGGTTAGCAGCAGTAGCCCTACACAGAGCCAATAGCAGTGGTGCTGTGACAATATACCAAGGGTCGAGCAAATCCAGTCCTGGTGGAGCTCCGAGGTTTCAAGGGTCCCACAATGTTCCCCTGAGCAGTGACCTAATTTCTGCTGTCCAGTAATTCTCCACACTTCCCTATTATAACAGGATATTTATGGGGTTTCTGAAAGAGGAGAAAGGCTCAAGCTGTTCAGTGGGGAGGAGGCGTGAAAGCTGATTGTCTAAATAACACCTGAAAATTTCAGCAAAAGCAAGGTGTTGTTTATTGTTTGTTCTTTTGAAATAATGTTGCACACCACAAAAATTGGTAGAAAAAAATAAGGAATTGTTTTATTTTATTTTAGTGCATGGAAGTACAATTCGGAAGTTCTTTCCCATATTTGTACCACTGAACTTCACATTTCTTATGCATGCAGAATGCCACAGTGCATTAGTGCATACAGATTCAGCTTATAACCAGCCTTGAAGCTTATAATTCGCTGAAACATTTTTAAATGCATGGTATAATATCTGTCTTTCTTGTGGAGAAGTTATTGAAGAGACTGTTGGTGACCTACACTATAAAGATACTTACGAGTGGATCTGTGACTTGATTCAGCAAGTTAATCTGAACTACAGTAATGCCATTATAATACAGGTATCCAGTGATGCATGAAAACTGAAATTTCAAGGGGATTTTAAAAAGGCTTAGTTATTCGGAACTAGAGTCTGCCCAAGCCACCAATGGGATATTAAAGCAAGCTCTGGTAGGAGTGGAAAGTTGTAAGCAGATACTGACAATAGAAAAGTAAAAGCAATAGGAGCGGGGTTGCTTCATGGCCGAATCCCATAAAATCCAAACAGAGCAGGAGTTGCAAAGATGGGGCTATTTTTTTCTGGCTAAAATATTAATATGAAATATAATAACAACATAATAGAAATGGCTTTTGTTAGTTTGGATTTCTTTTAATGGCATGCACACCATTTTTTCTAAAGTATGATGTGTGCAGAGGTGTATGCGCAGACAAGATTTGCCTTGCATCTATATCTGTGCATGTGTTTTTTTTAAAAAAAATAATCTGACCTGCTTCTGAGTCACTCTGTACTCCCTTCATTTCAAGCTGTGATTTGGGTTCCAAAACAACCTGTATAAAAGGAAGCCTCCCCCCCCCCCAATTTCAGGGGACACGGGGACACACGGGGGACGAGAGGGGGGACATCCCACTGTGCAAGCAGAAGTAATTGCAGAGAGCATCCACTGATGCGACTCATTAGGTGGATCCTGCCCTTTCTATGAAGATTTTATGCAAATTTGTGTCTCTTTTGTGTGTGGCGCATTTCCTCTTCTTCGCCAATGCCTAGGAGGCCACCTTGGTGTTTGTTTTAATTCTGCTGATTTCTGTTTTAATTTTCTCGCTTTAATTTGTTTTAATATCATGTTAACTTTTGAAGGCTGCTCCAGGTAGAACCTTGTAGAAAGCAAGAAACCAAACAAATAATGATTCGCCACATGGAGTTAAGTTTTTAACGCAGGCACCCAAAGCATGTGTGTCTATGTGTCTATTTCCAACACCGGCCATAACGCCAGTGAATACAAGGAAAGCATGATATGTCATACAGTATTTTCAAATGCAGGACTGAGCAAGGGAGACATTATATAAACCATTTGCCAGGTCTTCCCATTTCCTTGCAACACAGTTCCAAATGGAACAGGCCACTGATTCTAATCCGGTTGAATAGGGATGATATTTCTGCTTGAAATACAGTGTTATCCTGGGGAGCTGAGCACAATGGCTAAGTCAACAGCCACCAGACCGACAGTTGCTCAGTGTGTGTGTGTGTGTGTGTACACACACACACACACACACACACACACACACAAAGAGCTTCACAGACAAAAAGCAAAAAAGAGCCCACAGTGGAAAATGTGTGGCCAATCTTTCCCCTGCATACTTTTTAAGGTGACTTCTGGTGATTTGTTCCAGCTCTGTGGCTCATTTCATCTGCAAGCCCTTGAAGCACGAGCTCCCTGTACCTGGCACTTTGGCTCTGAAAGAACAGAAGGCGAGCCATATCATACTGTGGGGGGACTGCATCTCCCTACCAGGGAACAGTTTGTAGCAAACAGTCTGCGATATGAAAATGTATTTAATGCAATTAATAATTTAAGAAGTGAGAGCATGTGCTCTTGGAGAGTTAAATGCTTGTCAGAGTGATAGATGCACGCTTCACCACCAATACATTTCGTATGAAGAGCAGAGGGATTTTGCAAACTTGTGTTGACCTTGGGTTGCGGTATATAGGAGGCAGATTGCAAAGGCAGGCCTGCTTATGGTAGGAGAGTGCGTCAGCTCTCAATTTACAGCCCTTTCCCCAATTAAAGGACTGTAAAAACATTAAAATTAATGCAGTCTTAACTCCAGAGCAGGCTCTACTTTCTTAATTAGTGCATAATTATTCAGTTTTTGATATCCTGGAAAATTATCACATGGAAATTATTTTAGGCACTGTAACAATAGCAAAAAAATCTCTCCCACCTCCCCTCCCCCAACTCTATTAACATGTGGAAGTAATTAACACTTTATTACAGTGAAAATACTATTACTGCTAATGTTTAATGACTTTTGCCATTGCATCATAAGCAGGAAATTTAGAACACTGTAGAGCAATCATCTGCTATAAATATATTGCAAAGATTATGAAATGGCATTGGATGAGTCACAGTAACAGCATTTAAGATGAGGACCCTACATGCAATAGGCTTCCAAAATGACTGTGGGCAGGAAATATAATTTTGGGGTCAAATTTGTCCCATACAGAGAGATTCTTCCACGGTAACACTTGGCGAGCCAGACTAGCAGCAGAAGTGTGGAGTTTCTAAAAGTGTTATTCTAAAAGTCTCTGGCATAAAGATCCATGGCATTGTTTCCTCGTGACCATTTTTCATTAGAATCACCATCAACCTGAAAGCGCCACACACACCTTTTTTTTAAAAAAAAAGTGTTGTTAAAAATGTAACTATGTCTAAAATGAAGAAGCGGTAAATTTTATGGGATTTATAGATTTCTGTATTTTTGTTACTCAGAGCAAATGTCTAGAGTAGATTTCCTATAAATGTCTGGAAAAATTATGCACCAGCTTTAGATGATTCACACCAACAGCAATTAAGATGCTGAGTCTACATAAGTGTCGAAAAGGTCAGTGCTCAGGAAATAGCATTTCATGTAAACTAGTGTGACAGAGCCAAATGTGCTGAAGACAAAGGGGAGGGGAGGTAAGGAAGTGGGGGGGGGAGCAGCCTACTTCTAGTAGACGTCTTGTGCCTTGCTATGATGAAGGTGCAATAGTTAACCAGAATAGCAATGTTTACAAAAATGTTCAACTATCAAAATGTAAATAGGGAGGGGGGGAAGTACAGTTAATACTGAGCGATTTGCTCTGAAACATCTTTATGGAAATGTTTGGGCTAACAGCATAAAGGAATGAACTGCAAAGCTCCGTACAAAATAAATCCAGAAAGGAATAGAAAACAGGAATGACCCAACACAACCTCCATATATAGCTGCATCAAGTTTCATTTTGCCTATGTGCTGATCATGGTATTGTCAAGCTAAGTTGCACTGATGACAAGCATTAATCGTGGTGGAGTCTGTGAAACTCTTTTAAATTTTAATGTTATATGTATGTGGACTGTGCAAAACAGAGTTGTTGTTTTTTTCAGGAGGGGGTTGTTCCTACCTCTCGTTTTGTTTGGTATGGTACTGTTCGTTTTAAAATGTGTGTTTGTTCGCATAGTATATTTATTCACTCCTGCTGTGAATTAATTCATTCACTCATTCAGTCACCCACACATACATATGTATAATTTGTCTGGGGAATAGGGAACATACATTGCGCTGCTCCATAGCACCTCCTTTGACATACGGCTGCAAGCATTTCATTGGAGATGGAGCCTGTGACCCAATCCTAGATTGTCTGCTGCAGTTGCTAGTTGCACATATGGGGTCAATCCAATTTAGCAGCCTCAGCAGTCTCATAGATTCCGTCAGATAAATGTATAAGAATAATCATGGATTATTAGGCACCTTTACAAGGTAGTCTTAACAAAGAGCAGCTAACTCTTTGGAGAAGGGCCATAGCTCAATGGTAGAGCATCTGCTTTGCCTGCTCAAGGTTCTTACTTCAATCTGACCTCAGTATATCCAGGTAGGGCTGGCAGAGAACCCTGTCTGAAATCATGGAGAGACACTGCCAGTCAATTTAGACCAGAGGTAGTCAACCTTTTTATACCTACCACCCACTAATGAATCTTTCTCAATGGTAAAATTTCCTTACCGCCCGCCAGTGCTTGATGGAAGGAGGATTCAGCTTGTGCCGTAGAACCCCCTACCACCCACCTAGAATCCTGAAACACCCACTAGTGAGCGGTAGGGACCAGATTGAAAACCCCTGATTTAGGCTATCCTCTAAATGGACCAGTGAGCATAGACTTAATGCAGCCACTTAATAGGGAGTAAGAGCCATTTTACTCAATGTCTCTTACTTGTGAGGAGTCATGGGCAAATATGTCAGCTTTGTTTCTCTCCGGTTCTCATTTTTCCAGTCTTCAGTTCTCCACATGTTTATATCAGCTTGTGAATTCATCACCATTTTTGTGTGAATTTCTCATACATTTATATGCACAGTATACACATTTCTGAGAAGCAAGTTGTTGCTGCTGTTGTTGTTGTTACTACTACTACTACTACTACTACTACTACTAACCTGAAACAAACTGGCAACCAATGAAGCTGTTTCAAAATGGAGGTTATTTTGAACCAATTTAAGTTCTTGAGTCATCTTCAAGGGCATCTCTGTCTAAAGAATATTGCAGTAATTCAATCTGGAACTCACCAAAGCATGGAGTACTGCATTTCTGTGTGAAATGTTTACTAATATAGGCATTTATAGGCACACTTTATCATCATATATGCATTTTTGTACACATTACGTGGATGGAGAACTGCATTGCAAAATTCGGTTAAGTGTGAATGTTGAAGGGTAGCTGTGTTTCAGTTGGCATGTTGTTTCAGAAAATGCAAATTTGATACATTCACCCTTAAATATGAACTGAATCAAATTTCTCACCCAACCTTACTTCTGAATAGACATGTTTGAAATAGCACTCTTAGAAATTCAAATAGTTATGGTATGCTATACTCTGACTTATTGTGGCATATGAATCAGGCCACTAGGTTTTTCAAGAACTAGATGCTGAAGACAACTTTCAGGGAGAAAGTATTTGCTTCATGCCCTACTTGTGAGCTTTCCTGAGGCATCTGACACACAACTTTTGGAAGCAGAATGCCAGACTAGATCATCTTCCCCAATCTAGGCCTCTCCAGATGTTGTTAGACTACAACTCCCATCTTCCTTTTGTATGCAGACCAAATAAACTTAAACTGAAAAATCAAAAAGATATTGTTGGAATCCAATAATATCTAGCAGATGCTAATGTGGGGGCAACTGATAGATTGTTGATCTGATCAAGCAGGTGTCTGCGTATATTCATAAAATACAACCGAAGGAAGCCCAAGTAAATGAAATAATAAGCTTGGGGCATGAGAAACAGATTATATAAAAATCATTGTCTTCAATGATAAAAACTTGTAAATCACACTGAAGACTTTTGTTATTGGGCAGAACATGAATACTAAAAAAGCTTTTCATGTGTGTGTGCGTGCATGTGTGTGTGTGTGTGTGTAGAAATGTGTATGTTTGGGTGTTCAGATATATTTGTATGAAAGAAGACAGACATAACTTTTTAATGTGCTTGAAATGTTTTGAACCCTCGCATCCTGACCCTGAAAACACTACTGTAGCTGTTTGTTCAAAACTCTCTCTACTACAAATAAAATTTTGCATTTGTCTTCAACCTAAGTGTAGCCGTTTTCTGCTTCATATCACCTCTGCATTATAGAGGTTAGTCATAAAGGGTGGGGTTTTTTTTCACTTTAGAAATCAGAGGTTAGTTGAATTATTCAAGAATGGCTAACAATTGCCAGCACAAGATAAACTCTAAAAATGAAAAAGAAAACAAAATAAATAGGAGGTGGGGGGGCGACTACAGAGCTAAGGGGCTTTTATAAAGCAGCCAATTGTTATGATTCCTTTTAATTAAACACAAATGAATTAATTGATATAAAGTACTGTTAGGCAATTATTTTGCTGACATTTAGTCTCTTTTGAGACATACTTGTTTACTGCATCTATCAGCTCTAAGAGTCTCCCACCCATTCCCATGTTAGCTATTTTAACCATATATTTAAAGAGTTAAAGCCAAGTTTGTTCTATCAGAAAGTTTTATATTAATTTAATATTTGTGTTAATGGTACGCATATTAGACCCAATAGTATTTACATTTTTTAATCCATCTCCCGTCCCTAGGCCATCATTGAACATGAGATATCGCATCTTAATGAATTTTTCTGGTTAAAGATATTTAAATAAATGAATAACTAAATAAGTAATGAAATGCTGGTTTTCATCTCACTGTACACTAGTTTACTGGCTGATTTTTTTGCATTCTGATTTTCCAGTGAGTTATTCTAGTCTGTTTTCAAGATTATGCAAATAAATACAAAATTAAAACTGGTCTATGAATGAACCTTCTGGAGCAGTAAAATGGGTCCTAATAGTCATAGGTTATCAGGACAAAAGTGAAGGGCCAAACCACAAAACAGCTTCTCCATGATTCACCTTTGCAACAGAATTTCCTTTCCTTTCCTTACATTTTTCAAATATATTTGAGCCATCAGGCTAAATCTTTTGACTAGTGGAGAATATTAAGAAGCTATTGAAAAGTATGCTCTGTAATGTTATAGTCCATAGAATTGCTGTGTCTGTGGAACTATACAGTTTCTTATTTCTTCTAAGTCAGATGTTTGATCCGGCAATGTACACCGCAGTTCCTAGAAGTATGACGTCCTTATTTTGACTCCTCCATGTTTAAAAGGTGCTAAGAGCATTCAGCACATTTAACAGCAAATAAAGCACATAGCACTCAAGATGATAAATGGCAGAAGAAGGGAGTCGTGTTCCATGTCTGGGGGAAATAACACATGCAAACATGCAGTTATTCTTAAAATGATTACTAAAGGAAAGGTGAAGACCTATTTCTCATAGCACAGCTTGGGTTGTGTCAAGGCGTGACTTTGAGTGGGTATTCTCTATGCCAGGGTGCCTATAGCCAGAGGCTGGGAGTGAGGCTGAGATTCCAGCTGCAGAAGAGGAACTGCTCTGTTGCCCAGACAAGGTCAAATCCTCACACTTGTACCAGGCTTGCATTATACTTCCTGTAAGCCACAGATGCTTAAGTTGCATATATCACCCGGAGAGGTTTTTTGGGTGTCCATCCACACAGTCCTAGTTAGCTAAGGTTCAAGTCTCAAACTGTGAGGTTCTTTATTGAACAGAGACGTCTTCCTTATACCATGTCTGCCTAATTGTCCATTTAGGTCAGTATAGGTAGTCCATTAAGGTCATTTAGGCAGTGACTCTCCGAATTTTAATGTAGAGGATCATTCTCATCACTATTAAAGCTGGAAATGCCAGGTATTGAATCTGTTCTAGCACTGTCCCTCCCCCAAATTATAAAGGAACATCCAGCATACCCCTTCCCATGCAAGGCTTGTTCATGATTTGAACCTCATGTCCTAAATGAGAATCATACCTCTAAACCAACAAGCCAGACACTTCAAACCGTGGATCCAGTTAGAGATTTAAAAAAATAATAATAATTATCTGCGTAATAATATTTATTTAGAGAGGGGATCTTTTTTTCAATTCATATTGGCTAGTGGCCTTGGGGTGTGTTACTTTCCCTGTAGCACAGAGACAGATGGAGCTATTTGCTCAAGGGCATGCTTGGTCTCCACTCTTGGCACACTGTGGCTTGATAGAATCATACCAAGCCAAGTAGGGGCCATTTTGTGCAAGCTGTGCGGAGTCCCGTGTGGTTTGGCTTCCTGGAACATTGTTGCTGAAGCAATGTCTGATGTGGGTCTAAGTTTCACTGACTGCTCCTGGGGGCTGTGTATTTGTTTTTTATTGTGTTAAATGAGATGAACTTCCTCCTGCTATTCTAGATCATTTCTAGTAATCGAGGTAGCAAAGAAAGGCCCACACTTCTCCGGCAATGCCAAATGCTAAAATGGAGAGATCCAAAATATTTCGCAGGGTCTCTTCCCTCAGTGTCCCATTGTAATCTCTTATGTTCCACATGTAGTT
Source organism: Podarcis filfolensis (assembly GCF_964270895.1). Classification (NCBI taxonomy): domain Eukaryota; kingdom Metazoa; phylum Chordata; class Lepidosauria; order Squamata; family Lacertidae; genus Podarcis; species Podarcis filfolensis. The sequence continues at coordinate 57,905,985 of NC_139608.1, forward strand.
AATGAATTGACAGGTTCTACTGCATTGGTGTCTAGAAAGACATACTTCATGATCTTTTATCCCCATTATAGAATTCCCTCGCCCTCTAGACTTGCCATGGTCATTTTCATTTGGAAGCATAGTGAGATCTACCTGTTTGGGCTGGCTTTTGAGTGACAAGTTTAAGCTGACAAGGACTTTTGTAAGGTGTAAGTATATTCTTGTGGCTTTTAATTACTACCTGCCTTATACATGCCACAAGAACAAGCTTCCACAACCTGGTGCTCTCTAGATGTTCTGAACTACAATTTGCTTCATGCCTGATCATTGGCCATGTTGGCTGGGGCTGATGGGGATTATAGTCTAGGAAGAATTGTGAGAAGCTAAATTATGATTGTAAGAAAAGGAAGTTATTTGGCATCATGGTTGTATACTTTTTGGAAGCACCTGGCAAACAATCATTGGAAAGAGGATGCATGTCTAGATGGACCTTTGGTTTGATACTGAAGGGTTATTTTTGTCTTTGGGGTAAGGAACTTCCCCCTCCCCCCCAAAAAAAAAACTTTCACAGTTTTCCTTAAAAGTAAAATAAAAATTAAAAATACTGCACTTAAAAATCCCCAAAGAACATGTAAGTGGATATAGGATTAAAACCATATGCCTCCTTGGAACATTCTTCTGTACAAAGGCTGTAGGTTGTATTAGAGAGATACAACACTGATCTTAGTGAAATGTGGGAGGGGGGAAAACACAAGAAAATGAAGCCATGATTGGGAAGGAATAGCTTTGAATGATGAGTGACATAATTTCTGAGTGCTTGATCATCTGGGGTTTCAGCACAGACATACTATATCCTCCCTCATGCTTGTTACTATCACTCCTGAGAATGAGAAAGGCCCATCAATCAATCACACCTACACTTGTATTGTACCTTTTATCCCATGTATTTCAAGGCTTCACAATACAATAAAATTTATAGCTCGTATAATTAAGAATATGCCAGATTAAACAAATGAGACTGAAGCTCGTTGTGTGTGTGTTTTTTTTAAAAAAAAATGCAAGATCTATACCAGAGCAAAATATAATGAAGAAAATGAATTTAAAACCCAAGCCGAACAACAGATAAAGGGCTGGGAACACACCGGTTTTAGAGAAACAGGATCTGCTAGGTATCTTGGTATTTCTGGCCTCCAGGTATTATTCAATACTCAGGGCAAAAGAAGGGCATTTGGGTTAATTGAGGGCAAAGGTTAGTTGGAGATGTGTGAGGCATACATGAGTTGGGGGGAACAGTGGGTTCTATAAATTAATATCCTTTTCTACAATCTCAATTTATAAAGTTTGCTGTTCCGGGGTAGATTCCTGATGTCCAAAAATGATATATTAGAAAAAAGACAGCCTGCATTATAATTTTAACATAATTACCATGGTGTGTTAGCATACTGTAAACAAAGGGCAAAATCCAGTTGTAGTAACCCACTTTCACAACTGCCATTCTGCCCTCAGGAGACCCATTCTTAGTGCAGTGCAGCAGCCAGATCCAATGGGTGTCCTGTGCTTGTGAAAGATGTGTAACCCCTCATGAAACTGCTGCTATAATTACTTGGTGGCAGTTAAGTTTGGTGTGTTACCCCTCATTCATCCCTCTTGAGATGAGATCAACTCTCGAACGCCTTGTGCTAACGTTACGTGGAGTCTCACCCAAAGTCTGCTTGTTTCTCATTAGCTGTGGTTAATTTGCAGTCATGTGAGTCAACAACAAAATTCAACTGGGAATGCTGAAAGCAGAGAAGGAGCCTGAAGGACAAGACATCTAGCCTTCCTTGGAAGGCCCTTCTCCTTGTATAGACAGAGATCAGGTGCCACTGGTACCCCCAGTCTCCCGCTTCTCTCTGTAAGCTACCATGAATTACCGGCACTTCCCTGAAGCTGATTTTCAGGGACACAAAGGGGTTGCAGACTATGTATGCAACAAAGTCATTGCCAACAGCTCGGTGTGATGGAATTCCATTCCATTTATACAGTGGGATTTTCAGTCCCAATTTTGAACAGGGTGACATAACCATTCAAGTATGAAGATACCAGAGGTGCAGTTTGCCAGGTATTGTATTCAATGAATTATTTTGGACATTTATTACCAGTTTTTAGCCCTCACCTGGTTTATATCAAACCACAGGGAGGTCATAGTACCCAACCTCAGTGGCTTGGAGACTATGCTTAGATTTGTACATGACATGCATGTTCTGAAATCCTACAATGCTTCCACATCTGCTTGGACCTAAGTCGCCAAACTAGACAACAGTATATCTCAGACACAGATGCCTGTGACTACAAAAACCCCACAACTGTTACATGAACTGGAATGTCAAACGACCGGATCACTGTTAGACCCTCATGGTATTGTTTGCTGTTCAGAACCCTCTTGAAAACATATTCATCCTCTTATTCAGCATAGTGCCATGTGATGCTCTGGGCACAGTTCTAAAAAGAGGTGCAGTTTTACTGAACTCAACAGAACATGCAGAAGAGTGTGATGCAAGACCTCACTGTACATACAGGCAATGCCACGGTAGCCTTCGAGTGGCTTTTGTTTCGCTGTCCTCAAATTGCCGTAAACATTGGCTGAATTTCTCATTTGCTTTTGCAAGATTTCATCTCAAATAAATCAGTTTAACAATGGACAAGGGAGGGAGTGTTCTATTTTCAAATGTTCCCGTTCAGTGCTATCAGTTGTAAGTTGCTTCAGAGATGTTTAGCCAGGCCCATTTTCTGGTCTGTTTGTAAAGGGGGCTGGGAGTGAGCTGGCTGTGAGCTGAAGCCTCTGCTGTATCCCCGCTGACCCAGTCCTGTGTCCCTCTTGCTTGGCTGCGCATGAGCGAGTTGGCTGCGGCTCTCCTGCAGTCCCGAGGGGAGGCTTCATGTGGAAATAAATCCACCTTTATTTAACTGTTTCACTTTTTTGCCTCCCGACCAGGTAAGTGGCAGAATGCACATGCTGTGCATCCTCATGTACTTGTTAGGGCTCATTGAAAACCCAGCGCTGCACAAAGGCTGCGAGAGGTGACCACCTCAGCAGACAGGCCAGCAGACATTGTGAATATAAGTGGTAGTGACTCCAATGAAGATCTCTGGGGTCGCTTAAGTGTAAGTGAATGATCAAAAGGGGCAAGTGCGCACCGCTGCTCTGCAGCTACCATTGCAGCGAGCTACTAAGTACAAACCAGCATTGGCAAGAAAAGGCTGCTCTTTGTCATGCTTGCAAAGCAGGTGGTGAAGCCTGAAGATACAGTGGAAGCTTGCAGAATATGATGCTTAGCTCTAGAACTTTATCCAGTTCTGCCTGGGTCCTGCATGCAGATAGGAATATTACCGATCCATGAATCAGAACACTATATTTCTTATTTTCAGATGATAGCCTTCCCTGTTTTGGTCCACATCAGGTCATCTTGGGAACGAAAGAAGACACCTCCCTCAGGCAAGCCAATCAGGGAGCCAAGAGAAGCTTGATGTATAAATCTGCTTTAATCTGATTCCTCCTCCATCCCAAGTTTTCACAAGAAGGGCGGGGGAACTCGTGCCCTGTTTCCAAATGTACCCCTCTCTATCTGGCCTTCAGGACCATGCCAAGCCACACCCATCCCCAGTCACACCCTCCTCAACTGGTTTTGCCTGGCTGAAATGTGTCCATGCATGAACTCTGATAACGCCTCCTGCTTCTCTAGATGCAGGCTAGAGGGGGGGGAGTGTGAATGTCTGTAGAAGCTACGTAAAACTTATATTCATTGCTCCACCCACTTTTGCCTCTGGCAAGTGGTCCCCAAAAGAACGCTCAGAAAAAGAACGCAGTCCTGTCCAAGCTGTACAGCTATGCTGTCCATCCCCATAAACAATGGCCACTGCGAAGTGGAAAGGAAATGACCTGTGTGAACCAGAAACCCCCTGAGCATGTTTGTGCCTGTTATGCAGACTGCGCTACACGGCTCACTTGCTTGTTGCTGCTATCTGGTCATATGCCTTCATTCCAGTGGGAGAGAAGTAAAATATTTTGTCTATTATAGATCTGAATTAACAACCTCGTGGATGCGTTGGCCATTGCTTCAGAGGAACTATGCTGCTTCCTTGGCTGTGCCTGCTGCCTAGGTCTCTGTATTTCATAGAATCATAGAATTGCAGAGCTGGAAGAGACCCCAAGGGTCATCCGGTCCAACCCTGTGCAATGCAGGAACCCTGCCCACACCCATCTCTGGATGGGCTTGAACCACTAGCCTTCCGGTTAACAACCAGACACACTGGCCCTTGCATGTTGTAGATGTGGTGGGGGACATTCACATAAATGTCCACCAGCTCAGCCTGCATGGGTTGCCTCTCTCCATGCCTGTGCAGCATGTGAAGTTTGACACAGTGTTTCTAGGAGCATTGTGGGTGTAGAAGGCTGTCTATAAACCGTGCATTTAAAGAACATCACTTCCCTCAGAGAATCCTGGGAACTGTTGTTAACCAAGCTGGAAATTGTAGCTCTGCAAGGGGTAGGCTACAAATTCCGGGATTCTTTGGGGAAAGCAGTGTGCTTGAATGTGTGATGCATATGTAGCCTTGGTCATTTTTATGCTGTTTTTGGTGTATTAGATATGTTTTTGTTCCCTAGTGGCATTTCCCCATCTTGGGCTGAGTGTGCATATGGTGGTCGTTCCACTGGTGTGCTAGTGGCACAAATGCAGTCTGAGCATCATGTGAGCAGAGGATTCTGTGGTAATGATACAGTCCTAAACACACTTACTTGGGAATAAGCTTCACTGAGTTCAGTGGGAATTTATGTCCAAGTAAACAAGCATAGGATTGTGGTGTTAAAATGCTATGAAGAGTCCCAGAGATATCCAACCCTTTCTCAGGTTTGCAAACCACGAGTAAAGGAAACTAGTTTTAATTATGTCTAATGAAGATTCACCTTATGATATGCAATTGGCTAATGTTATAGCGGAAAAAGCAGGGTTGTGGGTTTTTTCTTTTCAAAATCTTTCTTCTTCTTTTTTCTATCACCGGGCCCTTTCCTTTAGTGATATCATTTACTGAAAATGTCATAGTATATCCAGTGTAATAGCTTTACTGAGTTTCCTATTGAGTATATTCTTTAAAACTCCAGATCTAGTCCCCCAGATATTTGAGCAAGATGTAAGCAGATTTGAATCTATAATCACCAGCTATGGCAGCAAACAGGAAGAATGTTGAGAATTACGTCCTAGGGATATAATTTATTCCAAACGTTTTCACAGCAGTTTTTGAAACTGCGCTCATCAGGATTTGTAATAACACACTTATTGTATCTGATGTTAGGAATCCATCCTTTGTAATGCTTCTTGACATAATTGCAGCTTTTGACACACTCAATCGCAAGATCCTTCTAAATCATCTTGAAAAATACGATGGTCTTTCAGGTTCGGTTATTCAACAGTTCAGATCTTATTATAACCATTGACAACAGTTTGTTAATATAATTTCTTTCCATTCCTCCTCTTACATTGTCATCTGGAGTCATCTGTTACAATGTCATCTGGAGTCCCTCTGGGAATGGTTCCTACTTCCATGCTCTTCTTCTTTATCTACCTGCTACTGTTAGAAGCTACAATACCCTATCTGTAAAGATATGAGTTTCCTTATCATACTTTGGCTGCCACGAGGCAGTTTAATTTTCTATTCCTTGTGCTTATGTATAGGATCAATATTGTAATGCTTTATCACTGGCTGAGCAATGTAGATTCAACTAAGCCGCATATGTAAAACAAATGTTTGCCTTTACATCTTCGTTGGTCCTTCCACACATTTTCCCACCAGCTGATGCACCAGCTACATACCTATACACATGCCAATAGCAAGATGTTTCTAAATTTCCACATGCTTAAAAATGCTCAGCAAAGCAGCAGTGCCATTTTAGAGGCAGGGAAGTGGGGAGAGGTTCACACACACAAAAATACCTACTTCAGGATATCTTGTGGATAAGATCTTTAAAGTGCATTTTCTGAGGGCGTGGAAGAGATTGCCTGCCTGATCTCAGCATACCACCCCCCTGGTGTTATTATCCATTTTGTTATTTGAATTTATAGCCTGTTTTTCTTCACTAAGGCACCCAAGTGGGCCTTTCTTTTTGATGAGCTTATGAGACACAACTCCAGCCTAGCTACAGTTTCCTAAGTTGCCACGCACCATCTTCAATGTGAGGCAGGTCTTCTTCACAATGGACAGATATGTTGTGCTCTGTCTGCTCTTTCTTGCTCCTCAGCCCTGACTAGGTTGACCATAGGAGCCACCACAATTAGTCTTTGGCACACACCTTTCCCTCTGTCCCTCCTATGCCAATTCTAGACAAGCCTAGGATAATGGAGAGGTTCTTTGTGCTCGCAGAACCCCCACTATTTTGATTGCTTCGTATGTTTTAATAATAACAACAGATACAGGACTGCTTCTAAAAAATAATCAAATGTGGCCTGAACTGCAGTGGGAGAAGAAAGGTGAGAAAATGCCTCAGGCTACATTTGCAACTTTAAGGGATCCTCCCTGACCTTTTTGCCTGAATGTTTCTCAGTGCAGTTATGGCCATCTGATAAGATTCTCTGGAAGGAATCTTATTGCCTTGAGGCCTAGGCCTTAAGCTGTATCAGTTACAATTTGTGCAGGCCTGCATTACTATAACAAACACCCAGGGCTGGCTCCAGCTTTGAGAGGTCCGCAGCAAGCGTTCTCTGATGGACCTCTGGGTCCCTGACTGTGGACTCCACCCAGAAGTGATGGGCATAAAAAATAATTCCACACAATGTATTATAATTCAAGGGCAGGGGTAACCAATATGGTTCTCTCCAGATGTTTTTGGACTACAACTTCCATTAAGCCCAGCCAGCATGGTCAATGGCCAGGGAAGATGGGAGTTGTATTCTAACATCATATGGAGGCCACAAATGACCACCTCGGCTCTATTGCATGGTGTGAAATTTAAATGTCTGCTTGCTCCCACCACCAGATAATATGGACCACCAAATACCCATAGCTCCAAGGTAAACATCGGTCTTGCAAATACTCCTGTTCTGACATGCTTTCGGTTATTATTTAAAACCCTGGTTTGAAGAAAGCTATTTGGTGAATAAGATGGCTTCAGTTGCTAATGGTTTGGTTGTTGTTCATCTCCCTGCTCCCCCCAAATCTCTCAGTACTGAAGTTGAGGATTCTCTCTTCAACTAAAAAAAAAAAAAGGTAAAACAAACCCCAGTAGCATTCTTTGAAGTGGTACCCTATGTCTCATCAGCTTTCTTTCTTTCTTTCTTTCTTTCTTTCTTTCTTTCTTTCTTTCTTTCTTTCTTCATGGCCTGTTGGACTTCAACGAGTCCTTTGAAAGTAAACATTTGTCCAGGCCAAAAGAAATTCATGATATAGTTGCCCACCTACGTAAGTGCCCTCAGCTATGGCTGAAATGCATAATTAATTTCAGTCTCTAAAATAAAAAATAACAGTGGACCAACTAAGCAATGTTAACAACAACAAAAGGTGCTACCTTATTCAAACAGTATATTCAGAATAGTGCCAGGTGTTTTAATAAATGAATCAAGAAGGAGAATAATGGTTACCAAAAACAGGGAGGAGGGAGCAAGGCAGAGAGAGAGAGAGAGAGAGAGAGAGAGAGAGAGAGAGATTTGCCTGTTCCAACCTCAACAGCAATGACCCAAGTGGGCCCTGCTAGCTTGTTCAATAAGGGTCTACTCAAATTCCATCTGTGAACATTTGGTCAATCCTTTTATGGAGAAAAGGATATTTCTCCAAGTTCATATTAATTTTTATGCACATCTGTGCTCTCACCTAATCCCTACCCACATGCCACTTCAATTAAAATTAAAAGAACACGTCAAATCTTGGAGAATTGTTTTAATTGCCAGAGAGGATGGAGGATATAAAGAGCCTTTTCACTACAAAAGAAATCTCTTTTTTTATTATTTATTTCATTTCAAGTGTAAAATACTCTGCCTGATTATCTTGAGAGCAGTTGTCATTTTCCTATTGGACGCAGGATAATAAGCTTTGCTTTGGTTGATGTTTCCATGCAAATATAAATTCAAGACAGCAGCGCAGAAACCATCAGACATAAGAGCAGAGTATTTTACTTAACTTATTTCACGTATGCTTTAAGAGCAACAAGTAAAGGACTATTTTTTAATGATTTAATGTAATCCCAGACTAAATGCAATCGACTTCTTTATTTTAAACAATTACAGTGGCTTTCAAACTGCAGCATGCCCTGAATTTACATTTTAATCACAGCCTATTAATAAGAAAAGAGAAGAAGAAGATGATGACAATTGCAAATGTCAACTGGTTTAATCATACTTAATATGGAAAGGCTGCTGTAACTTTAAGAATACAGCTTAGCTGACTTTGGAGCTTAGGTTTTTATTTTTCTGCTTTATAGCATGCTTCAAAACTACTTGGACAAATACAAAACAAGAATTACAGTGCACCATAAGTTATTTTAATATCTTGTAGTGGTGTATACATCCAGTGTAATCCCAAGGCTATTATTAAGGTTCCGTGTTTGTGTGAAAATGTCAAGTTGTTTCGAGTGACTACACACTCTAAATTATATATAACTGTTACTTTATAGCTAATAGGCACTAAAATTACTTTAAAACAGAAATGTAAAGTTATATTTTCATCCTTTTTGACACATAATAAAGCTTATTTATGAGATACATTTTCTCAAGTATTAAAATATATAATGTTTACAAAAACATTAAAAATCCTGATATTTGATAGTTAACCAAGAAATGGAACTATCAAGATGAAGCTATTTGTCTAGTTGATAGTTTGGAGGTCGGGGGGGGAGGACAAAAAGATGTTAACTCAGTCATTTTATCCCTGAAAACAATTTGTTAAAATGGTAAAAACACATGAAAGGCCATGCCACAAAATGCTTGGTTTTATTCTTTTTATGTCCTCAATAGATATTTTCACATACTATTGAAATAATTACCTCACCACTCTTTATTTTAATTTAGATCTATTTTGAAAGGATGTTAATTGTTTTCTGTAAATACAAATGGCTAACTTGTGGTGGGCAGGATGAGTTCAGTAGAATAGGATGCCACTACAAGGAATGACTGTACGTTCTGAGAATCCCAGGAAAGATGATTTATGAAATGAGAGATTATTGCTTGCATCACGCACCTCTGAGAACACCCACTAGTTCTCGCACAGCAATTTTTCAAAGCCTAAAATAAAAAATGTTTAACATGCAAATGATCATTGTTTCATCAGGCCAAGCACTTAGTAAATAAAAGCACGTTAACACAGAGAGCAATCTAATTGCCTGAAAATTGCAAAGAATATAATCAATTTTACAAGAGTATTAAGTGTGCAAACGTGTTTGAAACTGAGTTGCTGTGTACTACTAAGGTTTGATTCATTCCAATGCAGACCAATATCAAGGGTACTCCGTTGGAGGGTTTGGAAGAGGGTTTCATCATTTGAAAGTCCCAAATAAGATTCTGATGATCAGTAATCAGGCTCACATACATTATCCTATCCACTTGTATCACATTCTTCCTTCAGTTATATCAGAGCAATGCACATGCCACCCCCACCCCTTTTAATTACAATAACCCTGGGAAGTAGGCTGGGCTGAGAGACAGTTGCCCAAAGGCACTTTGTTGTATTCATAGCTGAGCAAGCATTTGAACTGGGCTCCGCCTGGTCCATATCTGACACTCAAAATAATTGGAAGTAATGCATTTCACATGTTCAAATGACTCACATACATTACTTTTCTGTTCTGATAGAAATTCTTCCGTCTCCATTAGTCTCTCAACGTGGAATAAGTCCCTGCCCACTGCATGCCCAACCTCATGCGAATGATATGTTACTCCTGCTGCCAGCCCTGGAATGCTTGTCCTCTCTTCCACATGTTCTCCTTGGGGTATCTCTATGGATCCCTCTGCAAACCAGCACTATGTGAACCATCTGTTTATGCCATCCCTGCCCAATCACCCCACACATTGGACAATGGGAAGTGCCCTTCCTCCATCGGCTTCTCCCTTTCAGTCCTTGTGAGTAATTGCAGGTCCCAGCTTGATCACTTTAAAAATCCATATAGGCCAAGAACATTGGTTCTGTGATGAAAAGTGTCATTCCAAATTCCTACCCAACATATTCCTAGTCTGGTTTCTTGTATCAGGGCCACTGGCTGGCTCTTGGGCTGCTGGCCTGTATCCTATTACAAATTGCAATACTGCCTCCTTGTTCATGGCAAGGCACTTAAAGATCATGACCAGCTCTCTCATTCTGTAGTTCAGGCACAGGCAAACTCAACCCTCCAGATGATTTCGGACTACAACTCCCATGATCCCTAGCTAAGAGGACCAGTGGTCAGGGATGATGGGAATTGTAGTCCCACAACATCTGGAGGGCCGAGCTTGCCTATGCATGCTGTAGTTTCTCAATAGCTGCAAACAACACGCCTTTTGTTTGTATTGCTGTAGTGCAGCAGCCATTAAAAATCAAGAATATTAATGGAATGGTCAGGAAAACATGGATCCAGTTACATATCCACCTTTGGCCCATTGCTGTCGTGGATGACAGGGAAAGAAGTAGCTTCTGGAAGGAGCAAATGAGCATGAGAACTCAGCTCTACCAGCTGATAAGGAAGTTGCATTTACACCCGTAGAAAATTGATGTGAGGTTCCTGGTGAAATAAATTGGTGAAGGGTAACTGAGTTTAATTCTTTGCGCTCACCCAACTTAACACCTAAACAATTATCTGTGTTTTCGTTCATTTCCCAGGGGGAAAACCAACACTGAACATTCTAATGATTATGTGGATTAGAATTAACTCTTCAACCGAAGGTCCACAGCCTTCTGATTAGTAGTTGTACTGCTCTGCTATGGAATATTATGCTAACGCATGCACAAAACCAAATTACCCTGCAGCAAGAACTCAGAGCTCCTATTACAGTCTTTTAGTAATAACAATGGTAATTTGACATGATGGATAGAAATTTATTAATTCTAGTAATCATCCTTCCCTCCTTCAGAGATAAGTAACTAATTTCTAAACATTCCTAACGCCCTTTAAAAGGATGTGTGGTATTTTTGAGGTCTAGAAGCCACAATGTCTGTGTGTGTGTGTGTGTGTGTGTGTGTGTGTGTGTGTGTGTTTTCTGTGCATCCACTGATATTGACTGCTCTCCATACAGCTATTGGTGAAATGTTGAATACATACATCAAACTGTGCTTTCAGAAAATCTACAGTCTATAATCCCAGATTTCCATTTTGATAAGCCTCCTCCCCTGAAACACACATAAACTATGAAGTTGCAGCAATACAAACATTAAGGGTGCAGTTCTAGGCACACTTCCCTGGGAGTAAGACCCACTGAATGTAGTGTGACTTACTAAAGTAAACATGCATAAAACTGCCCGGGCAAGAACACAACTTCCAAAATCTGGCATGGACTTCTTCAAAATTACAAATAAAAAAATAGGTTGTTGTTTTATCTGTTCACTTACAGAATGGTAATTAAAGCATCGTCTTAAGTAGGAATGTTTGCAGGAAAGTGGGGGTAGTGTTAGCATATAGCTGATCAGGCTACAGTAATAATGATGAGTGTTTTTCTGGGGAAATAATGTCAGATCAATCCTGTATGATTTGTCCCTTTTTCAATATAACATTAGGTAGATGATAGATAGATAGATAATAGAAGATGATTATGATGATAGATGATAGATAGATGATAGATAGATAGATAGATAGATAGATAGATGATAGATGATAGATGATAGATGATGATAGATTAGATAGATAGATAGATAGATAGATAGATGATAGATAGATAGATAGATAGATAGATAGATAGATAGATAGATAGATAGATAGATATAGATAGATGATAGATAGATGATAAATAGATAGATTTCCAAAAACATCTTGAGGTCATTGGAACTCAGAGACTACTGCAGCCACTTCTCCTCACTTCTCTGGTGATGGAGGGGCACCCACAGTACTGCCAGAGAAGTGAGACATGGCTGCAGTCGTGGCTTCCAAAGAGATCATGCTAGAACATGGAAGCCACAGCCTCTTCTGCTTTCTCCTCCAGTGGCAGATGGCAGGGCCAGAGTGCCAGAGAAGTGGCAGCTTCTGGCATGATGTCGCAAGATCTCATGAGATTTCACAAGCCTCTCACGAGATCTTACCAGAAGCCACAGCTGCTTTTTTTCGCTTCTGCAGTGGCAGGGGAGTGGCAAGGCACCTGGGATGGCGCCCCTTGCATTCCGTTGTCTACCTTGTGGACTAGCTGGTCCTGGTTGTCTCAAAGATGACAGTTTAGATAATCTGCAAGACTGGAACTAACTTTCCTTCAGTATAAATCAGATGTGCAGGACCTTTCTCAGCTTGAGGGCCATATTCCTGCATGAGCAACCTTCCAAGGTCTTCATGCCTTAGTGGGCAGGTTTAGAGGCAAAAGTCAGCAGAGCGGCAGATGTCACTCTTACCTTTGTACAATAAATGCTACATTCTAGCCACACAAAGTCAGTGGTTTCTGAATGCTTGAATATAACTTACTGAAGAGAAATAAGTTGTCATTTCAAGGCATGCTTCCCCCCTTCCAATGGGTAGGGTGGTAGAGTATCTGTTTTGCAGGTTCAAATCTTGATGTCTCAAGCTAGGGAAATATTCCTGTATGAAATGATGGAGAGTCACAACTGGTCATTTGGACCACAGTGAGCTAGAAGGACCCATGGTCTTATTAACAATAAGGCAGCTTACTCTGTTTCCTATGCTACATTCGAAACATTTTTCTTGCTTTCTCCTGTTGCCATCCTGCTGCTCATTCTGCTCACTATCAAGAGACAGCCTCCCTGACCGAATATCCACTGTGACTGCCTATCCATGTGAATGGAAAAGATTTCTCTGTCCTTCATTTTTCACAAACAGATTCCCCTTGAAAGGATTTCACAGAATGCTGAGGAAATATTTGGTTGTGGTGGTTTAATGTAAATCAGATATAAAATCAGATATAAAATAACTGTTCCCAGTTGATATTTTGATAGGTGGCTTCTTCTGGTTTCTCTTCATACCAAAGAGATACTAGCACTTATTTGTTGTTGTTGTTGTTTATTTACTTCATTCTGAAATTTTTATCCAAGGGATGCCCCATATTTTTCACATGGGGAAGACTATTAGACAAAATGCCCTTGGTGCCTGCAAAAAAATGCTTTTAACAGTTTTAATCCTTTATCAATAATTCATATGAGAAGGTTTTACTGTATTTGTACTATTTGCGGTTTGGTGGACACAAAAGCATGTGTCTGCCTTTTCCTGTAATGGTTTACTTGAAGTGTATAAAATAAGATATTTAACGCATCCAAATACATTTCATTTAGGGAATAAAGAGGTATTCTTTCTGTGGGGTTTGTACATCATCCTTCTTTATTACACCAGATTTTGCTCATCATACCATGTTCTTCCTTAGAGGACAGAGACAAATAACTGTACTCCACAAGGACAAAGTGTGAGCAGAATGCATGTTAAACGCTGCGTTTTTGTTATGATTGCAACCAATATTTTCCATTTTGCACTCAAATTTGAAATAAAAACCGATCTCTGAAAATAAGTGTTTGGGAAATGACAATGTAGAAAACAAACAACAAAATTTGGAAGCTAAAAGACTGAATCGAATGCTTATTTCAAAGAAGACTAATTTCATGCCCTAGTGTATAAAGTATACTGCAGAGCTTCAGTTTTCTTTGGGGATGCAATTGCCAGCCATATTTGCAAGATGATAACAGTAGATAGTGTCATCTAAACATCATTTGGTCTTTAAATATCTTATGGATGCTTCACATAATTTTATACAAGATTTTGCTCAAAACAGTTCAGGAACTTGTGCTTTAGGATTAAATCATTCCTCATGATGAACACCTTATTTTTAATCATTATTGGTGAAGTTATATCCTCCTGTTAGGGTAGCCAGATACACTTTTGTTATTTGTTCAGAAGAGGTTGTGCAAAGAATAAGCACAGTTTCAGATAATGTGGGTGATATGATTTTCTGATATATATTTTCCCCCACTCCAGAGCAGAGAGTGCTAATAATGTCAACTAATTTCTTTTCAGTTCATATAGTTATTACACCTATAAGAAATCAGGTCTGTTGAGTTACTGACTTTCACGAGGCTCGCTCCTTAATAGAAGCACTTAGAGAGGCACATTAGGGCCACACCTTTCATCCATATAGGCCAAACTCAGCTAATCTATCTTCATCGTTCTTATTCCCTAAATTCTGAATCATTCTGGTTGCCCTCCGCTGTACCTTTTCAATTTCAGCAACGTCCTTCTGATAAAATAGTGACCAGAACTGCACAAGATATTTCAAATCTAGCCCAACTAATGTCTTATATAAAGTAGTGGTAGAATATCTTCAACTGATTTATAAGACTTTCCAGTCTATCTATCTGTATTTGTTTAGTTGTAGTTTCCTCTTAGAGCTGCCAAACATTGTATAGATATCTGGTGGCCTGAAGGCCTATTAAAGACTATGAATGAATCACATTTCCTACATACAAGAAAGAAAACACCCTTATTTTTTATCATTGTGTAGCCAGAAGGTCAATACAAGATAAATCACAGCAACAAAAAGGAAGAAAGAATTTAGGAGAGTCAGATGCTTTATTACAAATTATATAAGCTTGTTGAGAACTGCAGTGGCTAAAGTAAGGATTACTTTTAGGGCATTGAGGGCTGTGGGTAGAATTGTCAGTATTACATTTATTCGTTCAGCAGAAAACCTGACATGGGGGATATAGAGATTCCCCACAATGCCCCATGTGTGCATTTCTGTACACACCTGTATTTTCTCTCTCTCTCTCTCTCTCTCTCTCTCTCTCTCTCTCTCTCTCACACACACACACACACACACACACACTTATTATGAGAAAGCCTCCCGGAAAACATGAAGCAACTGTAAAATTTACAAATAAACATATTTTATTTTAAAGGAATCCTCTTTTTCCAGAAGTTAACAGGCGATTAGAAAAGGTTTCAAAATTTTATTTTTGGTAACTGGGGTTGCAACTGGGGAAGGGTATTTGAACACTTTCCATCTGACAAACAGGAACAGGAAGGTTCCAAAGGCTTGTCCACAATAGAGCAAAATGTGGATTTGCATCTGCAAGTCTCACCAATAAATGCAGAAGTATCCACATTCCAGTGTTGTCTTAGACCAGTGCTTGTCATACATGGGCCTCCAGGTGTTGTACTGCGACTCCATTCATCCGCTAGCTAGCTGGACCATTGATCAGGGATTACGGGAGTTAGTCCAACTGTCTTATATATCTCCCCCTTTAAATGCAGGGTTTTGCAGTCCTTGGAAAGTCCAAAATAGACAGGATGTGAAAAGCCCACATTTAAAGGGTGGAAAGGTCCTTGATAACACAGTAAAGGAGATGTTGCTATGTGGATGCTCCTAGATTTAATAGAGAAGCAGGCAGATAGAAGTCGACATTTTGCTTTTGTGGAAATTAGTCTGGATAACCCGGCCCAGATTCCTGAAAGGAGTTGCATGCTTTCTGATTAGGCAACTGCTGCAAAGCCCAAAACAGATATTTATCAGATTGGGCTTAAAACTTAATTTGCCAGTTTTCAAACATCAAATTTAAAAAAGCTGTTTTTCCAAAGAAAGAAAAATTGCCCATGAATATGTGTTGCTTTGCTGTATCAAAGTCACTGCAAATTCCTAAAAGAAAGGGCTAATTTTGTAGCATCTTCTCCATACAAAGCTACCTGACTAAATGAAGAAAAGTGGGCCCTTCCCCAGGGACTACCTCTTGTCAGCGATGCAGATAGCCTGCAGCTAACATGGAAGTAGGACAGAAACATAACTTGAAAATACTCACCCACACAGACTATCCTCTGAAAGACAAAGAAAAATGTATATTTGGCATGCAAAAACTGACTTCTCCTAACTCAAGCAGTGTTTCTTTTGTGAAGGAGGGTGACGCTACAACTCTGATTGTTGCAGAAAGTAGCTGGAAACCTATAACTGTAAAATAACTACAGTGTCATTAATATGTATGCACGGAAACTGAATAACCTTAAGCGCTTACATTTCAAATCCCCCCCTTCAAAAAAAAAAAGTGATATACTGATCTTTGTATCACTGTTTTAGCTGTCCATACCACTGTACATGAGACATGAAGTGGCAATGTTGGTTTTTGGATGTATATTTTTAAGCTTTGCAACTCCCAGTTGCATTGCCTAAGCATTTTTTTAAAAGGAAATTTTTATATATATAATATAAAACTTTAAAAAAACCTAACACAAAACGTATGCAGAATTTCTTTTCCAATGAAGATCTAATAAAGCTCTTAAGTCTGGATATGTAAAAAATTGCCCTTTTCACAGCTGATAAAATACAAATTAATCCTTAGAGGATTTAATATGTGCCTATTTATTACTTTCAACTAGGAAAGTACTGCCGCAATTAGTATAGCCTGTTCTACCGTATATGTTGCCCTCTGATTCTCTGTGTTGAAACAAAATAATAATAAAGTAGAGCACTGTTACTGTCTGTACACAATGGCACAACTCCAGAGATTCTCACTGATCTGCATGTGTATTGGTTCTTGTAAAATCCCTCCTGATGGGCAGCTTAGACTACACTGATCACCTGTAAAAGGAAAGAACAGTTGCGTGTTAAGATCACCAAAACTGCCTAGAAATGAATTCACACATGACTCAAATTTTAGTTTGAGGTTTGGCATAATTTTGGCCACAACTTTATTAATTACAGGCTGTGATTGGTTTGCTTAGGCATTGGTTCAGACTATCTGAACCTGTACCCTACTATCCAGGACAGGAGAGGTCAGTCAAGGTAAGCACCCCGGGAGATTGACTGGGATGGGTGCAGTTCCTCAAGATCACACCCTGAATGCTCCCAGGGGGTTCTGGGTGTGATCCCAGGGGTTCTTGTGCAGTCCTATCCCCCTTTCAGGGGTCGGACAAATGCATGGCGAGCCCCTGGATTCCTTTAACGGAATACCTAAGCAGCAACTATTAGAGGGACATGTCACAGCCATGCCTCGTCCCCTCCACACACATTAACCAATGCCTAACCACAATCTTTACAAAGTTGTGACGATTTGCTACACAGTAGGCAAAACCCAAAAGGCACCAGCCAATCAGCCAAGTGGGAAAAATTCCTACCGGGCCCCTGCCCCCAAAGCAGACAACCCACGACGGTATAGAAAAGTAAACACAGACCCTAAATATAGAGAGGGTGGGCGGGTGATCCGGTGGACGAAGTGAAACAGAAGAATCTCAAAGCATCATGCAGCGGTATATATCTATCCCTTGGAAGCAATTTCTGCAACCCCATTGGCCGGAAAAGGTCCCATGCTTCCGAGGGACCAATTGGGTAACTGTGGCAATCCAAACTTACCCACCCCAGCCACGGAGAGTCAGTTGTGGTGACCTCACCACAACACATGCCCTCTGGGAGGAGAACCCGATTTGTCATCAACTCCTTTTACCAGGCTTCCAAATTCAGAGCCGATTGCATCACTTCTTTGTTTAGGATCAGCAGTACCATTAGGTAGAGTGGAGAAGCGACCTCAGGTTGCTGGTTTTGCATAAGAAAAGGCAGCAAATTTTTGAGAGAAAGCACTCATTGGCTCCCATTTTTCATCAGTCTTACAGCTTGTGGGGAATGGGTAGACCTGCCCCATCTTGCTTTAGTCCTATTGGCCATAGGAAAGAGGGAGCACCTTTAATAACACAAAACCAATAAACAAACAAACAAACAAACAGAAGTAGCTGTTTGTTGTGCAATTCAAATAACATCTAGTTTGTCCCTGAGATTCATTGAACTCAGTGGGTCTTACTTTAGTAACGATGTCTATAGAACTGCACTGAAAATACCTCAGCTAGCTTTGTGTACTATGCACCTTGATGTGGGGGCATCTTTTTGCAATTCCTCCTCAGGAAGAAAAATATATTCTACGTTCATGTATATTTATATTTTCAATTTACTTAGCATATATTGAGCTAGGTCAGATTCTAATTTTTTCATATCAGCTAACTTTGAAGCGTGGATAAAAGTGCACAACAATTTTAAACAGTAACACACATTAATTGTTAATGCCGTGTGTATGTGTGTGTGTGTTATGACACACACACACACACATAAGCACACAAGCATATGGCACACAGATATATGTTTGCAGGTTCATAGTTCTTCTGTGCTGTACTAAAATATTTTTTTTCAAACTTTGAGAAACAAAAAAATGATCCCACCGTTAAATAATGAACATACCAAATTACCATAAACTTTGTTCTTTAGGCAGACAGTAATAAGTGAGTTTGTGTGTGTGTGTGTGGTGTGTGTATCCTATTATTTTAAGGCTAGAATGTCTGTTTGATATTCTACCTTTGCTACTTCATCAGAACTGCCTATATAATTTCCTGTAATGCCCACGGTTTATTTACAACTGGGACCGTCGTCTTATTTACTTAAGGTAAAAGAACACCTCAGCGGGAGTGAAGGATAGCAGCACTTCTGCACTCAGGATATTAAGCTTCCTCTTCTGTCCCATTTCAGCCCATGGAGCGCTTTTGACAGACAGCATGAAAAAAAATCTGCATAAGGAAAAGTAACTGACAGCTGGGGTCAAACTCTCTCTGTTTAATGACACTGCCAGTTACACATTTTGAATTGTTTAAATATGAGTCTACAGCTTCAACAATCATCATCTCACTGGTTCCACTTTTCATACCCAACAGCCAGGAAACTGACACGTAATTACACACTTACTGATGGTATCGCCAGTGCCGATAATTAAAACTGCCACGGGAGGATTGCTATTGCTAGTCTACAGCTGGGATGTTGTCAAGAGGTAGAAACTCCAGCAGCTTTTAACACTATCTTCTTACAGGTGGACCATGGGCGCGAGTGCTGCAGTAACAGAAAGGCCTCAGCACATCATTCACAATGTCTCACACAAATGAAGAAAATCTATTAACAATCCAATAAGTGAAATACAAACACAATGACCTAAGGGTTAAACTGTCTGAGTGGACTTATAACTCGGATCTATTATGTATTGTTCTTTTCTCTCCCCCCCTCCCACTTCTCAACGTATTTACAGAAAAGAATGCAATGCTAAAAAAAAAAAATTTAGCTGAGCATTGCTAAGCTGAGCAACAAATATTGAGATTTGGCAGTGAAGTGTGTTTTTGTCAGAAGAAAGCACAAGTTCTGTGAATGGTTTGGAAAAGGTATTTGGGATGACTCAGAGCAGGTACCTTTCTTGGTTTCTCAGATGATAGATACGGCTTTTAAAAACTATATAGGACATTTACTAATATTTTAGCCATGAAGCCCCAGACCAGCCCTTGGTGCCTGCATATCTGCCTGTGGTCATCAGGTAAGAATATACTTTGCAATATATGAGTATTTTCATCTTGCTCCTACTGTGTGCCTGGTATTAGTGTTTCTGGTACATTTGCCCCGCCCCCAAATTTCCCACCATCAAGGAACCCTTTCCATGTTCACTTGCTAAGGACTCACTGCCCTTTGCAGAGGATTTTGGGCTATGTTCTAAGGCAGTGGCTCCCAATTGGTGGTCTGTGGACCCCAGGGGGTCCATGACACCATTCACAGAACAAAAACTACCATAGAGATATGAAAATTTTCAAAAGTAAGCAGTCCATGGTTTGGCTTTTGAAAAGCAAGGGGACCACAGTACTTAGCTAATTGGGAGCCACTATTCTGAGACAAACTGGATTTTTGCAGGGCACCAAGCAGACCTTTCAGACTTTTCTCCTCATATGATTCAAAGATTACAGCTTATTCTGAGCCCAATACGTCTTTGGTTCTCCGCATTTTGTGGAGGAAATCAGTCATGGCATGTTAATTGTCTTTTAGCCAATTCCATTACTGTCCTTGTCAAGGAACCCCAGTGAGTTTCAGAGGAACGCCAATGTTCCTTGGAGCGTAGTTTATAAACTACTGCTTATGAGTATTAATGCTGCAGCCTTGTTGTTCATCCTAAAGCTTAGAATTACCTCACATCTTGCATTCCTGAAGGCTGGAGAAGATGGTAAGGAAATGCATAATAAACGTCACGTGTCCAGATTTTGACCTTGTCATTAACATAATGAAGATACCCTATGCCTAACCTAGTATTGTGCATTAATACATCCCATAAATCCCTTTTCCCATTTCTTCACCGAAAATCACTCTGCCCTATAAAATTAAATGGTGAGCAAAATGTATGAATGTGTATTCATACGGCCTTGCTCAATAAGTTTTGCTGCCTGAGGCCAAAGACCTCCTCATTTCATGAATTAAAGCTGACTAGACTGGCAGTTCAACATGGGCACTGTGATAGCATCCCTGCCTGAGGGTGGCAGACTATGTAGGGAGTGCATGATAGGCCATGTAGTACACCCAGCTCTGACATCCAACATCTGCCATCTGAGGTGATTGCCATACCTTGCCTAATGGTCAAGCCGATCAGCATTGATGACAGTTCTAAATCATGTAGTACATTATCTGGTCACATCCACACCATACAGTTAAGGCACTCTCGTGATGGTGTCGTCTCTAGGCCTATTCGGTACAGTGGTACCTCAGGTTAAGTACTTAATTCGTTCCGGAGGTCTGTTCTTAACCTGAAACTGTTCTTAGCCTGAAGCACCACTTTAGCTAATGGGGCCTCCTGCTGCCACTGCGCCACAGGAACACGATTTCTGTTCTCATCCTGAAGCAAAGTTCTTAATCCAAGGTACTATTTCTGGGTTAGCAGAGTCTGCAACCTGAAGCGTATGTAACCTGAAGCGTATGTAACCCAGGGTACCACTGTACTTGACTTGAGGACTTGAGGACCTCATACTTACCTGTGGGATACTATTCCATTCTGTACCCAATATCATATTAGCAACCACAGAGCAAAGACACTCTCATCTTGTGTTAGGACTGGCCACTTGCTATTGGTCAGGCTCCCAATGTTTTAAACACTGGAAAGGAAAGGAAAAGAAAAGAAATCTCCTACATCAGGTGATGAAGGGAACGAAATCTATAATAGCGGACAAGAGAAATTGTATTTCAGCTTTGTGGATCCCCCAATCTCCCTGGAACCCTACTGCATTTATTGTGGCAGTGATTTCAAACTGTTTGAAAAGTTGTTGTTACTTTTGCAAACATCCTTCTATGATAAGGAGAGGGTGGCGCTGTGGTCTAAACCACTGAGCGTCTTGGGCTTGCTGATTGGAAGGTCAGCGGTTCAAATCCGCACAACAGGGTGAGCTCCCGTAGCTCTGTCCCAGCTCCTGCCAACCTAGCAGTTCGAAAGCACTCCAGTGCAAGTAGATAAATAGGTGCCACTGTGGCGGGAAGGTAAACAGTGTTTCTGTGCACTCTGGCTTCCATCACAATGTCCTGTTGTGCCAGAAGCGGTTTAGTCATGCTGGCCACGTGACCCGGAAAGCTGTCTGTGGACAAACGCCAGCTCCCTCGGCCTCAAGGAAGATGAGCGCCACAACCCCATAGTCGCCTTTAACTGGACTTAACCTCCCAGAGGTCCTTTACCATTTTTTTACCTTTTATGATAAGGATATCCAGTCCTGCATTTAGTGGCTATCTGTATTCCATCACAAGAAATGCCCCATACTGCACTTGTTATGTGCATGGAATAGTCGTTTATTATCTGTGTAAGAAGTACCACTTTTTCCTATCTAGTTGAACTGAATGCCAATGAAATTGCAAGGATAATGGAGGATCCTGATCCAGCACAGTGCAGGCAGGTGCTGCTTATCTTCCTTCCAGCATATCTGTTCCAACTGGCACTGCTCCCGTTACTCCAGTCCTGGCCCATGTTTGATTAGGAGCCGATGTCCATGCCAAGGAATGCAGTGGCACCCAGGATACAAACACATGGTGGCTTGCGTGGGATTACCTAATCAATTTTCGCATGCAAACTCAACCATCACTTGAACCTTGGTCTCCGGAGGTGACAGACCGCACTGCATTAACACAGTGTGTTCACCTCTATGCTGCCATCTTTTGATAATGATGTTGTGCATGTCACATAAGCCGTTGGCGCTCAATGTGAAGGGAGAGAGTCACAGCCAAGATGGTACTGGAAGCGAATTTGACTGGAATTGCTGCTTTATGTTCAAGCAAGCACAACTACCACTGGTGAAATGTTCACAACCTTCCCTGAATTTATTTCACCTGCTACTGCTTCCAGCATATTAATGTAGGCAGAGAGGCCCTTGTGAGCTTCCTCCCATAACTTTTGGTGGACAAAATACGGGCATTAATTTGGCCCATGCCAGACATTTCGGATGGGCAACATTTGGAGCTTGAAATATTGTCATGTGTGTAATCCCTGTGTGGAAATACGAATACTAATCTAAATTAGATTGTTCAGAAATGCACGCTGACATTTGCACCGGCAACTAATAATTAGCTGCACATGTAACTAAGCACAACTAATAATATATCTGTATCATTCTGTGTCTTGCTCACCATTACTGAAGCGAAGGTGCTGGTCACATGCACAAGGCATTGAGCATTGGCTGCTGCACAATCTTTGGTCATTTCTGTGGGGCTGGAATGATGTTCTTCATTCAAATGAATGGGGACTGTGCAGCCATGCGGTTCAGTGGATTTGTCCTGGTGTATCTGAGGAACAGGTAGGTACTCCAAATCATTTCCATGTGCACAGGATGGTTTTATTTCCTAACATGCTTTAGCTCAGAGTTTTATGTTTAATGCGGCAAGCACTCTGTTGCTTCATAATGATTCAATTGCTTCAGATATCATTTCAGAATCATTGTGGGCCCAGACCCAAAGAAAGCTATACATGCATTCATCCTATTAAAATTAATAGGGCATAAGGTAATTTGAAGTCATGAGTAAACTGTCCTGTTGATTTCAGTGGGATTTAAGTACAAGTCACTTTCTGTGGAATGTGTGCCAAATAATACAAAATTGTGAGGGATAACCTAATGGTGGAAAATTTTAGACTGCAATCCTATACCCCTATAACTCAAGGGAATGTACCTCTGGGTAGATTTGAATAAGATTATGCTATGAAGAACATAATAAAGATCCGGATGTATCACAGCAAAGTTCTGTCTCGTTCAGCACTGTTTCCAGCAGTTGGGCTGAAATATACTCAGAGTCGCAAAGTGATTTCATGCTCTTTATTCAGCTCATAGTGGTGAGGAGGAATGAATGAAAGTCCCCTCAAAGTATCTGCTTTATATACATTATTTACACAATGGGCTGCACATGATTGGCTAATTCCGGAATTCTACTGTAAGCCAATCAGGTTGTGGATTCACTTGTATCTGGAGCATGATTGGGTGGTTCCTGCCAACCAATCATACTGCTGCATTGTTCTAGGACCAATCAGACTGCTGCATTCTGAATCCTATTGTTCTAGGACCAATCAGACTGCTGCCTTTTGGATCCTATTGTTCTAGGACCAATCAGACTGCTGCAGTTTGGATCCTATTCAACTCAGTACATAACATGGGCATCATGTTTCTGGGGAGTCTACTAGCACTGCATGAAGGCAACAGTCATTTCCTGCGATCAGTTTTTAGTATCTTGTATTCCAGAGGTAGTTTGCCTTTGCACATGGAGGTTCCATTTAGCTGGCATAGCTAAAATAGCTGTTGACAGAGCTACCTTGCACAAATTTGTGTGTTTAAATTTGTCTAGCCCCATTTAAAAGCTATCAGAGATTTAAGCTACTCAATGAGAGAGATGATTATCGAACAAATTGCTTTAAGAAGTAGCAGGCAACGAAAGGTTAATGATTTCTTTAGCCAACCAGTTCAGCCCAGTTTCTGGACTTCCCTGAGGAAATGAGGGTTTCTTATGAGTTAAGCACAGTGGAGAATGTTTGGGCTACATTTCAAGCCCCACCCCGCTGGACCTTCACTACAAGTTCTGGCACCATTTGCTTTTTTTGTTTGTGGATCTACATTAAAGACAATTATAAAAAGAAAAATATACCACCGCTGTGGAAAATATACAACTTCTTATCAGAGGAATCTGGATGTTCTTCATGTCGGTCTACAGTTGTGGAGATTAAATTTTAGAGCGAGATTTATTTCAGGCTATTGTCCCCTTATTCACCAGAGGGTTGTGCAATGCAAGTAATCTGATCAGAATAATGCATAGGAACATATTTCAGAAAACCAATAATTGTGGCAACGTCGAGCTGCGCAAAGTGCCAAACTTAAGTCCAGAATCACTCTCCCTCCTTTCCACAATTCCTTAATCATGGCGTCGTAATACACTGCACTGTTGTCCATTAAAGCCACAGGCTTGAAGCAATCAATGCTGGACATTAGAAGATTTATTGTAATTTCAGTTCTACAGCAGTTTTGCAGGCTAAAAAACAAAATTATATTTTATAGTTGTGTCATATTATATTTTACAGCTTTTATGAAATGGCTTTTTGAAAAGAAGAAAAGGAAAAAGGAAAGGAAAGAACTGGAAGCTGGAAGCTTTTTCTTTTCTTTTTTCTTTTAAGTTAAGTTGTTGTTAAGTCAAACGATGACAGAAATCTTGAAAACCCACTACATTTAAATTCCATTTCTTTCCTTTAACCTCTACACTTGCCTACACAAAAAGAAATCTTTCATAAGCAAGTCCCAAACAAAATCACTACCTATTTTACTTTCCTTAAACCCTGGTGGAATAAACACACGTCGTAACAAGATCCTTTTTGACCAATTTTTTTATTCTGTTCATATTTGCAATGATTTTATTACTGACGCTCAGTTTGCTTGGCTTACATTATCACAATCAGTGCATCCTGGGATTAAAAACCATTTACTGCCCAAACTCTTCAAGAAAGTCCCCATGCAGCAGCATAATGAACATTGTTTCTTTTTATTGTTGCTGGGTTTATTGGTATGCCAAAGAGGCAGTGAAGCTCAGTCCTCATTCGAAAAACAAAGAGGTGACCCACTTAGTTAGCATGGCAAAGGCAGCGCAAAGGTACTGGAGATATAACCAGGCAGCCTATAAATAGCAGCCATCCTATTTTACCTGGGAAAGGCCACAAATTAGGCACATCTCCAGAGAAATATTTATTCCCCCCCCCCTTCCTATAAACCATCTATTGGTATCCAAATTAATCTAGAACAGGCATGATACTTCCCTGGGAGGGGGAAAAAATAAATAGGTAAGGCAATGTAGTCAGCTGCTCAGAAGCCTTATCGCAGAGGAAATCCGCCGGCATCAGTACACCTCTCCAGAGATCTATTTCAGAAGCTGGTCTGTGCTGACTAGGGAATATGAGGCTTCAGGCTCTGATTCATTAGAACACCCCTGTAGTGCTTACCTCTAAGCGCATGATTAAGACCCATTGCAAACGACAGGATTCTGCAGCTGCTTAAGTGTTTTACGGAATCAGAGAGTCAGGCGGGATTTATTGTACTGGGCAAGACGAGCTAAATTTTGGTCCACTGCAACTTGCTATATCTGTGTCTACAGTAGCCCAGCAATCAAGATGGGCTAGGGCAGCGCTAGGGAAACGAAGATCAGCATGCGAAGAACCACAAAAAAAGGTCACAGGTTGTGTTTTTTCACTCACCCCAAAACACTCATGTATGCATATTCTGCTCCCCATTAATACACGCAACCTGTTCACATAGCAAAATCTTGTTTATTCAGACATCCCTCTCATTTCCCTATACCACTCATATAACACCATTCACAAATATGCACACCTCCAGACTAACAGTTCACCACTGCTTGACCAAGGCGTCTTCTTCTCTGCTACCCTTCCTCTTCCTAAGCCTTTCTGTTCTGGTGTTTTAATTCCTTAGAGAAGTTGTATGAGCCAAGTTCCATGATACCAGAAACGTTCAGCTCGTAGCTAGGGGAAAGCTTGCTTCAGTGACATGAAACCAGAAACCTTACAGCTAACACCATGGTTTAAAGAGTTTTGCAGTGGCAAAACTTCTATTTTTATGCAAACCTCTCTCTTTTTTTAATCTGACCCTTAATATGAGTATGGTAAAGGATTTCATTTTACTGTGAGTATATAGATGCATGTTTGTGTTGCAAAACCTAAAAAGCTTCATTCTGAATTTTCATTGCACACTATTGCTTCTACAAACTATATGTTGCAAACTACTGAAGACAATAGCTTCCGCCACCAAAAATGATGGGAGAGATGCACTTACCAGCAAGCACAGTCAAGTAGCTAAAATTGGACTTACGCTGTTGATTCTGTACACCAGGGATGGGGAACCTGTGTCCATCCACATGTTTCTAGACTATGTCTCCCAATACCCCAATTACTAGCCATACTAACTGGGGTTGATGGGAGCCAGGAGTCCAGCAACAATTGGAAGGCTACGGGTTCCCCATCTTGGCTGTTCACGGGTAGCTGCTGACTAAACAGATGCAGAAGTGTGCTTTGATTTTCTTAGTTTTATTGCCTATACAAAGTCTGGTCTTTTCTTTACTTCTCCAGTGAAATGATATGACTATTCTGTCTTGTGTGGAGATTGTCCTAGCCATCAACAGCCTTGCAGAGAGAGAGATGGCATGGTCATGGTAACTCTCCACACATTTCAGAAGAAAATGTGGTAAGCCAAGCAACGCTTCATAGTCGGCAGATGGAGAAGGCACCATCGGCTTCCTAGCATGCCTTGAAAAATGTGCACTTTATGCAGAGGTTACTGGTTTACAGATCTGCGGTAAATGTTTTTAAAATTATTTTTTAAAGGGTGAGTAAACTATGGGGACATGTAGTCACAAGGCAAGAATTCCATGGGCAGAAAGGAAACAAATTCCAAATGAATTAAATTGGAGGAGATTTATAGTTTTCCACCTCAAACGCAGAGAACTCCTGTATAGGATTGCATAATATTACAAGATAATGTGAATCAATAAACAAATGTCTTGCTTTACTTGTAAGAAGCCACATAAGAGACTGAATAGATGTATTTATTTAATCTGCTTATTTATAGGGCTTCGGCCTTTTCAATAATAATAACAATCCAATGCAAAGTGCAAATTGTTAGACTTGTATCTAGGAAGCATGGCCTTGAATTACACCTTAGATATTGACCTACTGAGTGGTTTAGAGGAAGTTTTAATCTCTCTCTCTCTCTCTGCCTCCCAACTGTAAAATATAAAAGAAAAGAATCATTTTCACACTATTAGAATGCTAAATGTTACGAGCAATGCTGTTACTTACCCTCATATGAGACTTTAAAATAGGTCAGACAAGAAACGTAGGGCACAGCCTGGCATAAGGAAGATATGTCAATATTTCATGGAAAGCAGTAAGATACAGGGCTCAAATCATAAACCTGTTTGTTAAGGAATAAGTCAAACTGGAACCCAAAAGTCATATTTCTGAGTAAAAATGCTTAGGATCAAGCTGCACACCCCACATTCTCTGAACTGTAAATTAAGGCAATTTTATTAATTAGTGTGGGCTATCGTCTCCTTCTTTCTGTTTCCATTGCCTTACAGTGCTGGCTAGGCATCTAACTACCTTTGATAGTATAAAACTGCCAGAATTAATGTCTTAATTAGATAGGGTGGATGCGAAATAAAATTTAAGAGGTTGCTGGTCATGATCTGAAGACACATAATTCGGACTGCAATCCTAAACGTTCCTACTCACAAGTAACTTAAGTTCCCTTGAACACATGCATAGGATTCAGCCATCTTGCTAATCCTGTGGAGATCTGGGTCCAATCAGTGTCCAGATGGAAAAATTGCTTGTGAATTCTCAATGGATGAATGGGATCCTGCTTGAGTTCCATGAGGAAAGGAAAGCAGGATATAAAAGAATCACAGCAAATCTACCTCAGAATATTAAGTGAGACTTCTTTGGGTACCATTTCTACAACACAGCTAAAAGCCATACACATGAACAAGTCATTCTAGTTCCATAACAGTCATCACATAATGCCTGATATAGAAGCATGCAGTGTAAACCTTATTAGTAGCAAAGTATATTTCACATACAAAGAGGAGTAAAAGGTAAGAGAAAGAGGAGTCTTCATGCAGAATTTATGCTACTAAAGGGGGGGCATCCCGATACTTTATTTCTGTGTAAATTTATCAATTTAACTTACACTTAAATGGAAAATCACTATACAGAGAACCATAAAACTGTATTTTGCTACCAATTGAACAGCTTACTCTCCTAGCAAGCTTGGGGAAAACATACCTTTGCTCGATCACAAGCCTGAGTGAACTGCATTATGAAGGATGCCATATATGCCTTTAACTTTGGCACACTGTGGTTTCTCTCCCCATGTGTTCGCTGCAGCTTAAATCAAATGAGTGATGACAAAAGACATATAAAAGTATAGAGAAAGGGGGGGAAGAAAGCAAATGACAAAAATAAGCAGAAGAGATGGGGAAAGGGCAAAAGATTGAAAGAGAGGGGAACTGGAGAAGGAGAGACTGACTGAATAAGAGAAGGCAAATGCTAATTGGGAGGAGCATGGTATATTTAAAAGATCTACAAAGCTACTATTATTTTCACATTATCATAAAAGATCTACTGCGCATTGTTTTAATCTGTCAATGGTATTCCTATCATGATCATGTTTCTATCCCTTAGATCAAATACACACGACTTGGCCACTCTTAATTGAGGTAAGAAAAAGAAAGAGAAAAAAATATCCATTGCCCTCACCTCACCATAAGGGAGGGAAAGTGAATCCCTTTTACCTACCCCACAAAAAAGCCCCCACATCTATTTGTCTGCAATTTGGGAAGAGCAATGCACTCCGGAGGGGTTCCTGTTTCATCCATTTTTGGTTAAAAGGGGGGGGGGGATATATGCAGCTATTTTTAGATGTACAGTGGTACCTCGGGTTAAGTACTTAATTCATTCCGGAGGTCCGTTCTTAACCTGAAACTGTTCTTAACCTGAAGCACCACTTTAGCTAATGGGGCCTCCTGCTGCCGCCACGCCGCCGGAGCATGATTTCTGTTCTCATCCTGAAGCAAAGTTCTTAACCTGAAGCGCTATTTCTGGATTAGCGGAGTCTGTAACCTGAAGCGTATGTAACCTGAAGCGTATGTAACCCGAGGTACCACCGTATTTTATTTATTTGTTTCTTTATTTATTATTTCATAAAATTTATACACAACTTGATTGTTAAAAAAACAACAGCAGCAACCTCAACGCGGTTTACAAAAGATAAAGCAGGAAAATCCAGAAGAAGAAAATCACAGCCCTACTTTACAGCATACGGAAGTTAAAATACTAAAACAGATTAGAATTACCTCAGCTTTCTAAGCACCTGGGTAGGCTTGTCTAAACAAGAATGTTTCTGGCAGGTGCCGAAAAGAGGACAGTGAAGGTGCTGCTTGATCTCAATAGGCAGGGAGTTCCAAAGTGTAGGCACACTAAATGTTCTTGTTCTTTGACACCCTCTGTAGCACCAATTTCACTCATCGAAGTGGTTGAGTGGGCACGTGTGGGGTAAGGCGATCTCATTGGTCCCCTTCTAGTGAATAGCAAACGCATAGCTTCACAGAGCGGCTCTCTCAGTGGAGAGAGCACAGAGCGACTCAGAAACAGACCAGAACCTTTATTTTAAAAATGCGGATACAGGCACATGCACAGCCCTCACATATGGCCGCCAGCTGGACTGGGGTAATATCGCAATACTGTTCATTTCATTAGAATTTATGTCAGCAGAATACATGAAGGATAAACACTCTGTGTAATTATATAACCCTAATACTTGGGAAAGAGAGAACTTAAGCATAATCACCTGCGTCAAATAACAGTTTCTTTTCCAGCACAGTAGCTGGCCACAAATGGCATCCAGTGATTGAGGGGGGGGAAAGGCTTTAGATGATTATTCTAATTCAGCAAACTTGAACATTGCTCATCTTTGGAAGCCAGTTTCTTACCTCCAGTTCTCTAAACGCATCCCCCAGGAAAACTCCAAAAGAAGGAGCTGCTTTTGTTGGTTATAGCACATCAAGATCCAGAAATCGCTACTAATTGTAAGATTTGTAATTATTTCTGGTTTTCATTTTAATAATAACTCTTCTGTTGACCGGAGGGAAATTTTAATCCCAAATGTGCCCAATTGTCAAAATTGCCATTATCCTCCAGAAAAAGAGAGGCTTTTAGGAAGAGGTAAAGTTTACTTATTGGAAATTAGAAATTAATATTTATTGTCAGATCTTCGCCTGAGATTAAAACCTTTTATTTAACACCGGTTGAAAGTGTAAATTATTCAAATGTTTACATATGAAGTGCTGCTGTACTCTAATGATTCCATTTCCTACAGTGTATTAGTGGCTAGATAATGAAAAGCTTCATCAGAATGGAATGTTAAACAAACAACTTCAACTTCTCACAGCAGACTAAAAAGATTGGGTGACTCAGTCAATTAGAGCTGGCAAATGCTTTTAATGAAGCAAGTAGCAGAACTCTTTACTGAAGCCGGCAGAGAATTCGGCCTTTGGATTCTACTGCTACCCAGTTTTCCTTATGCACAATATATTTGTCTTATTGCCACCTGGTTTTCAACCCTCCCAGTTGCTTGGTGGATGGATCCTTTCCCCCAAGGATGCTACTAAAAATAATTAGGGCCCAAAGTTTATTGCAGAGATGGGGGACCTCTGCTCCCCTCTGCTCCCAGATGCTGGACTCCAATTCCTATTAGCACCAGCTGGCATGGTTTATGGTTAGGGTTGATGTGAGCTGTAGTCCAGCAGAGTCTGGCCACAGGGTCTCCATTCCTGGTTTAGTATATTAAGGCTGTATTCCTATGCATACTTACCTGGGAGTAAGTCCCATTCAACTCAGTGGGGCTTCCTTTTATAGAGGCAAATATAAGATTGCACTGTAATTAGTAGGGCTGTACCCTGTATTCCTCCAAGCTGGGCATATTCAGAGGAACTCATGCACTGGGCAAGTCAAGCACTGACAACTACAGCTATCCTCTTTGGGGGGGGAGTAGTCTAACATCATGGCACAATGAAAATATCAGATTCTATCTGTCCAACATTAACCCAGATTCTATCTGTCCAACATTAACCCAGAAGTTACTGCAAGGGTGGCTATGTTTTTGTCAGTAGTTTCTCTTAGATAGGTGAATGGCACTATTTAGCGAGAAGAAACTCCAATGAAAATCCTCATAATTACATATTTTACATGGCTGCTTATTTGTATATATTTTTTTAAAAAAAAATATATGGATGTTTTATGATGCTTTTATGATGGCCTATACTTGTAATGCCTAATAAAGGTTTGGCAAAGTAAGACAACTACAGGTCAGGTTGGAGAGCCCTGAGCAATCTGTGGCTGTCAGGGTTCAGAGCATCAGGCAGGAAGGAAGACTCTGTGAAAAAGCCAAGAGCTACTCCGCCCACTGACTCCACCTTCCGTGAGAAGATAGGAGCCAGATGCCTGACTCTTCTTCTCTCAGCTGCTGGACTGGTCCTACTTGATGCACAGAGCTTCTTGTCAAGTGGCAGAATTTCCCACCCCGCTCTCAGTCAGGAGTGGAGGACATAAAGGAGAACAAAGTCTCCTTCCCAGGCTCCCTCCCAGCTGTATATTTAACTAGGCGTTGTTGTTGTTTAAGAAAACAAAGTCTAATTAAATATTAGCCCTGCCCCTTTGTGAATATAGCTATATATGTTTAGGGGTCCCTCTGATATGTTTGTATGAACATGAGAATGTTGGCATAGTCAGAAGGGTACATCAACATCAAGGACAATGATACCTCTCTGACTCTCCTCTCCATGCTTTCAGTGAGCATTTATGGAAATCAAGCCATTAACTTATGAGATGGCATTGAGGCACCCAAAAGATGCTGGTGGGAAATAATATCAAAGCTAGCCCATTGTGGTAGGCTCCAGATGTTGCTCGGCTATGGCTCTCGTCATCCCTGACCATTGGATGTACTGGCAGAGGCTGATAGGAGTTGGAAGTCCAAGAACATCTGTAGGACACCATGCTGGCAGCCTGCTGGAAATGGCTTCCGACCAGCACCAGGAAGTATGTTTCCAGGAAGAACTGTGTGCAACTGCTGTGGACAATAATTGCCTCTTCCCAGCACAAGTCTGGTACTCCTGCCAGTGCTGTCGTAGGACATGTGCAACCTGGACAGTTCTGACCAATCACCGCATGATAATTCCCATTAAAAAAGGAAAACTGTTCCCCACTACATTTCCTGTGCAACTGACCAAACAATTCTTATATTAACTCCCAAGATTGTTCCAGAAGTACTCAGTTTCAGAATTGCAGCCTAGCTTTTTCAGATCAAGCAAGGCCATGGAGGTTAAGTGATTAATCTGATCTTGTTCACCCAGAAGACTGTTGGAATACTGCTTACAAAGGAATTAGACTTGAATCCACTGGAATGCCTTAAATTGTTTTCTCAGTCTGGAGAGAGTAGTTTAAACATCTAAGAAAAATTAGAAATGACTTGAGAAGTTAATGAATGAAATTTAACCAGCATCCTGTTTCTAAAACAAGGTAAGAAAACAAGCTATTTACATCATAACACACATATGTAGACTCACAGTGGTGAGAAGTGTTACAAAAAAGAGAGAAAAGTATTTAAGTCTCTGTGTTCAACAGCAAAAAAGACATTTGCCAGTGTTTGTAGCATATTTTTGGCATCTTGGATTTTATTTACCCCTGATACCCAAGGCAGGAATAAATGGAAATATTTATAATTAATAATAACTAAATTGACATTTTATTCCTTTTATGAAATATAAATTTAAAGAAGTATTAAAAAACATGAAGGTGCAGTTATTTGGCAAGCTTCTTGCAATGCCCATAAATAAATCTCTTTTAACAAATCTCTTGGGTGGGAAGGTTGGCAAAAACTTTGTGGAATGCCAAGGCGCTACTCTGAAAAACAATTTCTGGCTTGCTCATTGAACCAAAATGTACATTCTTTATTGAAAGTAAAACCTGGTGTAAATTTTGAGCTCAATAATATTTGTGAACTAAGAGTTAAGAACTTGGGGGTTCCGTTTTTTATATATTAAATGGATTTAAATTCATCTTTAGATTACAACCATATTTATATATTTCTCTAACTTTTCTAGTGATGTGACATGTCTGATAGCCAGACATACTTTCCAGTGGTACCACATTCTCAGTTTCCAAGGCAGACTTGGATCAGATGGAGCCAACGCCCCTTTATTCTGTGGGGATGTTCAGGAAAGTAGGAGAGGATATATTTGTTTTGATATTATC
Organism: Podarcis filfolensis; assembly: GCF_964270895.1. Taxonomy (NCBI): domain Eukaryota; kingdom Metazoa; phylum Chordata; class Lepidosauria; order Squamata; family Lacertidae; genus Podarcis; species Podarcis filfolensis. Next base: position 57,939,243 of record NC_139608.1, read on the forward strand.
CCTCCTCACTCATGCTAGTGAGTAAACAGCAGAGCACATTCCCTTTGCAACTTATTGGAAGCAAGCTGATGATTCGTTAGAATCCTTTAATTAAGCAATCCAGTCTGGCTTGTCCAGCCTGAATTGTTCCTAGTAAGTTTCCCGTTTATTTACCTCTTAAAATAATAATACTAACACAACACGGTCTTCTTTAAAAATAAGACTAAAGTTTTAGTTGCATTCAGTTCTGTTATGTACTGAGTTGAATAGGATCCAAACTGCAGCAGTCTGATTGGTCCTAGAACAATAGGATCCAAAAGGCAGCAGTCTGATTGGTCCTAGAACAATAGGATTCAGAATGCAGCAGTCTGATTGGTCCTAGAACAATGCAGCAGTATGATTGGTTGGCAGGAACCACCCAATCATTCTCCAGATAGAAGCGAATCCACAACCTGATTGGCTCACAGTAGAATTCCGGAATTAGCCAATCATGTGCAGCCCATTGTGTAAATAATGTATATAAAGCAGATACTTTGAGGGGACATTCATTCATTCCTCCTCACCACTATGAGCTGAATAAAGAGCATGAAATCACTTTGCGACTCTGAGTATATTTCAAGTTCACAACAGTAATCTGAAGGCAGGCTTTATCTTAGGGTTACAGTGAAAAGAAGTCTGAGCTACATCTCAGACTTTCTGCTTGTGGACTCCATCCTGTGAGAAGGTTGAGCCATGTGTTGGCTAAGAGCTAGGAGACTGTGCATCCAAGAATAAGAGTAAGAGAGTAAGAGTCCAAGAGAGAGATGGTTGCATGCTCAGCCCTTTTATCTGGTCAGCAAGGGTCACGCCCATCTACCTGGTCACACACAGGGGGAGGAAGCTCCAGAGCAGGTATGACAAGAAGTCTTCCTTGTCTGGAACCACATTCCCCTGTATGTCCATTCTAGGCAATAGTAAAATGTTGTACTTGACCGCTCTAGTAATAATATATCCCACACATTCGTTGGAAACACCCCAGGATTGAGTCCTCCATCCATGCCAGCCTGAGGCTGGTGTAACTAATTTTCCCTTCCCATTTGAACAAAATTCTGTATGTCAAAAAAAGAGGTAAATCCCTTCCCTTCAGGAAGTCAGCCAGCAGTGTTTTGGATGTGGCCATCCATGTACCACTTTGCATCCTCCATGCCCCACTTGTAGTAACTAATATCACATAGCACAATATAAGGGGAGGAGGACTTAGTCCCAGTGTCAGATTTATGTGTAGGCAAAGTAGACTGAGCCTCTAACTCTAGGGGGCCTCACCAGCCCACCCGCTCTCCAGCAGGCAGTCTCCCCTCTCCCAAAATTGCAAACCCAAGGCTTCATGCAAGGGCAGGGCAACTCAGGCCTCTAAATCTAGGGGGCCTCACCAGCCTGCCCTCTCCCCAGTGCCGCAGTCTCCCCTCTCCCAAAATTGCAAACCCAAGACTTCATGCAAGGCCAGGGCAACTCAGGCCCAGCAACTATGAGACTCAGGGCTAGCTAGCGGGGTCCAAATTGAAGCAGTGGGGCGCAACTTGATTATTTTTTTTGTAGGACCCCAGTTCATAGCCAAAGGCTGCAAAATCTTAGATATAAATAAAATCCATCTAGATTGCCCTGGTGCAGGGGCCCCTTTAGGAGCGGCACACGGAGCCCAATTTGGCCAAATTGGTCCAATTGCCTTAAGGTCAGCCCTGATGAGACTGTGCAGGGGTTGAACTGACAAGCCCTGCACCGTCTAGGTCCCTGGTGTCATTATTCAGAGTACAGACTCAAGGAGTTGTTATGGAAATAAAGGGGGGGCACTTACTGGAAATGAGTTTTGCCACCTCTCCCCCCCCAACCCCGAGACAATGAGCCCAGCCACCTTTTATTCACAGTTGCATAAGCACTACACTACAGCATGGCCATAAACCTGTACGTTCAACAGCTGAACTATACACCCAATATGTAGCAATGGAGATTTATGTAACTGCTTTATGAATGAACACTGTGTTTTATGAATGGACTCTGTATTTTGTGAATTACCTAAGAGCCACCAATAGGGAGCTCTAGAATCTGACAGTTAACCAATTGGGTACTACCAAACAGCGACCCCTATTGCTGAAAGCAGGTAACCAGCAGGAATGCTTCAGCTCAGCCTTTGCACTGTTGACTGAACACCCCCTGCTGTGCAGATAATGGAGAAAGCTCGTAAATTGTATCCCTTCTGGCATTCTGGCCAACTCTATTACACTGGTGTAAACCCTGGTGTACCAGAAGCCCAGAATAGCAGCAAATAAAATCTGTTCATACGTCAGCGACTGATAAGACTTGTCACCCAAAGTCTTCCTAAATTATAAACACAGGCCAAAAGAGAACAGGTCTGGGAAGAGTGAGGCATACATTGGGCACAACCAGTGAAAAGGCCCTGCTCCGTGTAGCTCCTACCCTGTCATTTGATAGGCCCCTCCTCCTTGACATGGAATGCTCTCTATTGAAGTCTCCAAGTCCAGTAAAAAGACCATAAGAAGGGAGATCAGGGACCTTGAAGTTTCCAACAGCTGTTAATCAAGCAAGCAAGCACACAGGTCACCTTTGTCACAGTCAGGACACCTATGTCCTGGCCAGGCCTGCACCCAATCTTGTTTTTGTACAATCTTGTTTGTCCTCAGTAACCAAAATTATATTATAAACATA
>NC_139608.1:57946921-58136921 GCF_964270895.1 Podarcis filfolensis
CAACCTTCACCATCTGCATTTACAAGTGGTGTAGTTGAAGGAGTCATTCTATGCTTTCCCAATTCAACTCTGCTTTTTCACATTCATCTAAAAATGACTCTAACTTCCACAAGCATAGGAGTGGATTAAGCCTGCCAAATTGTAGGCAGATATATCCAGGGAGTTTTGTGGAGGGTGTCCTTAAAGCATGGTGTTTTAAACAAAGGGAAAGTCTACAAGTTTTACATGTTCCGCCAGAACAGGATGCAATCTGCATGCATGGTTACTCCTATTTGGAAGAAGCCCACCCAATTTCAGAATGCTTCTTGCAGTGATTCTCCCACAAGGGCAGAATTTACTATCACGGGATGGACTCAATAGCAATCCTAGGCTGTCGGTAGAGGGGGGGGGAGAGCATATAGCCCCAGGAAAGACAGTGGGGGGCAATGTCATCCCCAACAAGCATCTAGTTACCTCAGTGATCATTGGTGATGGCTGGTATCTTTCCTGACCTTCAATTTGGGGTGGGGTATGACCTCTTCTTCCTGAAAGAGAGAGAAATCTACACTGACTTACACAGGGAAATGGGTAGTATTATGATAGCGTAAATCCCCAGGAATGACTGGGATATGATGCCTCCCAGCAAGAACCTTGATATCCTAAGGCAGAGTGTGGACTTGAGGGATGCAATGGAGATCTCTCCATAGACTTGATTATGAAGAGGCATGTCTCCACATGGGAAACAAATGTTTCTCATCCCTCCCCAAATGGCTGGGATAGGAATGCCCTGGGGAACTAATGCATTGTGATTAAAAGCAAGACCTGTCAGTCAGAATGAAAAATCCCATCTTTCCTCCCCTTTCCATCTCAAACTGGGTATTTGCCCAGGCAGCTTGGTTTTGTTCCTCAGAAAATAAAACAGTTGTGTGGTTTCTGAACGGCCAAGGCCACGGAACAACTCAGAACCTTGGTTCTTTGGGGGAACCAAGTAATTTAAATGTGCTTTAAATATCTGATGTGCATGCAGTCTCAATTTGGGTTCTCATTATATCCAGATTAGCACAGGGCTTGTTGTGGTGGAAACACCACTGTGTTAAGATGTGTAAAAAGTTGCTCCTAAAACAGACAGCTTCTCCTCAAATTAACCTTGGACCTCACTGGATGTTGGCTCCCTTGCCCCAGTGAGTTTTGTAATGGCATCCCATTCCAATCTTCAGTGTGTTTCTTTGACAGAAATCCCACTGAAATGAGCCAGCCTTGTTCTGGCAAAGTGCTTTGAGAAGCAGGTTGTTAGTCATGCATTTTTAAGCTAAAGCTGCTACAACATGATGTTTACCAAAAGAAAGAAAGAAAAAGGAAAGGGAAAAGAAATAAGTTGTTGGAAAACCTGCAACAGCAGAGTATCTTGGCTTGTTTTCCTGAGCTCTGTAAGATTTAATATGCTTCTAATTTAGAAAGGATTAGGCACTGCATTTCATTTGGTTATTAGAGTGGCTCCAACTGCGGGTAGATATTTAAAAACTACTTTATCCCCTCTTGCCATTTCTTGTCTTTATCACAATGCTGTTGTTGTTTACTAGAAGGGTCAGGATTTTTCTCCTTCTTGCCTGACCTCCTGCAGCTTTGGGGAGGGTGCAAGGGATTGCCCATGCCTACAATGGAGCACCATTACAAAGGGATTCAGGTGGTGGAATTAGCCAAAATTGAAAAGAATTATTTTTTTAAAAAAAGAATTTAATGAAACTACCATCAAGCATAGAGCCATTTGTCATACCACATGGTGCAGAGACAGCCTTGACTACAAGTATGCATTTGTTAAATGTTCTCACAAAACTGTGATCATTAATTCTAAAGCACCTGTTTGCAAAAGGAAATATATGTTTTTGAGCTGTCGTGCAGTGCAAGACAGTTGTTAAAAGTCTGGAGAGAATGTGATTTTATAGCATTTTAATAACACGGCCAAAGATGCCTTTAGCGCCGACAAAGAGGTTTTTTTTTCCCCTTTCCCCAGACTGACGCTCAGGAGTAAAATCAGCTTTTTATGCAAGATGCATATTATATAAAACTCTTAGGTATAGTATTAACATATTTAAATTACCATAAAAATAAATGGTGCACCAAAACCTTCCATATTTCTTTCCATTTTTTTTAAAGGAGGGGGAAATTAGACATTATTCTCAGGGAAACATCTTACATGTGGACATGCTAAGAATTCATTATTTCATTGCACAGCAGAGAATATATACATTTTATGTCTGATTCAGAAAGAAATTAGGTGCAAAAGCAGAATAGATATGAGGATGTACACCCAATAGACAGCTCAGGAACAAGATTTGCATACACAGATTTATACTGCCACAGGAATCTTTTTTTATATGGGGGGACCTCCCACTCGCCTCCCCCCCCCCAAGAGCCGGCTACATGTATGCAAAGCAGACATAAAAAGACAGAAAGTAAAACCTCTAGTGCAGGACACATAAGTAATCAGAAACAAAACAGGGGAAGATAGCACTGAAAGCAAGTATGAACAGGCTGGTCCATGACATTTTACAGCACAAAAATGGAACAATCAATGGTGAACCACTGTGCTACCTGGCCCACCCTCACAAGTCAAGGTGTAAATACGCAAGGCCAGACAAGTTACTTTGGCACCTGAAGTAAACAATCCAACCAACACTTCTCTCCTTCCCTAGCGGTAATGATACCATAATAATAAATTAAATAACTAACGATTTGCTTCCCTTTCAAGACAACCAAAGTGAGCTGCAAAGTGATGGAGCATCGCTCTTCCTAATGGTAGGGCCCTGCCCTGTGAGGGTTTAGGAGAGGGCCTGAATTTCTAGAACTGCCATTTTTGTTTAAGAAGACTTCCTCTTAGGTGTGACCCACTGACCTAGTCATTTATTAAATATTAATTGTACATCTGTAGGAACGGTTTTAATTATTTACAGGGTTTGTAGAGATGGTTCCCATTGTTTTTAGAATTTGCATTTTAAAATATTTTCCCCTTTACTTTTATCTTCTTATAGACCGCTTTGATGGCCTCAGGCTGTGTAGTGGTTTACAAATTTGTAAAACCATCGTCTTTCCTTGTGTGTTCTGTTCATATCACAGCTTCCTTGTGGGAATCATATCCTGCTGTGCCAGATCAAGGCTGGCTGCATGGCATCTTGAAATGACTACACCTTACGCACCCTGTTTTCAAAATCTCTTTGCAAAACTAATTAGTAACAATTGTTCCGATGGTGTTTATTTCATAATATTAAGCTAATAGCAATCATTGCAACCAGAGTCGAAAGAAAGAAAGAAAGAAAGAAAGAAAGAAAGAAAGAAAGAAAAAGAAAGAAAGAAAGAAAGAAAGAAACCCAATATCATAGAGAACAAGGCAGCTGCTTCACAGAAGTACTTGTGCCCCATACTCTTTTGCAGAGTGACTGTCACTATTCATTGATCCCCCCAAGGAATCACACATTTGGTCTTAGGCCATTATGAAAATAGACTGAACTGCAAGAAGCGAAATGGAGTGCTGTGACCATTATTTTGGTCCAAAAGGTGTCAGAGATGCTGAGCATCTGAAATTCACAACCTAACAATTTTTGGAGCACATCTCACAGAAAGCAGACTTTTTTGAACCTCCCCTGGAGCAATATATTAGCATTATAGCTAACTCTGAATCATAAAAATGAGATTGTATCATCTTCCTAATAGTTAATTTTTACCAGTTTACCCCACACCTTTGCTGGCCTGCTTCTTGGTATTCTGGAGGTCCTTGACTGGAACTGGCATTTCCCCTTAGGTATTATTTTTTATTTAACATACATTTGGGCTCCCACACACACACATACACCAAGTTATTCAGAAGCGTGAAATGTATCCTTTTCCTCTGAAGATTTAGATGCACAGGGAAAGTCACCAGTTCAAAAGAAGGAAATTCAGGCTATGTAAATGTAACACGAGAGAAATATAAGATGTTTAAAGAATGATTAAGGTAGTTTATTCAATTGTTCTTCTCCAGGTCAACTCTTCATGTGCCCACACAACCATGATTTGGCTATTGGCACTCAGTATGGCATCACTAGTCAAGCACCAGTTTAGCTGTTACACGATAATAGAGCAGCTGGAACGCAATAGCTTTCATACAATATACTCTGCACAGCAGGCGATAATGAATGCCTAAAACTATAGTTTGCCTACGCACAGCAAACTCCTTCTGTAGCTATGGGTGTGACTTGATATGTTTGTTTAAACCTCTAGGGTAATCAGTGTATATTTGTACTCAGTTTTCTGATGTAAAACCAAACATCAGAATATATAATGCTCATTAAATTATTAACTCTCCATAATAGGTACATCCATAAAAGGTGTGTTATCTACATGCTGGTGAAATGCTGAATTCAATTTCTGTTATGAAAGTTGCCAGTTCATAAGGTACAGATTTATTCATGAAAAACACCTAACATTCGCCGTTCATATGTAATTTTTTTTCACCTGCTAGTTTGGAGCTATTATTCCATTGAAGTGCTAAGGCAGGGGTCAGCAAACTTCTTCAGCAGGGAGCCGGTCCACTGTCCCTCAGACCTTGTGGGGAGCCGGACTATATTTTTGGGGGAGGGGGAATGAACAAATTCTTATGCCCCACAAACAACCCAGAGATGCATTTTAAATAAAAGCATACATTCTACTCATGTAAAAACACGCTGATTCCCGGACCATCCGTGGGCCGGATTGAGAAGGCGGTTGGGTCGGATCCAGCCCCCAGGCCTTAGTTTGCCTACCCATGTGCTAAGGCTTTGACCCAATCTTTTTCTTTTTAACTTGAAAGTGCTGGAAACGTCTTACCCTGATCCAGATCTCCTTGCATAGAGTTGCATGAGACCAGCCAGGGATGAATGGAAATGAAAGCTCACATTCAGCTTTAGTCAACTAAGCATGACTAGATTACGATGAGGCTAGCATTGGCCCAGTTACATCAGAAATGGAGACACATTCCTTCTTCCATTATTATGTTGTGAACCACCCTAAGATCTACGGATGAAGGGCAATTTATGAATTGTTATCATTGTTATTGTTTTGCAGTGCATTGTATTGCATGTATTTTGTAAACCCCTCAAAGAACTTATGTCATGGGGTGGCTGTATAAATGTTGTAAATCAGTGGTCCCCAGTGAGCCAAGTACTGCAAACCCCCAAGCCATGAACCCAAATGGATACCAAAATTTTGGTATAACCCTTCAACATGTTGCAATGCAAAACCAGGATACACATCTTCCAGGCTGTGCTCCAGTGCAGGTCACATGACCTGCACAAGAGCACAACGCCAAAAAACATGTGTTTAGGGGCGCCTCAATCTCATGACAGAGCACTGTCCTCCAAAACAGGATGTCCTGGACAGTTGACAGGTATGTGCCACAGACCCTCTGGGTGGATCTGCAGACCACCAATTGGCAACCACTTGTAAATAAATGGATAACCAAATAAAGGTGCTTCAGATGATTCAAACTCTCCTGTCTATTTACATTAGTAACATGAAGAAAGGGAAAGATGACCCACAGTTTTGAAAAGGCCCCTTCCCAGTTCCACATGCCTCTTCAGACCTGGTTGTCATGTCGTCTTTTCTGTGGCCACTCCATATACAGTGGTACCTCGGGTTAAGTACTTAATTCGTTCTGGAGGTCCGTACTTAACCTGAAACTGTTCTTAACCTGAAGCACCACTTTAGCTAATGGGGCCTCCTGCTGCTGCCGCGCCACCGGAGCACGATTTCTGTTCTCAACCTGAAGCAAAGTTCTTAACCTGAAGCACTATTTCTGGGTTAGTGGAGTATGTAACCTGAAGCGTATGTAACCTGAAGCGTATGTAACCTGAGGTACAACTGTATTTGATGGCTTTAGCATGAAATGAATGCCATCTGGATGTATGGCAGAGGCTTGCATTAGTGCAGCTGGAGCATGTTAGTTGGCAGGGGGAGCATGTAAACATGCAAACAAAGAGGAATGAGAAGGGAATTGGACGACTGGACTCTGATTTCACAAGCAAGTGTGCTACGTCAGACTTTCTCCGTTTGTGGGAGAGGGGACTTTATGCCTTGTAAAAAAGCACAAATTCCCAAAAGGAAGCCCATCACCTTTGCCTCCCCTCTCAGCTTTCCAACACTACCACTCTTGCACAGGATGGCAAAGCATTGTGGGAAGAGAGAGTGGGCCTAAGGACAGACAGACAAACATGAAACAGATTTATCTGCTGACAGTCTCTTTTGTCTACAGCTGAAATGGCAATGTAACAAATATATTTACCTTATTATGCATATTTTTTATCAGCAAAAAGGAAGATAAGAAGAAAGCGAAGTTAAGCTATTAGATAACAGTCCTTACTGCCAAGTGCCATAATCTGACACAGACTGAGCCTGGTACAGTAGTCAATTAATGGCTCAGTGCTCATACAATAATGACCTACTAACCTGACGGTGTGTTGCTCTCACATTTTGCTATCCCCTGGGATGCTACTGTCACTGTGTTATCTATTGCCTGCTTCCCTATCAAAGAAAATAAGCAGAGCTGAAATGTATGTACGCATCAAGCTCTGTAGTTCATTGCACACCAACCCTGGCAACTGGAGGAACAATAGATTTATAAGTTTATCCTACATTAAACCAAACATGCCTGACTGCACTGTAAATTACTAAATAATAAACCAGGTGGTGTAAGATCCTGACTTGGACAGAATATAAAAATCTATCAACCTGTAAAATACAATAACCATAAATGTGCTATGTAGCTGATGGCTCAGGTAAACTATCCACCTCCGGCAACTATGGTTTTTCCTCGGGTAAATTGCAACGGAGGTTATTTCTCCCTTAAATTTAGGCTCTTGGTGCCTTCTTTCTTATGCAGAAGAAATATAATTGAGCTTAAAAAGAAGAGAGGCAAATTTGTTTGGTTTGTTTATATTTCTTTGCCTCGTATGGGGCTATTTCACAGTAATGTGCAAACATATTGCCAGAGGCATTTTTGTCTGATCTCAAAAGGGAAGATGAGCTCATGTCCTAGAGCAGGGTACCTTCTCTATTCAGACTTAACATTTAAATTAGATTGCCAAAGTACAGCAAGCACTCCATGACTGAGCTGCTAGGATTGGACACTTGCTGCTTTCAAATGTATTACATTTCTAGTTATTTTATTTCATTTTCTTCTTTTTTTGAGAGAGAGAGAGAGAGACAAAAATCTATGCTGGCTCAATAAAACATTTCACACATAATCTACACACCATTAGCCCTCTCTTAAATTAAAATTGGAATTTTAAAAAATGCTTCCATCCTTTCCAAAATTAATTCCCTGTGAATTCAGAGTGGGGAAAGAGAAGGGATTTATTTCAAGAAAAGTCATGTTCAAAAATATCCAATAAATGGCAACTCCCAGTTCAATAAAGCTAATTAATTCCATTTTAGGAGCTGTTCAATAGCGAACCAGGTTAGGTTTATATGATTTACAAACAGTGTTTACATTCATAAAAGGGCAGTGAATAGCTGCATGGCTTGACATCATTACAGGAAAATGCTGGGGGATGCAGGCAGTTTAATTAGGGGTGGGTTTGAGTTCACTGTACAACCAGCATCAGAGCGCTTTACTAATGTGCTTTCATAGGAAGATAATACTATAACAAGATTATTGGGGGGGGGGGGGCTTGGCCACAGTTTTCTTTGTCTTCAAGTGAAAAACAACAAGCTAGTGAAATCTTGAACTGTATTCACCAAATCATCCTTCCAAATCCAAATGAAGTGAATTTCACTAATCCAAAATTTTGAATCATTTGACTTTGCAATATGTTCTCCACATGTTGTCTGTATTAACCCTCTTGCTAATTTGAATGGCTCTATTTCTTTCTGTCTTGGTTACAGTTATAAATAACAGTACGATCAGCATTACAGAGACCATAGAAGTTCCCTGCTCTCTCTACAGAGGACTCACAACCAATTAAAAGAAGTGCCATGATTGGCTTTTGTTTCATATAGGATTGGCTTTTGTACAGAGCAATATCAATTATAGACAATATTCAAGTCCCAGGACATCAGTATAAAAGCAATGCTAACTTGTGGCCAATTTTCATGTTTCATTTCTTTTCTGGTTTTGACACTCTAGGAATCACTTGTAACTGAATAACCAGGAAAGGAAGAAATGAGCTATATGAACTGGGTGAGAACTAGGGATATCCGAGAATTCTGTAAAAAAAATAAAAAGGAAGCAGAAATTGCTGCAGTTCATGTGTTTGTCTTTGACCAGGAACAGAAATCAGTCAAGCAAATACTATCGGTGTTTGTTCACATTGTGTTTTCTACATCTGCAAATGATACACAAGTTTTTCTATATAACATTGACACTGAAATGAATGTAAGTTGCGTAAGTTATGTTAGTTACTTGACTTATGTTAAATAGCTGGTGGAAAGGTGAATAAAGTCGTATTTGGTGGAAACTGTACTGCAGCGGAATGGAATTGGTTGTGATGAATAGAAATCATTGCTTTTTAATATCCCCATTGAAGACAAATCCCCATCGCAGAACTGGTGAACTTCAGAATTCTTTGCAGTGCAAAGATCAATCTGTTGAACAAAAGTATGTTTCCACTAACATACACAAACATATATTCTGGGTATGCAGGTGCCCAATGTATTTCTGAGGCCAGAGGTGAGCCACATTTTGCTGTCAAGCTCTACATTCCCTTGGAGGTAATATGTCAGAAACTGTATACCAGCAGTGGGCAAAAGTGTGTGGGATTACCGGTATCCATTTTCTCTCCCTTTCTGCCATTCTTTGCTCTCCTTCTGCAACTCACATTTCCATTTTGCCTCCTTGCCACAAACATAAAATTAGTCTGGTGGCCACAGAGAACCAGAGAACAAGCTAGCATGTGCAAACAGGGCCTAGTCCTCACTTGACTACATGAACCAGGAGCAGACTTTGGTCTTTCAAATTTCCAGTAGTGCTCTGTGCAAGCCCAAAATTTGGTAGCCCCAAACCTTACCTCTGCTCACTTCATTATGTCATAGTTGTGGCTCCCTGTGGCGCCCCCTAGGCTCAGCACCTGGTGTGGTGGAACCAGTCTCACTGCCCTAAATCTGCCTCTGATGTGAACCATCTTTCCTCTGTTCTAGTACAGTGGTACCTCGGGTTACATACGCTTCAGGTTACATACGCTTCAGGTTACACACTCCGCTAACCCAGAAATACTGCTTCTGGCTAAGAACTTTGCTTCAGGATAAGAACAGAAATCGGGCTCCAGCAGCATGGCAGCAGCAGGAGGCCCCATTAGCTAAAGTGGTGCTTCAGGCTAACAACAGTTTCAGGTTAAGAACGGACCTCCGGAACAAATTAAGTACTTAACCTGAGGTACCATTGTAATCTAGATTTACAGTGCCTGTGCATGACTATTAAGTCAGTTTCTTGAGTTCACACATGCAACATGCCTATCGCTGACTTTACAACCTCACAAACTATTCTTATTCACATGCTGTCCTGAGAAAAGGGATGCACTGTGACATGTGTAAGGGGACACAGCAACATGATTACTTTTATGTGATAACTCAGAAGGACTGATCATTAACATTCGTTGATTTTAAATCAGGTTCATTTTAATGGGAAAGGTGAAGAGATCTAGCAACACTAAACTCTAAATGATAAATTTGTCCTATAGTCCATTTAGATCAGCCTTTCCTAACCCGGTGCCCTTCCGACATTTTGGATTACATCTCCCATAAGCCCCAGATGTAGTCCTAAACATCTGAAGGGACCCAGGGTTGGAAAGGCTGATTTGGTATCACTTTAAGATCCAAATATAGCAAGGGTGTGCAAAATGTGTGTTTTTTCTTTTAGAAAAGAAATGAGAAAATAATTTCAACATTCTCTATAGCATCTCACACCTATCTTAGGTATTGTTTGGTCTTACACACCATTGGTAAGCACCACTGGGAGTATGCTGTTTGCATAAAGGTCCACGTAAACTCTTATTATGCCACCTGTATTTTTGTTTTATATAAAAATATTCACACGCCAAAACAGCTCTGTAAATGGTGCAAAAATCACCTACTGATCCTGACAGATTGGAATTTCTACCCTACCCTTCTACCAGCATGCATCCTTCCCACTGAAAAGGTTCAGTGTGAATTTTGCCAATATTTCAGATATGGCAGAAAAATGCTTTACTCAGAAGGAGGCCATAGCCGCAACAGCTGCAAATACAGATTGCCCATGATGCAACCACAATTTTAAATCAGCTGGAAGCAAGAGGGCATTGTGATCTATTTGTCTTTATTTATTTAATTATTTTTTTAACGCACCCATCAGGGTAACATCTGGATTCATTACTTAGATTAAATGTAACAATGCATTAAATTGAACAATTTGTAATGGACAACATAAACAACTCCCATCATTTACCACCCCTGTCACTAGCCTTCACTATGCACCAACCATCTCCCAATGGTTGGCTGATTCCCTTGATCATTTTTACAGTAGCAGTGGTCTGTAACTATTGCTTTTAATTACTGCTGCACACCCCTCGGAGCAATTGATACTGAAAGTGTGGTGTAGAGTTTTGTTAAATTAATAAATAACAAGGCACTTAATAAACGTGTGGGATTTTTTGAAGACTGCTCAGAAATAACCGGGAGTCCAAAATGCAGGTGCTTGCCTACTATAAAAGGACTGTTTTGATGGGAACACATCTCACGACAGTGAATTAAAGAGCTCCCCTGACTTCAACTCCATCTCGGAGCACAAATTATGCAACGTGATTTGGAGGGTCCCTGAAAAATAAACAAGGTGTCTTTATGAAATACAAACTTGGGAGGCTTTAGCCATTCTCTTGACCCTTTGCCATTGAGATAAAGTCTACTTTTAAGTGCAAAAGAACAACATAAGTAGAACTAAGTATTCATGTGTAATTTATGAATATTTGGTCTCTGTCTATCAGCAGAAGCATTGACCTTCCATGTTACAGAAATACAGGGCAGGATCCAACACAGTAGTTCCGTTAGTGCAAGACATTTGGCTGCGCAATAGAATTTCCACTCCCTCCCCTCTGCCTGTGCCTCTGTGTTCTTGGGGTTCCCCCAATCATCCAAAGCAGACTGGTGAGAGTGCAGGAGATGTCTGGAGAGAGGAAAGGGAGGAGAATTTCCATTGCACAAGTGGAAATACTCACACTAACAGAATTACTTTATTGGATACTGTTCTGTCCATTAACTACCTGCCCTTCTTGCTTGAAAACCCCGGGTGCTAAGGCTTCAAATATGTGCTCTTGCTTAATGTCCTTACATGTGCATAGAACTAAATAGCAATCCTTACTTTCACAAATGGTCCCCTAAATATCTATATAGGGTTGTAGCCAGTGCTGCTGTCTTCCACTTGCCCAGTCAAACTCTGCGCTCCTCTCCTCTTCCCTACATCCCACCGCACACCCTCAGAATCCATTCCAGAATGTTGGGGGACCATCTGGAGCAGATTTGGGGGGCACAGGTGGGGAGAAGAAAGGAAAGTCCCACTGCACAAACAGAACAATAGAACCCTCAAGTTTGTAGTCCACAAGGCATGTGGGAAGCAGTGGAGGAGCTTCATGCTCCGGCACCAGGGGGTGGAGAGCAGGCGGGGGCAGGGCTGGCGCACATCCCGGGTGCGTGGCATGCCGCCTGCGGGGGCGTGTTGCCCAGCGCGGGCGGGGGGCAGTCCCCCTGCACTCCGCTTCCTCCACCAGTGGTGAGAAGCATATGCAGAGGTTTCCGTTTATGAATCAGGTTCCAATAACGGTTCCAATTAATTGCAAAGGTATATTTTAATTGACATAGCAACAAATTGGTAAACATGGCTTTTCAGGGAATAAAGAAATAGAAAGTAGGAAATTTGTTTCAAAGCATTGGTTTTAGTCAGCCCTGGTTTTGGGACGATTTAAATTGCCTTGGTTTAAATCAATCTGCCTAACCCCATTAAATAATAACTCTCTCAAGAAGGGAGTTCGTAGCATAGATCTCCTTGTGAACTTTAACCCGTTTGATGGAGTGCCCATTTGATAGCCTAATCCCAGGACTCTAGCTGCCTACCCTACCTTTCTAGAGTAAGGTGCAAAGGGTGTGTCACTTTTGGATCAAGCTTGTGCTTAGCCATGTATCTATATGTCTTATGTACCTGCTGCCCCTTGTAACCTGTGCCTTACCTGTGTACTGATCCAACTGATGCATTAAAGCCTTTGGTAGGAACATTGCTGGGAGTCTGAGTTCTGTGTACGGCAATGGGGGGCCAGGACAATAGCCATAGACAACATATTAACAGACTCACTATAGACTCCTTCAAGAGGAAAGAAACCAACTTGTCTTCAGAAATTACACACATTGTTTATTGATTTCTTGCTGTCCACTAAGAAGATATAATTAAGTTTTGTAAGAGAGTTTGACTCTGAGGACAAACACACAGAGTGCTGTCATCACCAAGATACATTTTTTGTCATGGTGCCATGCCATCACCTTAAACCAACGTAAGGAAACTCATCTTTACTGAAGAAGGAAATTACTTTGAGTATGTATCATTCAAATCCTTAAGGATTATTGGCTAATTAGGAGCAGAGTAATGTAAATTTGCTTTGTGTCAGGTTTTCAGGAACAGTAAAATAACATAATTAAGCAATGAACAATGTAGATCACTTAAGCCGCTCTTCACTGCCAAATGTATATGATGTCTAAATATAAGGACACTTCTAACCTAGCAACCAACAAAAAAAGGACAATGGCAAAGAGTTGCTGTTTATTATTATTTTGTGCATTACAAATTACTATTTTATAGATATAGATTAACACAGCAACCCATTATAGCAGTGGCTGGGGTGTAAATAGCTGTGCAACTTTAAGATCTCACTGGACCTCTAAGGAGCAGCTAAAGTACATCTTTGGATCTTGGCCTATACAAAGTATACAAAATGGAAGTAAATATATAGGATGAGAAACAACATCATACCAGCAAGCACAGTGGGGGTCTCCTTTCTTTTCCCCCATGCTGACAACTGCCCTGTGCCCCCTTTCTGGAGCAGATTTTGGGGGTTCATGTGAAGCTGTACAGAAGAGAAGAAGGGGAACTCCTATTTACATAAGTGCAAGTCCATTGCACAAACAGTTGGATGAAACCTATAACACAGTCCCATAATTAGTAGTGGCAAAGAAGTGATATGCTCATCTGCAAAGCCTTGATATTTCTGAGCAGTCATACCACTGAGATGCAGAGGAACTGTACTTTCTAGTACTCAGGGAACTGCAACTCCAAGAAAAGTTGGAATCCTTAAGGATGTTGTCTACACACTGCTCCCAGACTTCATTGGGTTTGTGGGCTCAGCTTGGGAACTGAGTTTACCATTATGAGTGTTTTTCTACCATTCTATGTGCTGAATGCACGCCTAATTTTAACACTTGGGTCTGGGCTTGAGTAAAATATATTAAAATAATAAAATCTAAGTAAGGGACAATTTTGAGCAGAATTTGTAAAGTGCACTGAAGACTATAGATAAATAGTTCGGATTACTCTATGGACAAGTATACAGCTTGCACTCAACTTTGATAACCCCAAGATAAGTAGTAGTAGTTTATCTATAAGCTGCATTCTTCACCATAGTTATACTTAGGACTTTGGGGCGGAGTAGGAAGAGGACAAAAATACCATGTCATCCCAGGAACTTTCAGTTACCCCTTTGAACTTGTACCTATTTCTAATGCCCGTTACTGTACCTACTTGCCAGTGTTGGGGATGTTTTTTACAATTGCCACACTGTCAACTCTCCCATTTAGCCAATGATGAACAATCATAGAATCATAGAGTTGGAAGAGACCACAAGGGCCATCGAGTCCAACCCCCTGCCAAGCAGGAAACACCATCAGAGCACTCCTGACATATGGTTGTCAAGCCTCTGCTTAAAGACCTCCAAAGAAGGAGACTCCACCACACTCCTTGGCAGCAAATTCCACTGTCGAACAGCTCTTACTGTCAGGAAGTTCTTCCTAATGTTTAGGTGGAATCTTCTTTCTTGTAGTTTGGATCCATTGCTCCGTGTCCGCTTCTCTGGAGCAGCAGAAAACAACCTTTCTCCCTCCTCTATGTGACATCCTTTTATATATTTGAACATGGCTATCATATCACCCCTTAACCTCCTCTTCTCCAGGCTAAACATGCCCAGCTCCCTTAGCCGTTCCTCATAAGGCATCGTTTCCAGGCCTTTGACCATTTTGGTTGCCCTCCTCTGGACACGTTCCAGTTTGTCAGTGTCCTTCTTGAACTGTGGTGCCCAGAACTGGACACAGTACTCCAGGTGAGGTCTGACCAGAGCAGAATACAGTGGCACTATTACTTCCCTTGATCTAGATGCTATACTCCTATTGATGCAGCCCAGAATTGCATTGGCTTTTTTAGCTGCTGCGTCACACTGTTGGCTCATGTCAAGTTTGTGGTCAACCAAGACTCCTAGATCCTTTTCACATGTACTGCTCTCAAGCCAGGTGTCACCCATCTTGTATTTGTGCCTCTCATTTTTTTTGCCCAAGTGCAATACTTTACATTTCTCCCTGTTAAAATTCATCTTGTTTGTTTTGGCCCAGTTCTCTAATCTGTCAAGGTCATTTTGAAGTGTGATCCTGTCCTCTGGGGTGTTAGCCACCCCTCCCAGTTTGGTGTCATCTGCAAATTTGATCAGGATGCCCTTGAGTCCATCATCCAAGTCGTTGATAAAGATGTTGAATAAGACCGGGCCCAAGATAGAACCCTGTGGCACCCCACTAGTCACTCTTCTGTTCCTGGTCAGTTGCCTAAATCAGATTTTAAAAAGTAACTTCCCCTTCTAGATGCCTTATTCTACACCACCACCACATAACTACTGCCTACCATTTTGCAAGTCAGGAAGACTATGACAAAGGGCATATGTGGTTGTTGGCAGAATGCATTGTCCTCTTCCCTGGCCCATCAGGAATATTATGTACATCCATTTTTGCCATGGATCATGATTGCCAGATGTTTAGAAGCAGCCTAGCTCCTAATATTATGTGCTAGAGCAATAGGCAGAGTCAATTACATTAAAACTATGCTTACAGACCCTCCAGGTGTCCCTATTTTCCAGGGATGACCATGATTTAGAGAAGCCATTCCAGTTTCTGATTTGATCCCAGAATGTCCCTTTTCCTTAGGATGTCCCTATTTTCATTGGAGAAATGTTGGAGGGTATGGAGTTATCTGACCCTCGAGCCGTCTGAAGGCAATCCTTTACAGGGAAGTTTTTTACTAAAAATGTTTAATGTTTTATTATGTTTTTATATATGTTGGAAGCTGCCCAGAGTGCTTGGGCCAACCCAGTAAGATGTGTAGGGTATAAATAGTAAAATTATCACTATGGAATGGGACGTCCCTGTTTCCAGAAGGATCAGGTTGACCACTGTTGGGAACAGCATATTTGACTAAACAAACCCCTTGGCACCCAACAAAGCATTCCCCTGTTCTCTTCTCTGTCAGCCTTAAATTACTTTATGCTCTGCTCATCCTTATTTGATTCCTCTCATCCCTGCAGATATTTGTCTGTACTTGGTGATGGATCTTAGAATCCAGTTTGGCCTTTTGATGCTCCTCAGCCTCCTCTGACACTTCCAGCGCGGCCTTTAAGCTCTCCCTGGAGCCATTTCAGGCTGTGTGCATCACCCTCCTTTCCCCTCGTCCTCTCCTCCTGTCCCAGCCTTTCCCTCTAGATGGTTGTTAAAGCCAGCCCCAAGTTAACTGTAGTCAATTCTTGTTTCATCTTGTAGTCAGTATTACATAAATAGTGGAAGTTTGTCCTTGCCCCTGGTGATTGATAGTGAGGTATATTTGTACATATCGATTGAGATAAAAAATTAGTAGTTCGCAATAGGAAAGGCAAATTAGTCATCAGAAGGTAGGTGCTTGGAGTATTTTAAGAGTTCCTTGATTAATTCTCATGATGTGAGTTCTTTTGACAGTAAGTTTTATGTGCTGAGATGTGGGAGGATGAAGCAGTAGTACTAGGTTATTGCAAATTCTACTTTTACCCTTAGCTGATTTATTTTGCCCACTCTCCTTCCGATAAGACACAGTACGTCTAAAAATGACTTCATTTGGGGATAACAAGATCAATTTTTTTCTGGCACTGATTCTGTTGCCAAGGGTCGAGCGTAAGCTTTAGGTGCAGGGATATACATTTTTGTAATGCTAACATTAATATTTTAAAGTGATCTTAGCACCATTTAATAAAGAAATGGACTATTCACATCTTGCCTTACATGGGCATGTAATTGCTTCTATTATCAATCAGGGAGAAGAATAGGATAGGGGTTTTTTTAATGGCAAGATCTTCATTTTTAAAAGAAAAATTTACCCCCTAGCTATTCTACAATTCATCTCATGATAAATTAGTCATTTTAAATAAGAGGTATCATAATGTGCCAAAAGCTTTCTAAAAGTTCGCTCTTCTGCACTTCACAGCTTTTTCTTACTCTTTCAGTGCTAATGTTATGCTACAAAATTGAATGGAACTTTTTAATACTTTGAACTTAATTATTTGTCTCATGAGTACCCCACCCACCCACCACCCACCCTTCAAAAATAAATGGCCCAGGAATCCCAGTGTTTGTACTAAATAAATGTGGTGTGCTTTGCACCAGCAATGTGTGAGATGAGCACCAGGAAAATTACAAAGGAATTTGGTGTTTGTCTGTAAAGCAGTTGAAGGGGAGAAGAAGAAAAATCCATCTTGCTCATAATTCAAATAAAACCAGGAACAGACTCTTATGCTTGTGTTGCTATCTTTTCAGTGCTGGAGCGGCAAACTATCCAGTAAATTCAATGGCTTTGGGTACATTTGAAACATTTCAGGCAGCTCCACTTTTTGTGTGGACATCATGTCTGAACATCTTATGAGTGGATATCTTCCCATAGATGTCGGCACAAACACCTGGCATCCACACTTTCTATGGAAGTGCCAGTGTGTCTGCATTGGTTGTGTGCCCTTAAAATACCATGTTCTGGTGGTAGCCCTGTCCCATTAGCGCCACATCAATGTCATTATGTGAGGGCACAAGGAGAAGGGGACGACAGAAGACGAGATGGTTGGACAGTGTTCTCGAAGCTACGAACATGAGTTTGACCAAGATGCGGGAGGCAGTGGAAGACGGGAGTGCCTGGCGTGCTCCGTTTCATGGGGTCACGAAGAGGCGGACACGACTAAACTACTAAACAACAACATGACAATTAGGTAAGGGACAAGCCCCAAAGCAGTATCACCAATGATTTGCACTAATGGTATAATGGGGTTGTATTTGACATCTCAATTATTTTAGCATCTTTGGTGCTGCTAGGATTCCATAAAGCCACCATGCTGTTTTAATGATGCCACCAGGTAACAGTGAATGAAGAATCCATATTAAATAGATTCATTCACATATACATGGAATATGGAGGTTCCGATTAAGCTTTGCCCGGCTAGCACCACCTCTAGCATCAAGCATCTGCTTATGGTCTGAGCCACATGTGCATTGTTAGTTTCTTTCTTCTTTTTAAAAGCCAGACTAATGCTATACAAAATTATATCTATATTATGTGTAAATTACATAGAGTCAAGCTCCATGCAGTGCTATATTTCTGCTGCATGAACTATATAAGTATTAACACATAAGTATTTTTTTTATAGTTGTATTCATAGTACTATGTAGCTATGTGCTGGTTACTTTAGGAAACCTAGAGTGTATATGTGTATAATATTATACATACAATAATGTGTATAATATGCAAGAAGAAACAGTATTTGTAACAGAACTGGTTTTTAAAAATAGCTCACTTCTCATCAAGATAAAGGTCTAGGGTGGCAGTTAGAAAATATCTGTGTGCAGTGCTATTTTTCTAGAAAAAGAGGTGTCAGAACTCACCACGTCAATAGCACTCACAGAGCCTGGATAGCTCTGTTAGAGCACGACGCTGATAATACCAAGGTTGCAGGTTCGATCCCTGTATGGGACAGCTGCATATTCCTGCATTGCAGCGGGTTGGACTAGATGATCCTCAGGGTCCCTTACAACTTTACAGTTCTATGATCTATGAGCTGAGAGGTGTCAGAACTAAGTTCCCGTGAGTTCCAGCTGAGGGGAAAAGCCCTGTCTGTGTGGACAAGCTCAAGATTGAGATTTTCAGAAACTTCCACCCAGCATTCTTCATAATAAATGCTTGAGTCACATTTTGTTTTCATCCAAATTGTGATAAATATGATTTTGCATGGTATAACGCACTTCATCTTTAAAAAATCAAGGGTAATATTTAAATTTGGTTTGGGATCTTGCTTTAGAGGTGAAACTAAATTACTAAAAAAAATAATTTCTCCTCTGCATATTTGGTGGCAGGTAGTATTTGGCTGTGTAAATATTCTCTGAATATTTGATGAATATTTGCTATTCTGTCTCTGCATTTGACAGATATGAATTTTTTGCAACATTTGACACCATTTGACAGCTGGCATTCAGCAGCAGTCAGCCTTTTGACAGTATAACATGCAGCGGTCAAGATTTGACAAGATTTGACAGCTGATATGTAGTAGCTGTTGATTTTGGACAGTGTCTGAGAGGTAAGTTTCAGTGACATTTAGTAAATTTTAATTTTAATTTCATCCATTTATACAACAAATCAAAACAGGTGGAATGCCAATTTTTGATGTCAGAGTTTACCTCCAGAATATAAATGTCAAATATCAAAGTTGGATATCAACATGGAACATTGTTAAAATTTTGTAAAATTTTGTTTTAGTTCTATTGCAGTTAAACTATTATTTCCCACTGTTAAACCAAGTTTGATTTGTTTGGAAATAGCACACCAAAAAACCATATACTGTAGGAAAATTATAATGAGTCTGCATTGCTCAAGCCTACAGTCAGATATACAAACACACCCTACTTGGGGATATATTTCTCTGAGTTCAATGGTACTTACTTCTGATTAGGCATGCATTGGATTGTGAAGCTAGTGAAATATAGGTGCTCCATACAGGTGGTGTCTAGATGTTTGTCTATGGTATTAGAAATACTGAATAGTTATATCTGTAGTTCATGTGGCAATTGTTTGTTAAACCAATAACTTCCGTAAATGAAATTTTAAGAGCAAGTCTCATAAGAAATGATATGCATGAGCTTTCAGAAAGAAAACCCCAATACCAGGTGTGTTAGTAATTCATACTCACATTGTTCTAATACAAATATGTATAGTGCTGTCTCTAGACTACGGTAGGATCAGAAGAACAGTGAATATTTCACTGCAGTTCAGAGATGGAAGTAAAAGGATATGAATCGAACAGAAGTAGTAAACCACAGTACAGTAGTTGCTTAGCAACATGCATGGGACAGGGTTATCAAACTTGGAGAAGTGTAGAATCACAGCTAGTAAAAATGGAAGGGAGCAGTCACCCTATAACTGAGGGCTGGAAAAGCATAGGTCAAGTTTTAAGATTTGTGGCCGGAGTCACACCTATACTTGAATGGGCCGTGTGTACCCTGCCCGTGTGTGTGTGTGTGTATAAGGAGAGAAGTACCTGGCAAACAAAGTACCAATGACCACCAATGAACCTGGTAGATCATTTGGATTAAGAGCAATCAATATGAGGTTACACAGTCTTCTGTATGTATCGCAAGTGTCAGGCTTACTGCTGCAATGCATTTAAGGACACTCACAAACTCTTCTGTCCTGCAGTGTCCTTAATGAGTCGTATTGAGGATTCGTTATAGAGTCATCAAATCAATCATTGGTACTTAAACTGGGAATATCTCTGGTTTAGATACAAAAGCAAAACAAATGACACTTCATTATTCAAAGTGCATGAATGGTGCTTTTAGTAGACCTCTCCTCTATAAACTCGACTAATCCCTTTTTTAAATGATTGGAGCAATTGGGAAATTGGTGCTGATGGAAAGCATATTGAAAGAGTAGAGAATAGAATCTGATACTAAAATTACTCAGTGGAGCTGGAGGGGGGGAGCCTGAAGAAGAGCATAAGTATTGTTTACATGAAATTACAACACATTTTTAGCAGAATATTCCAGAGAAACCCTCCCTGGCCCACCCCACACAAAGGCTGTGTATAAATGTAGTCCTTTGTAATCAAGAATCATTCATACTAATCTTCAACATGTGGCTTTTAATATAGAATGGTTCGAGATCCTGCCATCTACAAGGATGGGTATGGTTACTGGATATGCATTTGAAAATCCTGCGCTCGAATAGTGTATCCACTCCTTTTCCTCCCTGCAGATGCACCAGGTGAATGAAGGAGGAAGTGGTGGTTGCAATACCACCCACCCAGTTATTGGGCAGGTGGGGATACACCTTCTCATTTCTGGGACCACCTACGAATGTTTTCAAATGGAGCCCTGTGAGGAAAAATAGAATCGATCTGCACTGAGCTTTTATTTTCACAATGAAACCTGTTTCTCAATGAACACTTTTCAGAGGCAAAAAGCATGCAATAGATCTAGATTGTGTGTGGACTATGTTGATGCAACAAGTGCTCAGCCTCAATTGACTCTGGAATAAAACGACATCTATATACAGCCTATCTACCAAAGTTTTAAACTCTACATTACAGGAGGCAATAATTAATCGCCTAAACCAAAAGCCAGTGAAAATAACTATAAAGGTAAAAGGTAAAGGGACCCCTGACCATTAGGTCCATTCGCGGACGAATCTGGGGTTGCGGCGCTCATCTCGCTTTATTGGCCGAGGGAGCCGGCGTACAGCTTCCGGGTCATGTGGCCAGCATGACTAAGCCGCTTCTGGTGAACCAGAGCAGCGCATGGAAACACCGTTTACCTTCCCGCCGAGTGGTACCTATTTATTTACTTGCACTTTGACGTGCGTTCAAACTGCTAGGTTGGCAGGAGCAAGGACCAAGTAAATGGAGCTCACCCCGTCGCGGGGATTCGAACCACCGACCTTCTGATCGGCAAGCCCTAGGCTCTGTGGTTTAACCCAGAGCGCCACCTGCATCCCTGTCTACCCAAGTTTTAAACTCTACATTACAGGAGGCAATAATTAATCACCTAAACCAAAATCCAGTGAAAATAACTGTAGTGATACTGTTTTGGTCCCATTGTCTTCAGCAAAACTAAGGGCATCTTCTCACACAAGCTTTTGAACTCTAACTGAAATATGCCGGTATATAAGACACATGCACCAATTGTGAAGGCAGCATGGATTCAGTTTACATCATTTATTCATTTAAATACATCAGGGGCCCAATCCTTGCCACTTGGCTTTCTGTGTATTTTGACGAAACACATGTTCCTTCCATAATTGAACTGGCACACATATATACCCAAGTACAAATCAATATGTGAGAAGCTACATCCTAGTCAGCATAAATCCAATTGCTTCTGCTTAAATGCTCGGGAGATTGAGCTGCAAGCCCAAAGTTAAGATTCAGGGCTGGTTCAGACATTACAACAAGATTGTAGTGTCTGAAGACTCCAAAGAGAACTGCCTTAAAGTAAATGGGATTTGGATTGCACCCTCAGGGGGTAGCTAGAATTTCACTTAAGTGGACATTTTGGCATGCAGTGTCCAGGGAACGGTATCCAAATGGCTGCTTTTTCACTGCCTAATTAGCCATATCCAAAAGACCATTGCAAAAGCTAGCCAGTACATCATGCAGTACACAACCTAAAAAACCCTGCTAGCATCAGCAATCTCGCGGCACCCGGCTTTCATTTGTATATACAGGCACCAGAGCATTCTCAAAACACTAACGCACAAGTGTCAAGAGGTTCTCACCAGCATTTATAGGAAGAAAATACATATTTGCAACAAAAATTTAAGCAATGGACTGTTCTGGCAGTATCCACTATCATCAGACTATATTTCAGCATATTGTGGACAGACTTGTTTTACATTATATGGATAACTCATATCCGCTTTATTGAGCTAACCCATTTTTATTTTATTTTTTGGAATATGGGAAAACTGACATCATTTCTAAAAAGAATGGAAAAAAACCCTAATAGTTTTGTCAATTTTTCCATTTTCAAAAAGAAAATCCATACATCTTGTAAGATCTAATGAACAGTGGAAAATATGTATTCTAGTTTGCAATGCAGATCAGGAGACACTTGTGTGTATTATTGCTCACTTCATGGTGCAAAATGCACACCTGTGTCAAAATAAGGGCATGTACCATTAATAAGATACAAAATAAACTCCTTTTCCTAATATGCATTCTAATTTTAGCAAAATCAAGTTGTGAAGCAACTCTTTGGTAATTGCCATTGTTATCCAGAGAGCTATGCATTAGCCATCTTATGATAGGTTGTACCCCATGATCAATAGCAAGAGCTTTAGACACAGAATAAACAAACAAACAAACAAACAAACAAACAAACAAACAAATAAATAACAAAGGGACATTAAAGGGACAAACTGCATTGCAGTGAGCAGGGGCACTGACATTTTCCCACATGTTAGATTTCTGTCTCATCTAAAATCAATGTCGCCACTCTGGGTGACTCATGTCGCCACTCTGGGTGCCTCAACCAGTCCATTCCCTTCTCCTGAATACCCATCTTCCCCCTGAATTCAAGTAACCAATGGGGATCCAGCAATAAATGGGAAATGGAGACAATGCAACTGGAATATAATTCTACCAGACAGCTCACAGAGTATCAGGTCTGTTTTCCATGTTAGCCACTCCCGGGATGCTAAATATGGTGTCCTGCAGCACTTCTCTTCCCGCCAGAATTACATGTTGTTGAAGGTGAACCCTAGAATGAGAAAGTAAAGCAATCTGTGGGACCAAGTCAGTGGTTTGCAATAGAAGCACCACACAGACATGCTACGGATTACCATATTGCATGAAAATCACAGCAGAATATGCTTTGAAGTGCAACTGAAAACTCTCGCTTTACCAGTTTTTTGCCTTGAGAACAAGATGTCAATATTCCATGCAGCCACATAGCAAGAGGGAGGAGGGGATCTCCAATTCAAACTGCAGTTAAATCAGCTGGAGGGGCCAAGGTTAATATGACCACTGAGAGTTTTCAAGTAAAGCCCTTTACAGTAATATCTAGCATTAACCCAGTAAATTAAATTTGCATGGCACACCTCTTTGAAAATCCCTCTGCAGTGTGCAAACTCATCAAACCTCTGCAGGATCAGTTCCCAGCTCTATTATTTTCTGCCATGAGCTTCAGTTAAATGGATAGTTAAAAGGCTTCCTGGTCCTAGTAACTTATTCTATTTCACTTTGAAAAACATGATGCGTTTGATCCAGTGGTATATGTGCACAGGTGTGCTGAATATGACTAACATGGCATGTACTTTGATGCAGACTGCCCCCTCATTAAGATGAAGCTAGGCAGTTTTGGGGGGACAGTCTGGATTTCCTTACCACTGTGCTTGTTTCTCTATGCAAGACCTGAAGATCTTTCACTCTTCAAAGCTCCACATGTTTTCATACCGGGAAAGCACTACAATGTATCTTCCACATATTTTTAGCACGTATGGGGGAACTGGAAGAGTGTGGTACCCATCCAACAACTATTTCATGTATGTTAGGTCCCAGTCTGGATAGCTCTGTGCAGCCTGGATAGCTCAGTTGGTTAGAGTCTGGTGCTGATGATGGCTAGGTTGCAGGATCAATCCTCATATGGGGTGGCTGCATGGGACGTGGGTGGCGCTGTGGGTTAAACCACAGAGCCTAGGACTTGCCGATCAGAAGGTCGGCGGTTTGAATCCGCGTGACGGGGTGAGCTCCCGTTGCTCGGTCCCTGCTCCTGCCCACCTAGCAGTTCGAAAGCACATCAAAGTGCAAGTAGATAAATAGGTACCGCTCTAACGGGAAGGTAAATGGCATTTCCGTGCGCTGGTCTGGTTTGCCAGAAGCGGCTTAGTCATGCTGGCCACATGACCCGGAAGCTGTACGCCAGCTCCCTCAGCCAATAAAGCGAGATGAGCGCTGCAACCCCAGAGTCGACCACGACTGAACCTAATGGTTAGGGGTCCCTTTACCTTTACCCAGGTCCCATAGAAGTGCATCAATACATGCATTTGTTCCTCTGGGTGCATTACAAAAGTGCACTTGGATCACTTGCAGACTGTCACATATCTTTGTATTTTGTCCACCTATGGAAGAATATAATGCTCCTTTGCAACACATTTTTGCTTGTACATGTTGGTACAGAACCACTAAGAATTCAAAAGGACTTCCACAAGTATGAATGCATACTCACAAGGAACGGCTGGGATCCTGAGTTGGTTCCTGTTGGCAAGAGAATCCCCTGGGCAGATTTCCAATCACATGACACTTCCACCAACAGGTCCCACTGATCCCCTGGAGTAGCATGAGAGGCAACACAGAGAGGTCTACAAGGGGAAAATGGGGGGGGGGATGCATTTTCTTCCTTCTGCCAGCCAGAAAAATCACCCACTGGCTCTTGGTTGTGTTCAGCTATAGAAGGGCCCCTTCCATTTGTGGAATCCTAGTTACGATCCAACGTAATACAATTTTTATATAATATACTTACATAATATAAGTTGTCTTATTGCCAGGATGATGTTGGATCCTATTATTGTGTGCTTCGGTAAAACCATCTACTTTTTTTGTTTCTAATGCATTTAAAAATTCAAAAAAATGCTAAGTACACAACATGCAGCTTTGCCTTTTTCTTCTTCTCTAGCATGCATAAAATGCTTTGTACAAATGTTACTAAGGATCCTGTTTTGATCCCATTGTCTTGAAGAGAAACTTCCAAGCCTGCTTGGGCCCAACCTAATATAATTTAATTACACTAAAGATGCAGGGTTGAATACAAAAGCCTGAGCCTTCCAAGCTCATAAATATGCATTAAAAAAGATAAAATAATCCCCAGTCAGCAAACATCACTCTCCACTTCAATTCCCTGTTAATGCTTTCTGCTAGGAAGTGGGCCCTCATTTTGGTTCAAATGAAATAGTCAGACCTATGGTGTGAGGGTAAAGTTGTTGGAATCAATTCATGAGACCCATATTTTTGCATTCATCATGTGCAAACTGGTTTGTCAACGGTGAGCCCATCTGATCCTATACATGTATACTTCAAATCAATTCCCACTTTGTTCAATGGGACACTTTTCCCCCCGGAGAAAAAAATGTGTGCACAAGATTGCAGTTAGTGTCACAGAACATCTCGGTTTGCAGTGCAATCCTGTGACGGTATACCCAGAAATATGTCCCGTTGAATTTAATGGGATTTACTTCCAGGTAAGTGGGAAGAGGATTTCAGCCTTTGTGTCATAAACCTGGAGGCCTTTCATGCATTAAATGTATGAAGACGATCTAATAAGGCATTTTATAAATTCTGCTTTGCAGCAGTGGGGTGGGCTGGATGACCTTTGAGAGCCTTTCCAACCCCATGATTCAATTCTTATGATTCCCCCCCTTATTTGTTACATTCTTCATATTCCCCCAAACTGTAGCGATGTGGAGGAGGAAGAGTGGAAATTCTATTGTATTTAAATATCTTTCTAAATAGGGGTGTGGGAATCTAGATATATTAGTACAGTAATACAGGTCGGAGGTGACTAAGGATATTATGCAATCTGGTGCTGCTTCTAAGCAAACTTTAATTCATGTAGAGAGGGAAAAAATAATATGAGCTGAGTACTCATTTCTTCCATACATAATTCAGTTAAATAAAAAGGTTCTCAAATGGCATTTTACTTTCTTCCCTTAAAAAAAAGTGACCTGAACTGAAATTTGCATCACGATCCATAAAAAGAAAGAAAAACTTCAAGGGGATATAAATTACCATTGGGAAAAAGGGGCAAGGGCAGTCTATTCCATGGCACAAAAACAGAGATTCCATTTTCCTAATACTTTTATTTCACTGCTAATAAAATTGGGTAGTTAAACCTCCATGGTGGAATATGAATGTAGCAGCAGAGTTAAGTTTTAGCACAGGCAAAAAGAAAAAAGAAAAGAGAGAAAGAAAGGCCCTATTAAAATGTGGCCCTAGAGACTGTAAATTTGAATCCTGGCAC
The DNA here is from genome assembly GCF_964270895.1 of Podarcis filfolensis. Lineage (NCBI taxonomy): Eukaryota > Metazoa > Chordata > Lepidosauria > Squamata > Lacertidae > Podarcis > Podarcis filfolensis. The sequence continues at coordinate 57,972,959 of NC_139608.1, forward strand.
TCCTGGTCAGATTGGTTTTATAAGCTAAAATGGGGAAGTAACTGGGTCTCACCTCGGCAGGCCACACAGAAGGTTATTCCATTCCATTCCTTCCTCCCGTAATTTTGCCTTTACATAGAAATGCAAAAGAAATAAGAGGGATGCAGACTCTTGAGGCTGATAGCACAATAATACAATTGTTAAGGAATCTGGGCAAAGCCAACATAACCAACCAGGTGCAGGCAAGCTCTTCCAAGATGTCCCAAAGGCTGCTATGTCCGCTACAGAAGTTGATAAACAATCACTTTTCTGAAATGCTCAAACTGCATCTCTTACGTTATTGCACAGTGCTTAAAACGGAATAGGCGGTGAAAACAGTAAAGAGTTTTGCACAAAGCAGACACCAAGCCTCCATTAGGCTTCTTGCTTCACAGACGCTAATGGGATGAAGGACCAAAACTCTCCCGCCAATGACAGCAGAGCTTGTTCAGACAGTAGCCAGGGAAGAAATTTCCAGTAATCAGAGAAGGCCGCAAGCAATTCTTTTCAACAGACTAGCCAAGGTCTGCCTGTCTTCCATTTCAGGAAGGCTGAGCTTGGAGACTCAACAGTGCAACAGCTCGGACTGAGAAATTATATAGGAGCTGGGGGCTGTATTGTTTTCTAGCTCTTACCCAGGACTTGATCTAGTGCTTACATGTGCTTTCCATGCTCCTGACTAGCCCTGTGTGCAGCTAGCAAGACAATTCTCCTACGGCTTGGAAGCTTCTGCCTGGCTCACTGTCACCTTTGTTCCTCTGGCCCTGGCAGTGATGAGAGTCGACCCTGTAAAGATGCCATGTATTCAAATAGCTAGCTCCCTTTGCTGTTCTCTCTGAAGGTTGGTCATAAATTATTGCAACTTAAACCCTGTTTAGTGTAAACCCCATCTATAAGTACAGCAAGTGGGTATGGTCATCCTAAGCCCCACTCGCATGTCATCATCCATGTCACCATTCAATTTGTGGAGAGTGGCTGTGAATCAGTGAAATATATTTTTAGTCAGGGAGGCCTCCCCCCACAGTGTTAAACCATACAGAGATTCAGGGAACCTCCATGATGAAGTTCCTCCTTGTGCAAAGTGGAGGCCAATGGGGTTGATATCACATCTGAGCTTAGCACATTTGTCCCTGTTCAACCTCCTGACATGTATGGTTCATCCCATGAACTCCTGAATAGGACTAATGGCAAACATATATGCAATTCTATACAGGTTTGGGGATGCGGGTGGCGCTGTGATCTAAACCACAGAGTCTAGGACTTGCCGATCAGAAGGTCGGTGGTTCGAATCCCCGCAACGGGGTAAGCTCCCGTTGCTCAGTCCCTGCTCCTGCCAACCTAGCAGTTCAAAAGCACGTCAAAATGCAAGTAGATAAATAGCTACCATGCGCTGCTGTAGTTCGCCATGCTGGCCACATGACCTGGAAGCTGTGCGCCGGCTCCCTCAGCCAATAAAGCGAGATGAGCGCCGCAACCCCAGAGTCGGTCATGACTGGACCTAATGGTCAGGGGTCCCTTTACCTTTAACTATACAGGTTTACTCAGAAGTTCGTCCATTTGTCCTCAGTGGGACTTGCTCCCAAGCAAGTGTATATAGTATTACATCCGAATGACTTTTATATACCAAGCAGGAAATTAGGTAACAGGGTTAAGCTTCTCTTATTTTCGTAAGCAACAAATTGATATAATAAGCCACAGTTCCGATACTAATTCACATACATACTACCCAAAGTGCATTTTCCTCTTAAGATCATTACGCTGCTCTGAATATTAATTTCACACTGCGCCTATAAAACGGCTCCTTTACCAACTCAATCAGTGAATTTAGCAAAGAATATATTTAAGAAGGGGGTATTTATGGATTAGGCACAGATTTTAGAAATGAAATGGGAGACAGTCTAACAAATCTATCAGGAATAAGATCAACAACTTAAAGTTTAAACCAATCATCTTGAGTATATATTTGAACTTGGATATGTAGATGTGGTGTGGAAGTCCCAATGGTTCAGCAATACACTCAAAGGATCAGCGGCCCCATAGACAGCTAAATTACTCAGAAAGCCAGGGAATTTATCAAACATGAATTTCAAAGTGGATTCTAGCCTCCAGGAAAAACGGAAATGCCCATTAATGTACATACAAAATAAATGTTGTCTGCAAGCTGCTTCAACTGTTTATTTTTTACATGAAAACTGGCTAAGTAATTTTAATTCATGCGGAGGGGGGCACAGAAGCTAGTACCCCTTTGATGAAAATTATCTGTCTACGCTGTTAATTTGTTTTTGTTTTTTTAATTCAGAAAGAGGGACAGCATAAAGAAATAATTTAACAGGCCTTCACACCTATTAGTATATTATTTATAACTTACACCGGTTTGAGAATGTTAACATTAAATATGGTTCATACATGTAAAGGAAATTCTAAGAAACTATTCATATATTATGTATGAAAACTATAACAGCAATGCTGAAAATAGTTAAGTGCAGATGTGGCAGGATTGAAAAACACATGCGGTACTTTTTGCTAACTTAGCTTCTGTTTATCTTACAACCTCAATATTTACTTTATTGACCAAAAGAATGTTAACTTCATCCAATGCTGACAGATCATTCATCAAAAAATAGTAATTTTTAAATAATGGAATATTTCATAGGGAGGGCTATGCACAAAATTAAGCACTGGCCTTTCAGTTCCTAGAGCCCAGATTCAATTCGCCCAGAGGAGAAGAGCTACATATCAAACTGATCAGATTAGTGCAAGGGAAAATCTTAAATGGAATAATCTTGACATATTTACCTCAGCTCTCGTGCTTCTCATCCATATAATAAACTGGCTATATGAGCAACAATGTTCATCTCTATTGACAATTTGCTTTTCTAAGGAATTAGAATAATGATTATTTTTTTAGAGATGTTTCTGAAAAGAGATTAACATTTGCTAGCCAGTCACAATCTGACTCCATCTGAGTAACATTTGCTAGCCAGTCACAATCTGACTCCAGAAAATCTCCTCATAATCTGAACCTGAGACTGGTTGCCACCCCGTTGCTGTGTGGAAGATTCTGAGTCCAGTAAGACCTAGAGAAGACCAAGCATGAAAAGGCCGGCGGCATAAGCCTATTTGGGCATTCAAAATCTCTCACATGGTGAGGAGCAGGAGTGGCTCTACCATGAAACAAATGAATCTTAAGCTTCACGGCCCCGAATCCCAAAGGGGCTTCAGAAACAACTTTAGTCCACATTGCTTAAAAGTTTTGGGTCTAGCAGACCTAATTTGAGTTGCATGGCTCAAATTTATTTATTTATTTATTTATTTATTTATTTATTTATTTATTTATTTGTATTTCAACAACCCCAAAGTTTGGGAGTCAGCAGCACAGATGTTGTAAAGGTGGAGTATCACGGTTTAGCAATTTTAATCAAAATCCAAGCTGTAGGGTGCGGGAATTAAAATTGTGGTGATCTGTTGTGGAACAACCCTATTGAATGAGATAACAGGGGTTACCCAGACCTTGTTGCTGGTTGTAAAGAGGCAGTTGTTGTTGTTATTATTATTATTAACCCATCCATCTGACTGGGTTGCCTCAGCCACTCTGGGCAGTTTCCAGCATATATAAAAACAGAGTAAAATATTATAAACCTTAAAATGCTGCCTTAAGCAGGACTGCCTTCAGATGTTTTCTAAACGTTATAACAGTTCAAGTTTCAGTGCCCTAAAAATGTAGGAGGAGCAAGAACGAGCACACTCAGCCTGTTCCCTATCGCCCTCCATGAGTGGAAGGGATAACATCTCTACTTGACTTGGGCCCTGTGTGCTTTAAAGGGTTCTTAGTTGCACAGGGTGTCTACACAAGGAGAACAGGCTCACCATTGCAGATGTTATTCCCTCCAACTCAGAGGAGAGAAATGGGGAGAGCAATGCGGGGAGAACCAGTGTGTGCAGTCTCCCTCTCCCTCATTATGCCAGGGATTTAGAACACATGCTGATGCCTGCAACACATGCCAGCAAGAGCTGGGAAGTTGTAACACTGCTAGCGCCTCCATGTGACTTCCTGCATTCAAATGCAGGAAAGCAACCACCTTTCTGTCTCTGCAACATCTGGCCCTTTAAGATCTATGAATTTTGGATAAGAACTGAACTTGCTACTAGGAAACTGACAAAGAAAGTGGCAGATGAACTGCACAAGTGCTTCTGTGCTGGGACCATGAACTTGCATTACTTGAACTACTTGCTGCACATGTAATCATAGTAGCAGTTTTCTTGGGAGCAAAGGAGCATCAACAGAGAACTGACGCCAGTCTGAGTTCAATTACTACAGTAAAAGTGAAGCTTGTTTCATCTTTCAGTTTCATGTGACATCATTTTCTGAAGTTTGCAGCAGTCAAATTTATAATGTTACACAGTGGTACCTCGGTTTAAGAACAGCCGTGTTTACGAACTATTCGCTATAAGAACTTCGCAAAACCGGAAGTATTGTTCTGGTTAGCGAACTTTACCTCGGTCTACAAACGGAATCCGAACAGTGGAAGGGCACCAGCGGCGGGAGGCCTCATTAGGGAAACCACACCTTGGTTTAAGAACAGCTTTGGTTTAAGAACGGACTTCTGGAACGGATTAAGTTTGTAAACTGTGGTACCACTGTACTATGCACTATTTTGCTCAGGCATGGAAAGAAACAAGCTGAGGACTGAGTCTCATTCTATGCAGTGCTACCACAGGGATGTCAATAGCAGTTGTAGAGCTTAGCTATTGAAGCATATAGGCCAAAATGGGCATGGAGGAATGGGCAGTGAGAAAGCCCCTCAAATCCACATGAACAAACTGGATAGATAAAAACAGGCCATTGGACAAAAGAGCTCTGGAATCCATCGCAGACTTTGCACACCATCTGACATCATACATTACAATGGCCAGCTCTGCCTCTGTTCTGTTGTCTAAATGCTCACATATTTTAAATCTGTTTCCTGGAAAACTAGAAATATGTCAAGTTCCAAAACATATTTTTAGCCTTGGTTTCGAAACAAGAGTATTTTAGAATTTAAAATGTATTGCCCAACAATGAAATCTCTCCGCCACTGACAGTAACATAAATACTATTGCAACATTAGATAATTAGACAGAGTATAAAAATGTGGATTTATGACACACTCATAAGTGATGAGGTATTACAGCTTTTGTGTGCAAGATGTTAATACTTAGGAAATGCCAGCTCTGGAATGCCATGATAGGGATTAATGCCCTACACTTAAATACTGTTAAAATGAAAGCATGGTCAAAATGGAGCTCTAGTTCTACAAGAGGCTATATCTGTGTAAGTTATGCACTACATATGTTTATTGGAGTGCAGCTGTAGGCCACATTGCCTAAATCTTGTACAGCTTTTCATTCTTCAAGTTGTATGCTGAAAAACATTGCAAAAACTTAACTCTTTCACACAGATACAGGCAAGCCACAGCTAAACAGGCAGGCTGGGGTTTGCCACACAGCAGCAGTTAGGCAGCAGAGACTGAACTCAGCCCTGAGAGGCTACCAAGTGATTGGACCAGAGGTAGCAATGTGGTACCCTCCGGATACTGGTGGACTGCAACATCGCTAATCATCCTGACCAGGCTGTCTGGGGTTCATGGGAGTTGGAGTCTGACAACATCAGGAGGGCATCAGGTTGATAATCTAGTGATTTTGAACTAGAGGGCCCAAAGCTCTTAGAGAAGAACCATGAAAGGACCTGGAAATGAGTTGTGCTTAGCTAAAGATGCTGCCTCATCAAAAGCACATGTTTTGCATGCATAAGGGTTTGTGTCTTTGTGCTTTCTTCATAAAGATCTGAAATCCCTAATTTGGATTACACACTGTATCCACATCCATATATACTGCAAACCAACCCACTATTCATCCAAATCTCCTAATACTAAGCAATAGTGAAACTACAGTTCCTTATATATAGTTGAATTTTTCAGCATAACAGAAATGCTTTCACGTAGAACGTGAAGCTCAGGAAAATGCTTTAGCAATTAATAATGCCTCACACATAATAAATGTTTGCTTAACAAAATCTGTCTCAACTTCGCACATTAATCAAAAGTGAATGCCACATGATTTTGTATAATTAAGTAGAAAGTCATCCACCGAGTGGTAAATATCATGGACAATAAAATGAAATGAACCAATATTAACCCTATGGTGTTTATTAATAGTACAGGTACTCAATAATCCACAATGCAATTATTGCAGTTAATTGAAGGGTCATGTTGCCAAAGATTAATAATTGGAAGGAATCTCAATGATCCATTCATCAGAGATTTAAAGTGTAACAAACAGCCTTATTACCTTTTAATATATAGATATGAAAACATGACCTCTGTACTTCAATTCATATTGTACTTACAGGCAGCACCAACTTGTGTGTGCTTGGTTGTATGTGGCTGTGGTGTCCAAGGCAGTTTATCCAGTTTTTGAATGTAACCGCAGGCCAAAAAGGATGGTGATCCCTGTTGTAGGGAGCTAAGACTGGCCAAGAAGCGACTCAGGAAGAAGCATATACAGGTTCTAAGTAGTAAAGACCACTGAGTTCCCAACCATCCCCACTCAGATGAGACAGCAGGAATTGTCATATACTCCAGCATTGCTGGTTAATCTATCTAGATCTAGTTTAAAACCGCTGATAGGAATAGAATGTTGATGTTAACATTTTGCCATGTGTATTAACCATTAATGTTAAACAGTAAGGACATAAGAATTTAAGAAGAGCCTGCTGGCTCAGGCCATAGATCCATCTGGTACACTATACTGTTCTCACAGTAGCCAAACAGATGCCTCTGGGAAATCTGCAAGTAGGATTCAAGTACAAGAACACTCTTCCCTCCTGTGGTTTCCAAAACTGGTATCAGTGGTGGACTTGTGGCTCTCATATTTCAGTGGCACCCTGTGCAATGCTAAAATTTGGTGCTCCCCTGCCTCTTGTGCTACAGAATTGTTTTGGAGCCCCATGCAGCATACTCTAAAACCGCTTCTGCTGGTATTCAGAAGCATCACTGCCTCTGATTATGGAGTCAGAACATAGCCAGAATGGCTAGCAGTCGTGGATAGCCCTCTCCTCCATGAATTTGTCTAATCCTCTTTCAGTGTTAAGGTGAAAATAGATAACAATTGTTTGTATAATGTGAAACCGTTGACATTAGAATCAGAATCCAAGATTTGGAGTGGGCTTCTGATTCTCTTTGGACAATCGCTAACCATGGTTTGCTGATTTGGAACTCACAGCAACACATGGTTAGTGCTAAATAACACACAGAGGGGAACCTCTGTGAGAGTGGTGAGGAAAGAAGGGAATATGGAGGTCCATGGATTGTTCATGATCTTCCAAACCGTGGTTTGGAGGATCATCTGAGTTGAACTGATATTCTTGTAGGGCTGTGTTTTTGATAACCAAAAGATCTGCAAGGTCAAGAATCCCAATCAGTGTTGCTACTAGACTAAATAAAATATTCTTTTCAGTGCCTGCTAAAAAACCTTTTCATTTAGACAAGCCTACTCAGATATCTAGAAACCTTACAGATGTTCAAATCTGTTTTAGCTTATTGCTGATCTTAATTATCATTCAAATATTTTAAACAGCTGTTTTTAATTGTTCTTACTGATTCTACCGTTTTATTCTTTTTGTGAACTGTTTTGAGGTGGTTGTTTTTCTACAATCAAATAGTATATAAATTGTATAAAATCATAAATAAACTAGTCCCTAGAAGGTGCTACAGGCAAAGAACAAGTATGACCATGATTAACTCTGCCAAATTTCCCCAAAGTAAAACAACAACAACAACCTTTTTGAGTGTGAAAGATTCAAAAGGCTCAAATGAATCCAATAGGAAAAGGCAGAAGAAATTCACGTAAATTGCCAACTTGACTAAGGAAAAATGGCTTTGTAACCTCAAATATGGCAGTTAGTTAGCGCCTGAGCATCTACAGCCTACACTTCTACTCTTCAATCTTTCGTTGGGTTCATTTCAAATGCCTTAGAGGAAAGAGAGAGAAATGTCTAAAGGAGAAAAATGCATGAAATGATAAAAAAAATACATTTCCCTTTCAATATGAATAGAGTTATTACTCATGAAACTTGGTGGATTAACAGCTTGACACCAACATCCTAAGTTGGCGAATGTGGTTGCCGCAATGAAAAACGCCTCAGTGCCAGTTTTCTATGAATATATATCTGCTGTCCACATTTCAGACTGCTACTGCCTTTCTGTTCCTACGTCCTTTTCAATACCTAGTTTATAATTTAAGCTATTGCCAGTAAGATTTTCACTCATGTGTAGCTAAGGCACCATGATGTCACACCTCATTTGATTTTTATTTTATTTTACTTTGAAGCAGTGAAAGCAAAATCTTTTTAACTTACTATTGATCCATGCTATGGCTTTGTGGTAAAGCACGTGCACACGCGCACACAAAAACCTTTGTATCCACTTTCCTTGTCAGCTCAAACTACCGTATTTACTCGAGTCTAATGCGCCATCGAATCTAATGCACACCTCGGTTTTCAAAACCTTGAAACCCAAAAAGTATTTGCTGGCAAATGTAAATGTTCCATCAAATCTAATACACACCCTAATTTTCACAATGTAATTTGTAAAAAGAAAAGAAAAGAAAAGAAAGTGTGCATTAGACTCGAGTAAATACAACATTTGTGTGAAAATATGTGGCCAATAAATAATTTTCTTGAACTTGTTTGTTTATAAATAAATAAATAAAGATCAAAAACAAATGTCACTGAAATAGTCTATCTTTGATGCTGTATATAAGTATATAACTAAACATGATGCTGATCATGGGGTAGCCACCAAAAATAGGCACTACTATTTCCCACTTCTCTTTCCCATTAGAGAAGGAAATATGATACCCATTCTGCATAACTGGCTGCCAATATGCAGTACGAAGGCATGTATTAAACATGGCGGAGAGAGGGTCAGCACCCTGCTTGGTGGTGTTTAAGGCCCATATTTCCCAAGCAGGTTTCGGCACTACACTGTAGTTCCTACATTCTCCTTTGTTAGAAGTTTTAAAGCAGAGGCTGGATTGCCAGCTACTGCAGATCCTGCAGGATTTCCTACAATGGACTAAACGACCACTGAATTCCTTTCTAACTCTGTGATTCTATTATTCTAATACTTAAACATTTGTATAGCACTTTGAAGGGTTCGAAAGTGTTCAAAGTCCTTTATTTTGTGTATTATTTGCCCTCATATGGCAGATGGGGGGGAAATGAAACTGGAAGACTGTGAATGCCCAAGGCTACTTATGAGTTAATGGCAGAGGCAAGACTCAAACTGGGAACTTCCTGATTCATAGCTTAACAATACAATCCGAACCTGTCCACTAGGAAGTATGTCCTTTTGAATTCAATGGGGCTTACTGCTAGGTAAGTGAGGTTAACATTGCAGCCTTAGTCTCTTAGCCACTACCTTACACCAATTCTAAACTGAAATCAACATAATGTGGTATAGTGGAAAGAGTGTTGGGACTAGAACCTAGGAGACCAGGGTTCAAATCCCCACCCAGCCATGATGCTCATTGGGTGACCTTGAGCCAGAAACTGGCTCTTAGTGAAACCTGCTGTACCTAACAGGGTTGATGCGAGGATAAAATGAGATGGGGGGGGGAACACACACCATGTATTGCAACCCACCTTGAGCTCTTTGGCTGAAAGGTGGGATAGAAATCTAATAAATAAAAATAGAAGTGCTTAGTTTCTGTTGAATTGTACTTGAGCTTTTGAAATCTCAGTTTCACCTCCTTGTATACAAAATGAGAATTGCAATGTCTGCCTCTTAGAGTTGTTATGTGAATAGCAAAATCTCTTTGCCCATTAAAACTAATACAAAATAAAATGCAGAAGGTGTGCAAAATATTCTTCGGGAAAAGATAAAACACTCAAAACAACTATTTTAAACCTCAGAAAGAAAAGGGAGAATGGGCTGTTCTAGCTGGTGTCCATTATCATAAATATAAAAGCATAACTTTGCAAGATTATACTCCAGAGCATGAAGCACTGCTTCTAATTAAAATGCCACCCAACTTCTCCTCAAACTAACATCCCTTTGTGTATGTGGGACTTTGAAATGATAATACACACTACCTAGCACAGCACACACTTTTCACACCCTCCATTCTACATTTCTGGTGTTTTAAATATTTAATCTCTAACCATTCCTTCTCAACCTAAATAGGATTGTGTGAACACACAAAAAAAAATCCCCACAACTAAATAAAAATAGAATAAATGATTTCTGATTTCTTGCCTTTCCACCAACAGGTTAGTTGGGTCTTTTGTTTTTAATCCCCCTGTTTATTCTACACATACTCATTTGGTTTTCATGTCCTGTATAAAAATGGTCACATCCATCAGGATTCAGGCTGAAACTAGAATGAGATTCTTGTGACAGTATTGTATGTGTGGGTTTTTTTAAAAAAGGTCTTGTTTTTATTTCCTCTCCTTGTCTTTCAGTATAAACAGTCAAGGTTATAAGACATCAATTTTATATGCCAGGACCCCAATGAACTACTCACGTTTAAAATGACACTTCTGTTTAAAGACCCAGTGATTCTCAAGAATGTATGATTTACTGTTCCGCCACTCCATAAGCCTCATTTCATACCTCCAAGAACTAACTAGTCAAAGTGTTAAATAAACATGAAGTCCCGGGCTTGTTTTCTTTCCAAAAGTGCAATCACTGTGTTACTCTAATGATTAAATATTGTTTAAATATACAACTGAGAGACTAGTTTCACAGTCAATTCTTTCCCCCTGCACTTCATTTTTATGTATTAATTATTTTGTGTTCAGACAAAGGTTTTAATTAGGAATCACAAAGAGCTTCTGAAGAGTGAAGTGGTAATGGTTTTATCTGCTCCGAACCATTGATGAGCAGACATGTTTTGGAAAGAAAAGGAGCTGCCAAGAGATAACCTGCACTTGAACCTGTATTAAGCACTGTGGGACTGAACCTGCAAAGCGCTTTGTGCCCTTAATTCCCATTCATGTAAGCAGGACTGCAGGAATACTGCTCTTCACCCTTTATGAATAAAATCTTTAGCTGATATGTGGAGTAACCCTGATCCCAAGAACAGTCAACAGCATAAATTTGCAGGCCTTGTATGATAATTTTCGTAAGTGATAGCCAGCAGCAGGTAATTCTAAATTTCAATGTCCTAGTCCCTGTGCCACTAGTCAGAAATGAGGGGACTGTATAAGATTCAAGCTGGGATTCTAAAAATATAGGCCAGAATCCTACTCTGCCTAGGAATCATGTGATCCCAGACAGCCAATCCCATGCTGCTGCCTGTTATAAAATCCTGTTGCATTCTCTCAGTCTGAACGTCGTAGTACTGGGGCAAGCCAATAGACTATAGGGATGGGTGAAACTGTCAAAATCCATTTCTTATCTTTTCCAATCTTAAATTCAGTTTCCCACATGTCCACACCACTTTGCAAGCTTTTTAAAAAAGTCATCATGAAAATTCATCAGCATTTTAGTGCAACTTTCTCCTGGTTTACACATTTTTGCAAACCACTTTTTCTAATATAACACGTGTTTTATGTTATTCTCACTAATATATACATCTATATGCACAGTTTGCCCTAGTACAGTGGTGCCTCGCAAGACGAAATTAATTCGTTCCGCGAGTTTTTTCGTCTAGCGAATTTTTCGTCTTGCGAAGCACGAAATCCCATAGGAATGCATTGAAATTCAATTAATGCGTTCCCATGGTCAAAAAAAGTCCAAACAAAGCCAAATTTGGTACAACAAGAGTTTATTAAGTGCTCTTTAAAGTCACACATACTGTAAAGAGCATTTCAAAATTCAAACCCAGAAATTTTTTAAAAAAACAGCAGAGTGGCCCAATGGTCACAGAAAATCATAAAAATGCAGAAAAAAAACCACACAAGCTTCCAGATTCTTGCAAACCCCTCCCCAACACCAAGTCCTTGAATTCCAAACACCCCAACCCAAAATCCAAAAACCCCCAAAAAAGTTTTAAAAGTTTAACTTACCAAACTTGCAAAAGAAGTTTTGGAAAAGCTTCAAAAATCACCAAAGTCTTCAAAAACCTCAAAAAAGGCTACCACACCGCTTGCTATGAGTTGCTCCTCGAACTCAAGTCGCAACTGTACAGTATTAACGGTTTTAAGTAAAAGGAAACAAACTTGCAAGACATTTTCGTCTTGCGAAGCAAGCCCATAGAGAAATTCATCTTGCGAAGCAGCTCGAAATACGGAAAACCCTTTCGTCTAGCGAGTTTTTCGTCTTGCGAGGCATTCGTCTTGCGGGGCACCACTGTATATGTATTTTTGTACATATGATTTGTAAAAATTTGGAGAAGGGCACATTTCAGAGGATTGTGGGGTTTCAGTTCACATCTTGATGCAAAAAGTACAAATTAGTAATTGTGCCTTTAATTGTGAACTGAAATAAGTTTCTCCCCTATCGCTAATTAAGCTATAACTGCATTGCATGCCACCTTGTGTTCCATCTTCCTCTCCTGCTGAAAGGGGAGGGGGCTTTATTTGAGTGTGCAAGGATGGTAGTAGTCAAATGCTGATGGGGATGCTTTAAAAATATTCCTGCTTAGCATTTAAATGCAGCCTATTACCTATTTCTTTGTAGTGTTGCTTCTTTGGTTCTAAGAAGGAAATAGGATATATCTCATTGGTATATATCATTTACTTGGAAAACATAAAGGCCAGTTCCACAGCTCATGATTCAGACAGCACTAGTTATGCCTAAATGTATTGTCAGCCGTAATAACAATATTCCTTTTTTTTACTAATGTGCATTTTGGGATTAAATTTGTACCTGTCTGTGTGCCACATCAACAACCTCTTTTAAATATCGACATAATCAGCAGCACCAATTCCCAGTGGAGATTTCCTTATCACATGATATCTTCAAGTGAAGCACAAACTCCAGCAAAAGAGTTTGTACAGTGTTGCTGTTGTTCTTGTGTGTATATTACACATTTGGCTGAAACTATGTACATGGGAATGGGGTTTGAGATGATGAGTTTTGTGGAATCGTCCATCAGCAAAAACAGAAATGGCCAAGGCTCAAAACTATTAAGTGGTGCCTTGATGAAAATTAGGTTCCCACACAAAATGAGATCTGTTTGATGGCATCAAGACGAAAAGTGGGTAAAAACCCTCCTGCTCAAAGATGAATTCAAGGCATTAATAAAGACTTGCCTGTATAGATGCAACATGTATCTGTCTAATGCTTATGTCTGAAAAAGAACTAGTTCTGACTGAAAATATACACCAATAAAATATTTTTCACTGAATACCTTATTTATTGACTCAGTTTCCAATACAGTGGTACCTCAAGTTAAGAACTTAATTTGTTCTGGAGGTCCGTTCTTAACCTGAGGTACTGCTTTAGCTAATGGGGCCTCCCGCTACTGCTGCGCAATTTCTGTTCTCATTCTGAAGCAAAGTTCTTAACCCGAGGTACTATTTCTGGGTTTCCTGAAGCATCTGTAACCTGAAGCGTCTGTAACCCAAGGTACCACAGTATTAGCACTACGCAAACTGCTTCTCCTCCCTCCTTCAAATTGTCCTGCTTCTCTCAATGCAATCCAGTAGCTATGGTGGAATGCTTTCTACAGATGGAGTTCCTAATCATTCCCACAGCCCAGCCCAGTGGCTCAAATGGGGTCTTGTAGATACCACAGATTCTGTTCTGATGCCATGCAATATGTACACCCAAGAAGGTGAATTAAGGGTACAATTTTGCTTTTTACTTCAAGGCCTTTTGTGGCCCAAAAATCAAACTGTAACCATTGTTTCAATGTATGTTCTTTTTTGTTCTGTGATTTAATATAGCTCTACCTTTTTGGTATCAACCTCGTACTACAGCTTTGACACATTTGAAGAGTGAAGATCTACAGGGAAATGTAGAACCAAAAGCTATAAGACACTGGGTTACAGTTCAGGAGAATTTGCAATTTAAGTATATGATGACTGGGAAAGAGATGTAGATGCAGGGTGAAATGTATCCTTTTCCTGCCACATCTACAAGAAGGTTAATTAAGTCACCAACGTTCTGGAGAGCAAGGTGCAAAGCTCAGATATCATGTGAAATATTTTCATGGGTTACACCATTTGTAAGCTGCAGACCATTTTGTTATATACACATACCACACACATTAATGTGTGTATTCCTTTGGATATTCAGAGACTCAGAAGAATAGAAGTGTAATCTTTTAACAGAAAGTAGCACTAATGATGGATGACAGGATGACAGGAAATGTTGGTGTCAAGGGTTAGTGAATAATCAATATCCGTGCTTAATCAACTTTTTTTATTTAAAAAACAATTAATTTACCATCCTCTAAATAGCTTAGTGCAGGATGCAGTTTCTCCCCCTATCCTCATAACAACCCTGCAAAGTGAAAGAGAGAGAATTTGACTCAAGACCACCTAATGAACTTCACAGCCCTGTTTCTCAAGTGTAGCAAAGAATGCCAACTCAACGTCCCATTTCCCCAGGAGTCTGTGTGCATGCACCAAAATGTAAGTATGGTCCTTACATGTGCCCAGTAAAATGGAGGGTAACGTTTACACATAGTAACCATTTGCACTGCCTTTTCTATGTGTGGAATCATCTTTTCTGATGAATCACTGGAGTGATACTCATGTTTTGCCTCAACCACACCACCCTCAATACCTTGGACAAGTTGGGTCACATATAATAAAATAAAAGAGAGCTACCCAAAATAATATGGACACTTCGTAGAATAACTTTTCGCTTGAAAATTGCTAATGAGAAATGATATAGAGGCTGTATCTGCATGCATATATATATATATATATATATATATATATATATATATATACACACTGTTGTATTCTTCATACAACAAAGGGCTTTGCAGCCGATAAATATCAGAACAGATTTGTTACATCTGCATTATTGGCAACTAAAAAAAACAAATCACTCTAGTCTCAGAGCCTGAGCAATTGCCAGCCAGTAATAAATGGGTAAGTCAGGTTAAGAATTTACTACCACTGGGAGAAAACACACACCACACATTCACACACAAAAACTGACGGTGTTGGAGAAAATGGGAACTGTGTGGAAGGTTTTTCCCAAAACACAGCCTAGAAAATAATTATATCCTCCCCAACCCCCAAACACACTTCCTTTACAGCAGATTGTATGCCTGCAAGAGGAGTGATGGAAGCACTCTAGTCACTTCTTCCACAGAAATCCTTTATTGGGTTCAAGTACTGATAGGCAGAATACTTATTTCCACTCTGAAAAGGATATGGGTGATCCAGATTATTTTTTGTAGGAGGTCCTATTCTGTCCCCACTCCCACCCACTAAGTCTTAGCTCTGGCCCAATCTGTTCCCACTGCAGGTGGAACCACAAACCCCACACCAAATTCTGGTTTGCATGGACTTTTGTGGCATCTCAAAGTACAGCTGGGGAACTGTGCTTCTATATTTTACAGCTAAAGTGAAATATCATTGCTCACCTACGTTCCAAGTAGAATTAAACTGTGCAAATAATGATTCCAGATACAGACAGGCTCAATATATACCATATATGACTGCTCAATACTGCATTACCATTCTGGTGTTATGAATGAGTATCGTTTTAATTGTATTTTATGGTGTGTTCATGATCTTGCGTTTTTGGGCCAGTATGATAAAGAGCAGCATATAAAAACATAAAATAAACATAAAATAAAAGCATATAAAATAAATAAAATTTCTGGAATGGATGATCATTTACAGCTAATAGTTTATACCTATTCTATATCCTTAAATGTCTATACAGAGAGGGGGTGATCAGTGCCCCATAAATGTGATCTACCTCTGTATTGACCATTATAGAGGCCATTGTGATAGCTCTACCTGGAATATGCAGTGATAACCTGGCAGGATAACTGCAGGAGGACCAGGTGACTCTACCAAGGACCAGGGGGGTCAAGTTAGAAACAGAAGGCCTATAATCCTCACTTTTTCTTGCCCTGCTGCTTTCCCCTGAGGAAACCCACTCTTTAGTGCTCAATCAGAGCAAACAGCAATTCAGGTTTTCTCCGTCTTGACATTTGCTCCGATTGAGCACTAAAGAGTGGAGTTTCACTGGGAAAGAAAGGGGGCAAGGGGGAAATTGCTTGGACCTGTGCCTAGAAAGCATTGGTCAAGTGGAAAGCCACTCAGATCTATGCTTTCTAGGCATGGTGCAAGTGGAAGTGTGAATGAGCCCACTCTTTCCAGCCTATTGAACACCACCTACTTCAGTATTTTATGTTGCCCTATGAGATAAGAGGAAGGAATTCACCCTGATTGGACCACATTCAGTGGCACCTGTTGGCTATCAAGACCCAGGCAGTAGACACTGTACAAAAGCAAACTTAAGTAATGCAATCAACAGGGATGTGATATGTTCTTTTAGGTTATGCATATTCTGATATGGAGCACTCCTAAATTTCATCACATACACACACACACACACACACACACACACAAACATACGTAGAGCACTGGAAACATAGCTGTAGATCTATAATAGAGCCAACCCCTAGAAGCTATGTTGTGTGGTACATGTCAAAGTCACCTCATCCTGGTCCTTTCAAGGGCAGTGCCAGGGGATACTATTCACATTTTCAATTGCAATTGACAATATACAGTGACTTTGCATTTTATTTTATTTTAAAAAATACTATTTGAATAAAATATTTTTATGTCCCAAGAAAATTGTACTAAGAGCTATGGGCCTGGCTCTCCAGTCCATTAGGCTGGCATATAGCCAATGGAATTTAAAAAATTATTTAAAAAAAAACACTGAAAAAGACAACAGAAATTGGTGGGTGGGTGTTTAAATCAAGTCCTGTTTTCCAAGGAAGGTAACTGCAGAAAGTAACCATTTGTAAGCAGCATGTTATTAAACTTGTACACTGAATATTAACAATTCCAAAGAGAGAGTAAGATGTGTATATAATTATCATTTTTAGAGCTGTCAACAAGAATTAAAACTATATCTTGTAGCGGTTACCATACATCCTGAGTTTAGAGCAGGGAAAACAGACTTGCAATATTTGGTGGGAGAATCAATATGGGAGGAAAAGGTAGTCCAAGAACATAAATATATGAACTTGATAATTACTTGGGACCCAATTAATATCAGAATGGTTGCCATTATTCTCAGAGGACAACCATTTCATCTAGCGCGCAGGTGTACTTTGCAACAGCAGATCACTTTGATGAAAGACTGCAAGAATTTCAATGACACCTTGAGGGATCTTATGAATAAAATATCAAAAATGGACATCTCCTTTGTATATGGAGATTGTAATGCAAAAATGGAAACAGGTTTATAATGTACCCAAGATAAGATGTACTCTGTCTGTCTCACAGATAGACAGACAGACACTGCCAAGTCAAAGTTTTTAAATAATGAGACCTTTTTGCTTAAACTTAAGTTCTATCAGAATTCGACAAGAAAGGCTACAAAACTGAAATAATGCCACATACACAGACAGATGATATTGCAGTATACCAATTCAAGAAACTAAATGCAAACCATTTATTGGATCTCAAAAGTCCACCATTCAGTATCAGGAATATTTGCTGTGACTCTAAAGACGTCAGTTTCACAAGGTAAGCTGGGAGTACACCCTGGGCGGTCTTATATCTCCCTGTAAGCCATTAATATGAGAGCTGATTCAAAGGACCATGTTGCTGTATGAGGACGCTATTAAAATTCTGACACCTCTTTTTAAATCCATAGTAGATGGGTCAGTACAAACCAGTATCAATTTGATAACTTACCCTCATTTGATCTCAGCATCAACACCTATGAACATCTTTCTATATGTTGATGTGTTGGTTTTCAAAACCAGAGCAAAAGACTAGAGCTGGATATGAAAACAGAACCAGATTGGTTTGATATCAAATCAATGGCAAATCGAAACAAAGCAATCTTTGCAGAGCGCTTAAATTCCATTAAATGAGGCACCAGTTGGACCTTCCAAAAAAAGGGAATTCCACAGTCTGGATGTGGCAACCAACCAAAAAGGCCTGCATTCTGGCACACTAACTCACCATGGCAACAGGATGGAGATAAAGGCTTCAGATGAAGATTGCAGTAAACAGGCAAGCTGATGTGGAATAAGATAGTCCTCCAAATATCCTTGTTCCAAATCATTTAGGGATTTATAGGCAATGGCCAGCACTTTGAACTGTACCTAGACATGAAGTGGTGGCCAGTCCAGAGAGAATACTACAAGATATAGATATAGATATAGATATAGATATAGATATAGATATAGATATAGATATAGATATAGATATAGATGTAGATGTAGATGTAGATATAGATATAGATATAGATATAGATATAGATATAGATATAGATATATATTCCTGAAAAGTGTCTTATACAACACTCTAGTCATCACATTTTTGACTAGCTGAAGTTTCTCAACATTTTGCAGATGCAAGGCCATGTACTGTGCATTTCAGCAATTTAATCTGAAGGTGAGGAATGTGTGTCAGTGCTCAGATTTGCCTTTCCCAGGAAATGGCACAGCTGGGACAGCAGCTGAAGGTCTGCAAAGGCAGGTTTGTCCGCAACTGTCACTTGACCATCTAAGTGCAAAGCCAGGTCCCAAGGGACACCCAGACTGTGTACTTGGTTCTTCAAGGAGAGTGAATTCCATGAAGAATAGGCTGTGTACCTAATCCCAGATTCCGTTCCTACTGACCAGCAACTGGTCTTGTCTGGATTAAACCTCAGTCTGTTACCCACATACAAACTATCACTCCACTATGGTACTGTCCCTGGACTCAAATGAAAAGGAGATATGAACCCTATTTAGTACATCACTGTACAGGGGGGAAGAGTGTGGACAAGAACCCTAGCCGTCCCCTCCCCCAATCACCTATCAAACATTTGAGGGTAACATTCTGCACCAATGGAGCCTCATTATTCATGTTGGCTGCCTTTGCAATGGAGAAGCTTGATTTTCCAGGGTTCTACATCGTGCAGGAAGCCTATATGAGTAGAATAGATTCTTTATGGCAGACGGTCACAGTTTCATCCAGGAAAACTGGGACTTGGCCCCTCTTGATAACACTGCATTCACAGGCCATCTGTTTGCAAGTTCTGTTGCTTAAATGTCTGCATTGTCTTCCATCTAGCTGCAAAATTCCAGTGCAGATCACTACTTCTGCTGAAATGAATGGAGAACCATTCTGAGTGAAACAACTCTGTGACTGTATCCAAAGTCCCATGCCCTGAACAAATAACTGGGCTGTAGTGACTGGATCAGGTGGTCAGTACGAACAGCGTAGCTAGCCGCTCAGGTGCCCAGGGTGGCACACGCACCCTGCACCTGGGGGTGGGGCGAGCCAGGGCAGGGCGCACTGTGCAAAGCCTCTCCGCCGCCCAACCCCCTCAGCTGTAGAGCAGCTGAGGGAGAGGCAGTGGGCAAATGCAAGCCCCACGCTGCCATTTCAGGCAACGTGGAGCCAGCAGGCGCCCAAGCCACCACGTCACTCCCAGGAGAGACGCATGGCTCGGGCATGCTGCAGCCCCCACAGTAAGTGCCGGCCCCTGCGGTGTGGCGCCCAGTGCCAGCTGTGTGAGCCCCAAAAGAAGGTTTTTTTATTTTAAAAACTCATATTTTTGCCATTTTGTCACACACACACACCCCAGTGATGACACCCGGGGCGGACTGCACCCACCGCATCCCCCTTCCTACGCCGCTGGTCAGCCCAGGACCACAGGGCTGTCTATAAATCAGGATTTATGTACCAAGCCTGAGACCATTGTAGTGTCAGGACAACTGTCACGTTATAAAATGCATTGAAGTTGAAATTCTGATCCTGGGAGCACACAAAAAATTAAGAGCGTGATTAGGAAGTGAGCACAGTTTGTAAAAGTGATGCTAGCAGCCTTTGAAGTTATATTAGAAAGTGTGTGGCAAGAACCCTAGATGAAGGCTGGGGAAAGAATAGCTATGTAATAGAAACTGCTGACTGAGATGAAGAAAGATGGAAATAATTTGCCTGTTGTCATTATTGCTTATGGCTATTAATTTTCTTTGCATGGATAAGATCATCTCTTTTTTTCCTTTTTTTTTTTTTTGCAAACCATTTAGCTGCTTCTTACAAACCCAGGTACTTAGTAAGGTAGTATGCCTCCCTCTCACTTATTTCTCTAGTGGGAAGACTCTTTAAGACATTATGCAGCCTAGTAACACACTACTGGGACTTGCAACATTTCAAATGTATATGTTTGCTTGCTAATCTGCATCTAGTCAGTTTATGTTATGTAAGCTGTTTAGGTTCAAGGGTGTTTCACTAGCACAGCTTATTGGGGACTGCATTTTCTCCAGGGTGCAAGGCAAGCTCTACATCAAAGCCTGATTGAGCAGAAAATATGTGCTAATGTTCACAGCAGTACTCTATTATGGTATAAGTATGCTTGTAAATATTCACTACATGTTATTACGCCATTTGAACCAAGAATATTGCAGGGTTAAAGGTCAGCCCTAATGCTCTCTCAGGAGGCAGCAGTTTTGAATATAACCAAATGGGATAATGGTCAGGAATACCCAGAGGGGGCAATGTAGCACATCGTAAAGAATTGTGCTGTGAGTTTTAAGTTTTCAGGACAACAAAGATGCCAACGAGATGGCTCATAAGCAGTCATTATTAATGGAATGACAAAGCTAATGTTAAGCAGGATGTCTTTACTGTAATAAATCTTGTCCCTGTGCCATTAGTAGTCCTTACAACTGCAAATAGCAGTTAGGTTATAACCTAACATGGCAGAATTTTATCCTCTCAATCTCTAATGTATTTTATAATGCTGTTAAAGTCAGGAATAGCAACTGTTTAAGCCCACTTAATCTGTGAGAAGTTTAAGCACGAATTTTAAATGCAAAAAACTGCTTTGATATTAGTCTGCTTAATTAAATAGAAGAACTGCTCAGTAGTTGATCTTTTTTAAGCATGTGCTGTATTAGGAAGCATGAGGAACCCACCCACAGTTAGCTCTCTTTTTTACCCCTCAGGGGTATGTGCTTAGGACTGCAGGTTTTCATGTCCTCTGTAGGAACTGGCCTGTGTTACAATATACAGCAGTTGCTAATTAATCTAACTTTCCTATTGGGGCCCAGGACTACAATAAAGGACCTTTACTGTATGACTCTGGTAGATCAGTTTACTGCCTAACAGAACAATCCCATTCCCGTGCTCATGGGAGTAAGGCCCATTGAGCTCAATAGAACTTACTTCAGAGTAGGATTCTTTTATATAGGCTCAAAAGCCCTGTAAAGAACAATAAGGCATAGGCTAATTCCCACCACCATCACCACCTTTAATTTACCTTATTATGCTTCAAGAAAGTGGTAGCGAACAGAATTACTGATAAGGGCCAGAATGTTCTGTTCTAGTGTGTAAGAGACTCTGTACACTCTTAGGGGAAGGACATGTACACATTGCGTGCTGAGGTCCCCCAAAACACCCCTACCCCAATAACTCACACATCACTCATAAATTTTTGTTTAAGGTTTTTGGCATAATTTTGGCCACAACTTTATTAAACATACAAATTGTGAGTGGTTGCTTAGGCATTGGTTATGACTATCTGCCCCCCCCCCCGCCTTGGGGGACAGCACTGACTCCCGGATTCCAGCGAAAGCCAGTGTGGAGGAACAAGATCAGGGATAACTGGAGCTGCGGCACAGACCCTCACCTTCTCCCCGCATGCTCCCAGGGGCTTACGTGGCCCAAACCCGATTCCAGAGGTTTGGACGAAAGGATGGTAAGCCCCTGAATTCCTTTAACGGAATTCCCGTGCAGCAGCAGCATTGGAGGGGCAGGCACAGCCAATCCATACCCCTCCACCAACCAATTTAAACCAACGCCTAACCGCCAACCTTACAAGTTGTGACGATTTGCTACGCAGTAGGCAAAAACGAAATGGCACACACTAATCAGCCAAATGGAAAAATTCCTACCAGGCCCCTGCACCAAAGCAGACAGCCCCATGACAGGCATAGCAAGGTCAAAGCACAAGCCCAAACAAGGGAGGGCGGGCGGGTGATCCGGTGCCCACAGCGAAAGAGAAAGCAGCTTGCTGTGAACCTTGTTTAAATAACCTCTGTTCCCACCCCCAAATTGGCAACATCAAATTTTCCCCAGCAACACCAACCACCAATCCAAGCCAGGCCCCTTCAATCTATCCTGCCTGGCAACTACGGGGTGCTTTGCCTGGCCCCATCCGCAACACGTGCTCTCCTTTAGTGATAACACGCTTTAGCAGCTTAAAGCACAATGAGGTTGTGTACCCATGCTGCATTTCAACTCACGTTTTACATTGTGATACACACCATTAGCAGATTACTAGATGTGTTTGCCCGCACTTACAACCCCTGCCAAACTCCTGTTCAATTAATCCATCATCTGCGCATGCACAACAGATGATTACAAAGTACACACTTAGGCTTAACCCCTGCTTATGTTTTTCAAAGTGGCCAGAAGCTGGTTCTTTTTTTAAAAAGTATTTTTTATTAAAGATTTCTTGGTTTACAAAAGTATGTGGAAGCTGGGTTGAGGCGAAATGCATAAAGCAGCAGCATTTCTCAAGAAACTACAGGATACATATGGATTGTAGTTAACATTGTGTTTCGTCGGCTTCAGACACTAGTGGTGGGAGCACACTGGAGCCAGAGTAAGGCCACAGCTTCACAGCTTTAACTGACATGAGGACTGTTGTCCAACTGTTCCATATAAGGGCCCAGCAGCCAGTCTTGCGCCATGTGGCCTATGGAGACACATCTCACACCAAACATTAATTGTTGTTCTTATGAAGTAATGTGGTCCTATCTATAGGTCACATTCTCAGAGCATACAGAAAGCTGAAAGTATGGAGCAGTGTAGCCTGTTATAGCTACCTGTAATGTCCTGATGACGTGACCATCTCTGGGAAAGGATGCAACAAGCACACCCAAGATGGGAGCCTCAAGCACAACCTCACATCAAACACCCAATTGCTGGACATCAGAAGAAAGCCCCATGTGGTCCAGGCAGGTGTAAACTCCACAAATGAAGAGCTGGCCTCAAAGGAATAAAAGCTGTTTATGGTTATCCAAAAGATCTTGTTCAAGTGTCGCTGCTGAGAGACATACAGATTTAAGCCCTATGGACAAACCTTGGCTGATATTGAATTATGTGCTACTCCAAATAAAAAGGATATGGTATTAGTTCTGTGCTTAATATGCTCCACCTTCATCTTTGCAAATCCATTCATACTCAGAGTGAGCCTAAATGAACCTCTTAAATAAACAGAACTATATAATTGGTTAGAATGTACAGACATTATTTGTGGCGGTTCGCAAAGAGATAAGTCTTAAGAATACATGAGCACAGCTTCAGCTCAATAAAAAGCCTGTGTGGAGAGAGTAATTCTATTGACTCTACATAGAAAGTAAAGGACAAAAGAAGTTCCACCTACCCCATATTACTTGGCCACTAAAATTCAAACTTTTGCTACTGGAAAGATGTTTCTCAAATACATACATTATATATAACTACTCTCTCACACACACACCTCCAGTGTTTCAGCCATTGTGCCGATTGGATTCTGTCTTTCGGTTTCAGCAAGCACACCTCTTAGATCTGGAACAAATATTTTCCAAACTCAATGACAGCAGCCGCATGGCCTAGAGGCTGAACCTTTCAATGGAGCTAAATGAAATTTAGCACAGGTTGTAGGTAAGAGGGATACAGTTAGCTTTATACTACTTTCAAGGGATGTAGTCGTGAGGTGACAGGCTACACTTCAGCAAAAACACCAAGGAGACTGTGCGGTCTGTGCGCTTGCTACAATGCTTGGTCCTTTCCAGACCTCACAGCTCGGTTTCTGCACCCACAAAACCGTAAGCATCAGCCTTTTAAAAGCCTTGGAAAAGCATGTGCATGTGCATTTATTCATATCGGTGTCAAGGAGACACTGTAAAAGTAGGGAGGCTGCCTGTCTTACGGTACAGAAGGCAATCTTCTGTTTGAAGAGCTGTCAGAGAGCAGCCCTCTATTTGAAGGGCTTCCCAGTCCAGGTTTAAAGATAAAGAACCAGAAGGAGGGAGCTTGAGATTGCTCATCAATCGTTAACAGCTGGGCAGCAGCCTGAGAAGGCACACAGTGGTCACCTGATCACCTCACCTCCCAATGAAAGGAGCATTACATACCTATTTAGATTATAGAAATTATTTCTAAAGTTGCATCTCAATATATAAATTATCACATTGAGTCCTGCCAGGAAAACAAGCAGGGTATATATGTGGTACACATATATACATGTGTGCATGCTAATGTGCTTTATGGTGTCTCTGTATACTCCAGTTTCACCAAGCCAGCTGTTTTCAAATTTTCCACCATTGGGAGAGCCTCTTTACATAAACTGGCCAGCTAAGGAACCCTGAACATTTACCACAGCCTTGCAGGAAATTCTGACAGCTACCCCCAGTTGTACTACACAGGACTCTTAGACTTACTGCTAACCCAGTAAGAGAGCGAGCACCCATCCCTACTCACCTGAGCATTGACTCCACATCAGGCATCATCTTTCCCGTTGCACCCATAGAATGTAATGATTCTGCTGCAAAAACTATCTGGAGCTTGGCACCGAGTCATACTTCATTATACCATAAGAGTACAAAGTACTTCACCTATAAGTGGTTGCACAGGTTCCAGAGGTTCTGCAGCAAGGATGACCAGGTTTCTGATGAACATGTAGCTTGCATATTCCACCACCAGGAGCATTCCTAGGTTAATAGCAGCGACTGCACATCCTGTCAAAGCACAAGATACTTGTGCCTTTCCAGCACATCCAAAGCTATCTTTAAGTTTGCTATGTGAAGCTTAAATAGCCATTGGACCTACCTAACCTATGTTAACTTCTCATCATGGTGCATGCAGAAGAGAAGCACTGGTAATACATTCCATTCTCAACAATGGAACCTTGCAGAGTTATTGAAGCAAGAACCCCTTTCAATTCCATGTATAGAAACGGTTGTGGTTGATCCCGGAGAGGAGAAACTATAGGGCACTCACATCAAACCATATTAATGTGCTTGCTCAACATTCATGATAGCAACCTATCAAAATTCGCTGTTAATTAGCCAACTCTTCCATTCCATAGCAGAACTGCTAGTTCTTAGAACACTTTTGCCCTGCAGATTTCCATACTCTTGCTTTATGACCGTAGCCCATACGTAACTAAGAACTACTTTATCCCAGGACTGTATTGTCTGCAATGAGTGTGAAGAGGCAGCCATTCAGAGTGCAGTCAACAAGTCCTTTGTGCTCACTCACAATAGATGGATAGGTCTACAAGTGAGGGCTATTGAAGTTTGAAGCACTTCAAATATCTAGCCAGGTGCATAAGAGCCAGCAATTCAATAGGTAGAGCTTTTTTTCAAACATGATGGTGTAGTGATGGGGAGAGCATTAACCATTTGGTGTGCATCATTGCAAATGTTGCAGATCCACAGGAAGCCTAACTATGCTTCTTCTGTGCTCTCTGTGCTACCTAGCACACTGTTGGTATTATGTAAACATTGGGCTAGTTGCATACCACAGGATGAATAAGACTTGGTAGCACTGGGTAGTGATCTGGCCATTGCCTCAGTGATGCTTAATAATGCATGTTTTATGTAAGTTTTTATTGTTTAAGAAATTGTTTTCAAGATGCATCATAGGAAGCAATTCATAAATTAAATGATGATGATGACAACGACAAGGGCTACAACAGTGACCCCTGTTCAAAGTCAGGCATATGTAGGAAGGTTTGAATAGCAAGTGTCTCAGAAAATACATCAGGAGTAAACAAGGTCCATTACCATACAAGTGGAGCACCTATGTATATATCTCCCACTGAAATATGGAGGCAGGACCTCTTTGATTCCCCTGGCTAAAGTTATTCCCAAGTTCTCTGAAAACAAAGATTTTAGTCCTTTAATAGCTTTTCTTTGTCATATTTTCCCACCACTTTTTCCTCCCCTGTCTGCTATGCTGAATACTCTGTGGAAATTCAAAATGAAACAGGACAACGTAGACCATCAGAAATAGGCTGGATGCTTCACCACAGGTAAGAAGAACCAGGCAGCTAATATGGAAGTATACACAAGAGAGAGGAACAGGGTAGTGCTACTGAGTGCTTTCGATTTTCCCACCCAAGCGCAGAGTGCCCCGTAGAATAGAGAGTATTTGAGAGGCCTGCTCTCTGGTGAGGTTCAACATTAAGATGCGCCGAGCACCTTATGTACAACCGTATATGTTTTATGCAAAGTCTGTAGCCTTTATTCTGACATGTTTCCAGAGGGAAAATCCTTTAGATGAACTTTCTGAGATGAGAATAGGGTGGTTAGAATGAAGATGTTACTAAAGGAGTGAAGGATAAGAACAGCACACTTCCCAACATGTCCTCCTCACTGCACCCTTTTGTATTGTCCTTATCTCATTACCTGCCTGTGCAGCCATAATTACTCAGCAGCATGTAGCCTCTAGGGCATTTCAGATCTCTCAGCATATAAAGAAGTAGTAGTTCACCATGTTCAAACTGCAGCTCCACATCAGAGTCCACAGGGATGGGCCCTAAAATCTAAGGGGTGGCTCAATGTCCTCAGACTGGATTTACAGGAAACTCTCTGTGTCAAAGGAATACTCTGTGCCTTAGTGAAAACCTGGCATATCTCTTTTGCATCATAAATCATTTTATCTCTAGAGCGGAACTGTGTGATTGTGGGGGCAGCTGCTCACCTCTGTTCTCAACTTTTAGAGGTTCACCATGAAGGGTGTTAAAGAGGATTTTTAAAGCAATAGTTCTCTATGCCGTAAGCTTAAAAAAACATATAAAAATAGAAACTTCCTCCTGGTGTTCAGAACTTTTCTTTTTGTTTGTTTGCATTTGTTCCACCGTGTTGGAAATCCCAGTGGAGTGTTTGTGAGATCTAAAACTTTTATCACCTACCACACGCCTCCCCCGCCCCCCCAAAAACCCACTGTAAGGAAATACCTCTTTTTCTGCTAGCTTTTCACCACAGCTGGTATGTTTATTTCCTTAGTCTTTTTACAAGCTTTTCCATATTCAGACATATTTATGAAACACACATGCAGGGCCAAAATCAGCACAGTTGGGCCTCTTCCAGGGGCCATGTTCTGGTGGCAGAAGGGGTCGCTGCCAATCCCTGGAGTGCCCTGCTTCTGTTCCTCCTCCTCCTCCTCATTGCTGCTGTTGTCTATAAGCTCCTCTGGATGACCTGTTTATTGAGCATTCAACCTTGAATTACCTTTCACAAAGCTTATGCAGAGCCTAGATTATATTTGGTCTTTACTGAACATTTATTCTGATGGTGGGGAGTGCTTATAATTGCTTCAATCTATAAACACCCAAAAGGACTAAAAATGTGGTTTTAAAAATTGCTTGTTACTGTTATGAATTTGCAGAATGGCTATGGCTCTATTTTCCCCAACCTGGTGCCCTCCAGATGCTTAGGACTTCAGCTCTCATCTGCTCCAGTCAGCATGGCTAAGCTGAATGGAGAAGAAATGGTCTCCATTAGAAGCCACCACTACTAGGACTTCCTAGCTCCAGTTTTGTTCAGTTGTATTTTTAGTCCGTGTCTTTATTTTTTTATTAACAAAGTAGTTTGGTCAATCTCATGGCTGGCACATTCCCAATAAAGACTCTCCTCCCTGGAAGAGAGGGGAGTGGTTGTGGGCGGGAGCCCGAGCTCTGCCCCTAGCAGGGGGCGTTAGCTTCGAGGGGGCGTTTACAGCAGCCTAAATGCTGCGGCACCAGCCCCTCCTCGGCCTCACTCTCCGTCGTCCCGTCGTGTATTCTAGCGCTCTCTCAGATACGCACAAAGCTTAGGTCAATCTGCTGGACCAAGTTTGAGGCCCGCCTCTTTTCCGCAGCATATGCTATCGCCTTTTTTGGCGCCCTGAGAGTGGGCGAAGTTGTAGTCGAAGTTAGCGCAAATGGCTCAACGCGCGGCCTCCTTATGGAGGACGTGCAGTTGTCCGAAACTAGCATGACGGTGCAGATACGTCAATCCAAAACTGATCAGGCCGGTAGGGGTGTTCTTGTTAAATTTACAGCGTCAGCACAACAGGGCCCATGCCCGGTCAAGGACACTAGGCAGTACCTTTACCTCAGACCGCCCGGCCCGGGCCCGCTTCTGGTTCACGAGGATGGGTCACCCTTATTGAGACACCAATTCACAAGGGTACTCCGCAAAGCTATTGATGCTTGTGGTTTATCTTCCCTGGATTATGCTGCGCACTCATTCAGGATTGGTGCTGCCACAACAGCCGCGAGCTTGGGTCTGCCTGTGGATGAGATTAAGGAAATGGGCCAATGGAAATCCTTCCTGAAGAGAATTGTTTGGCACGGTGCGCAGGACTGTATGGCCATTGAAAAAACCAGGAAACTCTTAAATCGGGCGATAGCCCATTGGGTGCGCTTTATGAATGGCCGAGTCATTTCTCATGACCGTATCCGGATCGGCGACCAGGCCTTGTACCGGAATAACGGGGTTCATCTCTCAGACCAGGGGAATGACATTTGGTTAGATAGCGTCATCAGCAGCATTAGGGATTGGTTACAGCTGTGAGGGTATTGGTGGCGAGCCCCTTGGCGGCTCGGGTGGAGGTTAGGCATTGGAATAATGTGTTGTGGTGTGTCGAAGGGCTAGGTGTGGCCATCGCCTATGCCTTCAATTTTGGGGTAGTCCGTTAAAGGATTCTGGCGGTCGTGTATTCTGTCCGATGCCTGCTTGGCGGGAGGCCATGGCACGACCCTCGGTGACATCAGGGGTGAGCCTATAGTTGGATTAGCATCAACAGGCTCCACCTACTGGTAAATAAACCTTCCTTGTTTTAGACATCCAATGCCTAAGCCAATACCTTTTCACTGCTGTAATCAATAAAGTTGTGGCCTTTTCTTGCCCATTAACCTTATATCACGTGTCCTTGTGTATTCATTCCACATTGCGGGGGTCGGGTCCTCGAACCACAAATATGAGTTTTTTGGCAACATTCATGAATGCTTGATACAAATATGAGTCTTATATTCCACTATGGAATGTATTTTATACCACTTGTGTTTTTTAAAAAACAAAACCATTTTCTGTTATGATGGTGGTGGTGATGGTGGTGGTGCTTTTATGATGTCGTAATTTCATTGTTCCTGTTTTTATGACTGCTATTAAGTACAGATAGGGAGAACCTACAGAATCAGCAGCTAGCTGCAATCAGCTCTTTGGAACTTTTTTCTCTATCAGGGCTGCTTACTTTTAAGGAACGGGCTAATTCTGTTATGTTTTTATTGTATTGATCTGCATGTGATATTTTATATGTATATATTTTAATTCTACTAATGCTCAATTGTTTTTTCTAAGTAAATCAAGTTACCAAGGATGGTGCGATGAAATGAAATAAATAAATAATCATTGATTTTACCAAGGAAAAAAAGAAAGCAGTTTGGTGAGCTCTCTCTCCCTACCTCTCTCTCTCCCCCGTCCCCCCAAATAGAGAAAGTCTATGCTCACTTTTTTTTTAAGGAACACGGGTGGCGCTGTGGTCTAAACCACAGAGCCTAGGGCTTGCCGATCTGATGGTCGGCGGTTCGAATCCCCGCGACGGAGTGAGCTCCCGTTGCTCGGTCCCTGCTCCTGCCCACCTAGCAGTTCAAAAGCACATCAAAGTACAAGTGGATAAATAGGTACCGCTCTGGCTGGAAGGTAAACAGTGTTTCGCCAGAAGTGGCTTAGTCATGCAGTTTCAATTGCATGGAGGCAAATGTCCATATTTCTCTAATGATATATTAGATGAAATATTCTCTTTACTTTTTTAAATATATATTTTTATTAAACAATTTTAACAGAACAAATTATCAATCAATATATCCAATTACATTTCCTCTCTTTTTATTTCCCCCCATCCCTCCCTCTCCCACCCACTAAGAACTTCCCTCAGCTCCCCTCTCTGATTTATTTGCACAAATTATTCTCTGCATGTTGTAAAATTGTACATATCATTGCCTTATCTGCCATATATTCTACTAATAAATTTGTGGATGTTTATTCAAAACCTGCCAAGGAGTCCAAATCATTTTGTTGTCTTTTTAGATTTGTAAAGAGTTCCCATTCTTCCTTGAAGTCACGGTTGTCCTCACGTAGTTTATATGTCAACTTTGCCAACTCCGCATAGCTCATCAGTTTTTCTTGCCATTGTTCTTTCATTGGGGTTTCCTCATTCTTCCATCCTTGTGCTAACAAGACTCTTGCTGCTGTTGTAGCGTACATAAATAAGTGCTTTATTTTTCTTGGCAGGTCTCGTCCTAAAATGCTTCTGGCTTTTTTACAAATGTCATTTTAAACACTTTTTTCAATTCATTATATATCATCTCCCAAAAAAATTTAACTACTCTACATTCCCACCACATATGATACAAAGTGCCTTCTTTTTCTTTACATTTCCAACATGTATTTGAGCCAGTTTTGTACATTTTTGCCATTTTTACTGGTGTGATATACCATCTATACATTTACAGATTGTTCTCTTTTGAAAGAAAACTACATGAGATGAAATATTCTCTTTACAATCCAGCACAAATCATTGTGCATGTAGTTCCTGTGGCTGGGTGTAAAGGTTTTTATGAAGCTCCATTTTGGATGCACAGTGGACCCAATCCAAAGAACAAAGCAAGCACAAGAGCCTGTTGCCATGCATGGATTATTTTGACTGCATTAGGGTATCTCTGTATAACTGTATAACTGGCAGCTGGTGGATCAGAGCCTAAGGCAATCATCCTGTTGACTCAAAATTTCCTCAATTTTTTAAGAGCACTGCTTATGTAAATGAAATCTTCGCATTTAAAATTCCCCCTTAGTGGTGTTTACTTCAAAACTGCAAAGTTCATCCATTATTAGATATTGTTATAGCACGCACAGACATGTCCCAAACACTGGCAATAAGTCTCAGTGACTTATGTAAAATATTTTTTATCGCATCTAGCATTACAGACCAAAGTAATCACTAAAAAGCCACTGGCTACAAAAACTGCAAACAAAATGAACCTTTAAAAGTTAATGACTTAAGGGTGATTTTACAGATGTAAAAAGTATGTTAAGGGCTTACCCTATTTGTCATTAACACATATTTTGAAAGCCTGGCTAATATAATGTGACACAAAATTAGTCAAACACAATTCATGCAATATTGTTTAATTTTACTCCTCATTTAACTTGGTTTTAAGCAAAATCATTATGTCACATGATAGTGTTGACTTGAACAAGAAATATTTTATAAAGGTCTCTGCATTTAGAAATGAGTTATTAGGAGCTGCATGCCGAACACATTCTTAACTATGAAAACTATAACGCTAATAGCTTAATCATATTTTGACAACATCTACATACTTTATGCATTATTTACAAGAAAGATATAAAAATGAAACCACTGAACATCTCACACCATACTTCACAGTCATAGTTAACTGGTTAAAGATATAACACATTTATCTTCCAGAAGCTTTACATTTGCATAGGAACATTTGCATGCCATGTTGCAATGTGATCTTAATGTAAAATTTAACCTTTGTGCTTTCTCTCTGATGTGCAAGGTATACTCATTAAGTTAAAAATAATGGTAAAAATAAGTCTGCTGGTGATATACACTTCAAGAATCATTCCCATGAGGACTGCGGAAAAGTAAAAGGCGGGTGGGCAAAATGCTTAAATGAATTAATTCCTCATTTTCTATATTTTATTTTACATTTTAATGACAGAGAGCAATCCTGACAGGTATTTTTCAAGCATGTGAATTTCACATGGTTGTGACCGACTTTTGCTTTAAGCATCCTCTTAATCCCATTTGAAGGAAGGTTATATTTCAACATGCAGACATAAACCCCAAATGTGTGACATCTTTTCATTGCATGGCTATTTCCTGCGCTATAGAAATAATGTTCATGTTTCAAATTAACAATATATATGGATGGTATTTCTTAGCCTCTGGACAAAAATAAGACAAATCCCTAAAATTATGGCACCTACACTTAGTTAGCCGTTCATTTGAAATGTATCTAGATAGTAATGCTGACTGGAATAACTACCTAGATACATTTGCCTAATTGTTTTCCATTCATCTTTCCACTTCCTTAGCTGTGAATTTTGCTTTGTGAAACATAGTAATGTACTTCTCTACAAGAAAGGCAAGGAGTTAAACGAAGAACATAAGGTTCATTCGGGATTCACTCCAAACACACGAGGAATAAATCATTGTATGGTGATTGCAATCCTGCACATCTTCTCATGTCTGCTGTCAAGTTAGGATGGTACAGGGCTGCAGCTTTACAGTGCTATTCTACAGATGCCTTCTCAAAAGTAAGACGTTGATTTCAGTTGGTCTTATTTCCAGGCCAGGGTTTATTTCCAGCCTTCAAAGCTTATCTGGCCCAGTTAAATTCACATTAGCATCATGCACTTCTTGTCTCTCCTCATTCCCTCCCTGATAATCCAGTACTGTAACAGATTGATCTTGGTTTTGCCATTTTGCTTTCTAAAACCCTTTGTGTAAAGAAATTCTGCATGAATTGCTTACATACAGTAATTGGAACATGATTTCCCCCCCTCGTTCACCAGGACAGGCCTAGCGTCGAAGTTTCCCTGACCCACAAATGACCTCTGGTGTTGACCTCAAAGGACTACTTTCTCTTTTGGAAAGAGATAATTCAGTCTCCCTGGTTTGCCTCCTGGGCACAGTCAAAATTATGTCTGGTGATTCCATGATGCGGACTACTGTCTACTAAGGACTGAACTAATAGTACTATATTCAATTAATTCAGGACCTCAGGATGGCCTTGAACCTAAGTCCCAGGTGGGGAATGACTTTCTCTCTCCCCAGTTCCCTACAGAGCAGGCACCTTTAATAAACACCAATATCTGAAACAGATAGAGAACATGTAAAAGATATGTAAATATAAACCTTTTAAAAGAAATGAGTTATATTCCAGGAGAGAGAATTTCTAGCACAATTTAGATGCAGGAAACTACTGGGAGGCATACAGTTTTCTAACTGCCCTTAGCGAGTAAGTGATTTGGGGAAAGAAAAAGCGAAAAGGACTAAAGTAAATAGTCGCAGGGTAAATGCACTGAAAAGCAGAGCCCGTGTATGTGGAAAGAAATGCTGTATTGAACTTTTAGTTATTTGTTACATTATCTGGACTCCAACAATGTTTGGCTGAGATTGCTCTTGTAAAGGTTCTTACCGAGGTAAATAAAACTGTAGAACCTTAGAAACATTCTATTATTACGGCGCCAAGCTAAGGTGTACAGAACAGGAAATATCTCTCTGAGGAATAAATTACATGTGATGAGGGCCAAAAGAATACAGCTCCTATTTCAGGAAGTCTTCCAGGCAAAAGCAGAGATTTGGCAGTTTTAGCGTTGCTTTCAAGACAATACACGTACACCAAAAACATTATTCTTCACAGAGGACCCCAGAGGCCTTTCCCAATCATCTGGATGCTCGGAGTTATTCCATACCCTCAAATTCAACACAGATCTTCTTTATTAATTTTAATTTGTCATCAATAACCTGACAGGCTCTCTTCGGCAAGAAATACTGTATTAACTGTTTCACTCATTGTGGCAGCTATTAAAAATGTGATAATGATTAGCAGTAATGAGGTCAAATAGAATAATGTGAGTATACGTTGCTACTAGCGAAATATAACACAAGAGGATTTATTATGTTCACTTGCTGAAATGTAATTTAAGAACAGGATATTACCACCTGCTATGTTGGCTCATAGGGTTATCCAGATCATTTAAACATGTCCTTCTAATATGTTTATTTGCTTTTGGCAGATATTTCCATTTACTGTGTTTTAGATAACCACTGATAAAATCAAGTTAATTGTTACTATGAACTTAACACAAATATGATTATATTAAGAGATCACCAAAGATCATCAGCTCAGACAATAGCTAAAGAAATGATTTGAGCATTCATAGTACCTAACAAAAGCTAGTCATACATTCTGCTGTGGCTATTGATTTAAGGTAAAATCTATGAACACTGAAGTTAACAGAGGTTTTGGCTTTCATTTCAATAAGATGTAGGTTGTATCCTTTATGAGGCTGACATCCTAAGCATATTTACTTGGAGGTAAGACATGCTAAAATCAATAAGACTTATTTGTGTGAGTAAACAATTGTCAGATTGGGCTACAACTTTTGTTTGCTAAACATGATCCAATCAACATCGAAAGTTGATCTTTACATATATGAATTCCATAATAAAGTATTTTCCATTATTTAGGCACATGAGGCAACATCTTAATTGATATGACCTTCTATTGCTTGTCTCATTATTACTGAACCTTTGCATTGAAAACCTATACCAGTTATTACAATACAGAGGAAAATCCAATATAAAATGGCTTTATTTGTAATTCCATTTTTTACAATGCATGATACGTGTTCTTAATAGAGTTTGTTACTTGCTTGCAACCCCCCACCCACCCACCCACCCACCCCATGAATTCAACTAGACCCACCCATTCATTTTTAGCTTTACTCATCCAGTCATTCATACTTGGTATGTTTGCTTTTTATGTTTCTAATGTTTGATGTTTCATTATGTTCTTAATATTTTGTTGGGAGCCACCCAGATTAGCTTGGGCAACCCAGTCAGATGGTAGCATATAAATAATAAAATTGTTATTGTTATTATTTACCAGCTGTGGTGTTGTGATTAGCCATGCTAATGTTGATGTTGTGATATGAATGATGAGTGGTAAGTGGCACGTTTCACCCTTATCCCTTATTTTGCACTTTACAGTGCAATCCTATAGCTCAATACAGCTCAGGTGTATTGAGTACAATGAACTTATTCCCAGCTAAGGTTAGATAGGGTTGAAGTCCTACATAGCACTCAAAATCCCTGATCCATGATGCTGGAGAGTATTTTGATGAGGCACAAGCTGTCTATCCTCCCAGTTCTGCTATTCTGGGCTTTGCCAAAGAGGAGGGTCTGGTAAGGGGGTGGAGTTGAGTCAGCCAAGAATTCACTGGATTCTAAATTGGTTCAGCTTCTGGCAAGTTATGGCAAAGACTATTGGTGGTATTCAACTAAGTTTAACTCAGAGTGGACCTACTTCAATTAATGAACATGAGTGACTGAGAACAATCATGTACACATGTACATGATGGATTCTACGTGAAAACGGTTATACTCCAATATGAGCAGTTCATGTTCCAATATGAGCAGTTCTTTAGATATGCTAATATAAATTCAGTAAAAATGCAGAAGAAAATGGCATTCCAGTTCAGAGATTAATTGAACATGTAAACATAATCTTGTGAATGTTTCAGAACTGTAGCACTACATGTGAATTATACAGCACCAAGTGTGGTATTAATCACTAGTTGGCATTTTATCAATGCATTCCTGATAATGGCTTCAAATATAGGAAGCTGCCTAGGACAGAATCAGACCACTGATCCATGTAGCTCAACAGTGTCTACATGCTGACTGGTAGCAGCTATCAGGCGGGGGTCCTTTCTAGCCATACCTGGAGACACCAGTGATTGAACCCAAGATTTACTGCAAGCAAAACAAGTCCTTTACCTATGGCCTTCAATACAAAGTCTTGTACTTATATTTGCCATTGTAACTATGTTGATGTTTATGAAAGAGAAGATACCCCCCCCCCCGCACCACTTTATGCATCAAGTAATGTATTGTCCTGGGGACACGGGTGGTGCTGTGGGTTAAACCCATAGGTGTCAACTTACAGATTTGAAAATAAGGGACCAGCAGCCTTGAAAATAAGGGACCAGCAGCCTTGAAAATAAGGGACCTGCAGCCTCACCTGTTCCAGACACTCCAGTCTTCCTGTCCTCCTGCAGTCTGGTCAAACTCATGCTGGTAGCTTCGAGAACACTGTCCAACCAACTTTGTAACCAGAGGTTCAACTGAATAGAATCTGAATCACATGCACCAAACGGCCTATGCAGCCTCAACTTAAGATGGCTCCCCGGCCTAGCTTTGCACTGCAAAGTTTGCAGCAGCACGTGCAACAAAATGGCGTCCAGCATTCAAAAAACCCCTCAGCTTGCATTAACTAGCCACACACAAGGCATGCAAGCTCCACCCCCCAGTCGTTCTTAGACTTCTTATTGGGTGAGCAACACAGCCAAGCAACACAGTTGGAGCCTCCCTCCTCCCCTGCCGGCAGGGAGGGAGGGAAAGGAGCTGCTTCATTTGAAATTTAAGGGACATCATTTAAGGGACATTTAAGGAACATCCATCAATAAGGGACAGCAGCGGGACATGGCGCTGGAATAAGGGACTGTCCCTTCAAATAAGGGACACTTGACAGCTATGGTTAAACCACAGAGCCTAGGACTTGCCGATCAGAAGGTAGGCAGTTCGAATCCCCGCAATGGGGTGAGCTCCCGTTGCTCGGTCCCTGCTCCTGCCAACCTAGCAGTTCGAAAGCACGGCAAAGTGCAAGTAGATAAATAGGTACCGCTCCGGCGGGAAGGTAAACAGCATTCCCGTGCGCTGCTCTGGTTCGCCAGAAGCGGCTTAGTCATGCTGGCCATATGACCTGGAAGCTGTACGCTGGCTCCCTCAGCCAATAAAGCGAGATGAGCGCCGTAACCCCAGAGTCGGCCCCGACTGGACCTAATGGTCAGGGTTCCCTTTACCTTTAATGTATTGTCCTACTGTTTTGGTGCCACAGAGCTATTTTATGCCTTGTGAAAAGTCAGACCTGGATTTGCCACCTGCTCAATAAGCATCCGCAGCCAGTCAAAGCTTCCTGCGATAAGTGTGACTATATGGTAACACAGGTTCGATAACACATCTTTGTTGCATTCACACTTGACATTTACAGGTATACACTTCAAACATCTTAGGTGTACAACTGGAATTATATATATATATAAGTAGCCCTCAGGTGCATCACAACAAAAGAGATGGATTCTCCCACTCTTTTGCAGACTTCCTAATCATAGTATGCAGTGAATGGGAAACACGGCTAGAGCTCTTTGTGCATCAGAAAGACCTCACCTCCTCGAGGACTACATAAGCAGCCGCTGGAACCAGTTTGAAAATCTGTAGTGAGATAAGCTGGGAGCCACACACTCCATTATGAGAGGGAACACAGAGAGAATTAAAAGAATCTTTGCACCATGCCTTTTCCAAATTGCACTGTGTACTCTCAGGCAAAACCGAGAGATCAATACATCTGCTTCTACAAAAACCTGAATAATTGATACAATGGGTTTGAGAGCGTGTAAAGGTGAGAATGTTAAGTGGTGCTTGTTCCTCTGTGTGTGTGTGTGTGTGTGTGTGTGTGTGTGTGTGTGTGTGTTTAAAAATTCCAATCTTCCCTGTTTCCCATAGCAAAACAATGGCTGGAGCGGCTCTGCTAGAGGAAATCACTAGGGGCTAGGCTGCTTAAACCCTCTTTTGTATCTCTGTAAACAAGTAACAGCCTTCCAAGCCTGCTGTTCATGTGATGTAACAACAACTCAAGACTTTACATACTGAGCTAAATTTGAATTGATGATAGGTACAATGTTTGTAATTCCACATCAAGCGGCACTTGTGTCTGGCATTTATTTGTGCTGTTGCTCTGGCAGGTTCTTCCGCAGAGTCTTCTCATCTGATATGTCAAGTCTACAATCAAAGCAGAATAGTGAATTCACTTTTACAGTTAGGCGAGCTGAATGCTATTACCCATGTATTTGTCACCAACCCGCAGATCCCAGTCTGTAATCTGCCATCTGGATGGATGCTACAAAGTTAAGAGGCAGGGACATGCATTTCTCAGTAACTACCTGCTGTCAGCTATTATTTTAAGGATCCTGTGATTTTCTTTTATTTTGACTAGAAAAAAAACAAGGCAGCTGCAGTAATAAAAAGGCATATCAACTACTCACTTCTTGGCAGCTTTGTCACTAGTGTGGATTCAGTAAAGGTTGTTGTTGTTGTTGTTGTTGTTGTTGTTGTTGTTGTTGTTGTTGTTAGCAAATGTATACAGTACAGTGGGATATAATATTATAAATCTACAGTTGGTGCTTCAAAACAATCCTTTTAAGAGCACCGGGGAAAGAGCAGAATATATTTTTAAAAAATATTTGCATACATATAATGTGTTTATGTCTCTTATAGCATTGCCCACTGTGTATGGAAAAAAATACATACAGAGAGAGAGAGAGAGAGAGAGAGAGTACATTTTGGCTACAGACTTCTTATGGTAGATATATATATTACATTGTTGTTGTTTTCATCATAAATACTCCTGAGTAGCAAGTACCAGTCTCCAAGTGCAATCCTTTAATCAAAAGCAAGCTCTTCTTAGTTCACTGGGCTATGCATAGGATTGCAACCAGAGGGATTTGGCATCTGGTACAAAAAGAATAAAATAAAATAAAGTGAACTGAGATGATGATTATGATGATAATGATATGATGATGATGACTTGTTAGGCTCTTGTTACCAGAAGACCCCTAAGCAGCTTACAACATTGCTAAAAACACAAATAAATATAGTGTACTATAAAAGAGGGGACACAAACAAACACAAAAATGAGGCACACAACCAGCTCCTAGTTCTGGTGACATTTCTTGGAAATGGAGAGACAGTATTGAAAGTAGATGGTATAGTCACAAGCCATGATGGCTATGTTCTATCTCCACGGTTGGAGGCAGTATGCCTCTGAATGACATTTGCTCGGAATCACAAGTCCAGAGAGTGCTCTTGCATACAGGTCCTGCTTCCCATGGCAATTTGGTGGGCCACTATGCAAACAGGATGCTGCATTAGATTGCCCTTTGGCCTGATCCAGCCGGGCTCTTTTATGTTATTTGTGCAGCATTTGCCCCTATGGAACCATTTAACAGCCAAGCAGACCAGGTACAGAATCTTACAGCTCTTCTGTTACACACCCAATGCACCTTTGCCTTGGGCCTTCCTCACTGCTCACTTGCTACAGCACACGTATAAGCTGCAAGTGTGCTCTAAGGATGGCAACCCACCAGAATTACTGACTTGGCTTCATGAAAAGGAAGGCATGAGAACTGATCTTATCCTTCTTTGCCGTCAGTGGTATTTTCGAGGGGTGCACATTGGATCTGTGTACTTCCTGAATTATGAGGTAAATGGGGTGATTTCACAGTGCCCTATTTTTATTTTTATTTACTTTGCGCTATTCCCAAGATCTGGTCCCATCACCTCCTGGGAAATAGAAGGGGAAGAAATGGAGGCAGCGGGAGATTTTACTTTCTTGGGCTCCATGATCACTGCAGATGGTGACAGCAGCCACGAAATTAAAAGATGCCTGCTTCTTGGGAGAAAAGCAATGACAAACCTAGACAGCATCTTAAAAAGCAGAGACATCATCTTGCCAACAAAGGTCCGTATAGTTAAAGCTATGGATTTCCCAGTAGTGATGTATGGAAGTGAGAGCTGGACCATAAAGAAGGCTGATCGCCGAAGAATTGATGCTTTTGAATTATGGTGCTGGAGGAGACTCTTGAGAGTCCCATGGACTGCAAGAAGATCAAACCTCTCCATTCTGAAGGAAATCAGCCCTGAGTGCTCACTGGAAGGACAGATTGTGAATCTGAGGCTCCAATACTTTGGCCACCTCATGAGAAGAGAAGACTCCCTGGAAAAGACCCTGATGTTGGGAAAGATGGAGGGCACAAGGAGAAGGGGACGAGATGGTTGGATAGTGTTCTCGAAGCTACCAGCATGAGTTTGACCAAACTGCGGGAGGCAGTGGAAGACAGGAGTGCCTGGCGTGCTCTGGTCCATGGGGTCACGAAGAGTCGGACACGACTAAATGACTAAACAACAACAATTCCCAAGATGTCCTTGATGCCATATTACAAACTGAGCGTGAAGATCCTTTCAGTTACAAATCCCACTGCCCAGGATGCATAAGCCTTCTTAATTATCTATAATATCTGTTATTGGCCCTTTATTCCTATTTTGGACTCTTCTGACATTGAACTGTTTTAATTAATAATGCTTTGATCATTTAATTAAACAATAAATACTGCTCTTGAAAGCCTCAAATATGTGGGTTTCTGCATATATGCCCCTCAAATATCTACATGCCAATGCAATGCAATCCTATATGAAAAGGTACCACTTGTAGGTATGATCAAATTTCAAAAAAATGTTTGCCAACCTGAGTAAACTGGATTATTCAGCAATGATGAGTAGCATCACTCCAAAACTAAACTCTCCCATCCCCATCTCAGCTTCCCACATTTTCTCACAGTTTGTTTCTTTGCTTGTTTGTTTGGCATCCCCAGTTGTCAGAAACTAAAAATGACAAATTAAAGATTATGTGAATACGTCAGAACTTTTAAATGCAGGTCTGCTGTGAAGTCTGGCTGTGGAAATAACACAGTAGGGGTCCATGTTTAGTGTCTTTCCATGACAGGTGAGAAAGATGATTTTTTTTTCATTTCTGTCAAGCCCACAAAAAGGAACCTGAGACAAGAATATCAGCTTGTATTCCTTATAGCGTTCACCTCATGAAGAAAAAAAATGTCTTCATCAAATCCTTTTCTAATTCTTTCCATGCACATGAAGCAATAATCATATTTACAGTTAGGTAGCACTTTGGAGTTTGGAGTACTCCACATTATCTCATGTACTCCTTATGAACAAGTCCCGTAAGGTAGATCAATGTTATTGGTCCCATCTTACAGATAACAGAGGGCTGGAGCTGAGAAAGATTAGGTGGCATATGATTCACAGTTCAATCCTGGATATGTCTACTCAGGAGTAAGCTGCATGGAGTGATTCGCAGCTGACATGCAGGAAATGTCTTCTTTTTTTGGAACATAGGAGCTCAGTGTTGTATTAGGCTTTCTGCAGATTGACGTTTGTTCTGATTCAGCAGTGAACAGAGCATTTTCCTGGGGAAAGGGTGGGACAAAAAGCTCTCTCAGACCCATTACTTGAAATCACGAGACAAACAAAAGTGTGGATGGCCCAGTGTGTCACACCCAGTGCTATTTTTATAGAAAAAGAGATGCTGGAACTCACCATGAACGCCTCCCTTGTTCTTTTAGAATGGCAATGGCGCCCACCTGAGAGGTGCTAGAACTAAGTTCCGGTGAGTTCTGATTGGGCGGGGGAACCCTAGTCACACCTACTATGAAACCCACTTGTCCTATTCATTTCAACTGGACTTAAGCATGACTAAATTTCTCTATATAAGGTCATCAGTATGACACATCCCTAAAATATTATATTGTAAACCTCAGGATACCACCAACACCTCATCTTATCCTGGAACGAAACCCTAACTGGATTGTAATTATGAGAAGTATATGTATCTAAGTAGCTTGTTCCAGATGTTCTATTATAAATCTTAGTTGTTACTTATAGCTGTAATTCGCATAAAGCAGATAAAGCTAAGCAAAGACACAATGGAAATTCCCTTTTCTTTCCTGGTTGCATAATTCACAATCACTCTTTCAATATTATTTCAGAATAAAGTTTAAATTAAATTTTGCAAGCACAGCGATTATGGGGGACACAGTGATAGAACTTGGTAAATACAACTATTAATCTGTGTCAACCAGATTCTTCTGTAACTCAATTTTGACGTGTATATTCTAAGCTTAGCTTTAGACTAGCTAGTGTTATATCTGAATTTCATATCAAATATGTTAAAAGGGGGTGGAAAGAGCCCATTAGATTTGTAGCAAAACCAAGTCCCAGGCTTCCAAATTCTCTGGGCTTAGTAAATGCTCATTGGATTCTAGAATAAAGTCCTCTTTTCATCAAAATAAAGTCTCCCAGCACAATCCTGTGCGTGTTTACTCAGAGGTGAATTCCAGTTAATTCAATGGAGCCTACTCCCAAGTAAGCGTGCATAATTTCCTGCTGTTAATAATGTTATTCAAAAGTAATTTTGTGGTTGTAAGTATGCTTACTCAGAAATTAATGGAAATTACAACATTGTAAGAGGGCAGCCTTATGTCTGTGGCTAATATTGTGCTAGATTTGCAAGAATATCGAAATGTTAGAGGCAGGATTGATCAGGTTAGCTAAGACTCCCATTTAGCCAAAGGCTCATCCAACCCTATGGGTCCTTTGGATCCAAGCCTTTCCCCTGGCATGCACCCAACCTGCTCCAATCCACCCAACACTCTCCCTTTATGGACCTACTGACATCACATTTCCAGCATAGGTAGGGGCAAGGCTGAAGAAAATGCAACAGCAGGGATGAGGGAGAATCTAACATCAAATCCACCTCTCCAAGGTCAGAGCTCTCTCTTTACTCTTGGAGAAGGGAGGCACAATGCACTCTTTTGTCCTTGGGATCCCACCAAGAGGACCGCAGGGTTAGAAGTCCATAGGTAGAAAATCAAACTGCTTAGGAGTAGGGAAGCAATAGCCAATCATCTTTATCACAACAGAAACCGTTGTCCAATTAAATATAAAAAAGGCAATCTTTTGCCATTTCTTTTGTAATTTCTTAATGCAGTTAAAACACACAAAAAGGCTATTGTTTTCAGAATTCGTTTCCCAGCCTTTAGTCTCTCTGCAGATGACACTCGGGCTCTGTCTCGTTGGGGAATTCACATCAAACTCTGGTTCATAATTTATGTAATGACATATACTTGGACACTGATTAGCTACCTTATCAGCCCTGTAATAAAAGGAAGCATAACCCCTAGTTTATCATTCATTTATCTGAAGTCATTTTGAATAATATCACAAGATTGTAATGTAATCATTATGCTGTACAGCATGTGTGGGCCAGTACTCTACACTGTCAGTGTCAGAGGACTGTCATAGTTCATACTACTTAATTTGCTCACTTCTTACACGTTTATGAAATTGGAGTCAACAGTCTAGTGTAGCAGTAATGTTCTGGATTAGGCATTTATACAAATTGTTAATAAGATGTTCATGGCAAGTAAAAGAAGAGGAAAGAGAAAATGAAAGAATCGTCTTTGTGGATGAACACAGGGAAAGGCTGTGACCTTGTAACAATGAATTGACTGGATTTTCTTTCAATTTTTCCCCCATAATCAAAATTACCCAGAGACATTGTTGGCACTTTGCATAGTTCTTGCCCAGTATTTGATCCAATTAGGAAAATTTATTCTTTAATGTATTTGAGTTCGTTTTTCTACAATAGCTTGTTCTAACAAAAGTAAATGGGAAGACTGCTATTTG
Organism: Podarcis filfolensis; assembly: GCF_964270895.1. NCBI lineage: Eukaryota > Metazoa > Chordata > Lepidosauria > Squamata > Lacertidae > Podarcis > Podarcis filfolensis. The sequence goes on from NC_139608.1 coordinate 58,016,289, forward strand.
AACTCCTGAGACAAAGAGATAAAATTAGCAAATTTATTTACTCTGAGATTCGTGAAGTGAAACTGGGGTGCTCCAGTTTTGTTAATGTTCCACCGTCCCTGTTCTTCAGAAAAAGCATGCAAATGCCAGTAGTACCATAATTGCAACATGCATAACTGCAGTTTTCAGAATCATGGCCTTAGCTACCATATGAGAATGGACATTACTCTTCTGAATTAGACTAGCATTCCCTTATCACACTTAATAGAAATAGCAAGTCATTAATAGTGTCATTAATGCACTGGTGGCAAGATATGCTACTACGGAAGACCAAAAGGAATTAGGAACAGGGCTGAGTTGCATCCCTTTGTTCTGGGTAGAAGATGGTGGCAATAATCCTCCCAATCTACCTTATATTTCTACACATTTTCCTCCCGTGGAGTGATGGGAGCAAAAGAAATATGCTCTAGGATGCACGGAGTGCATAAATATGACACCGATACCCACAAAATAGAGTTGAATATGAGTAGACACCCAAGTCTACCATGACTTCAGAACATTCAAACAAGAGCCAGAAGCCATGGATTTGAAGGTTACTGGTTGGTGTGCCCAAAGCACTAAGCACAGAAGGAAATAGGACTATGCAATATAAGCCCCTGTAACTGGCAAGCAAAATTAAACCTTCAGGTTTGATATAAATGCAAGGAGCCCACACTTCTCCTCGTTCCCTAATCTGCAGAAGTACAACATTGTTCTCAGAAGTTCCAACTCAAGTACTGTCCTCTAGGCCCCTGAACAAGAGAACACACTATTCAGGTCTAGATTTAGATATAGCTGCCTTTTAACAGCCCTAAACTGAGCAACTGGCTGACAATCCTGCCCATTCTACAGTGGTACCTGAGGTTACATATGCTTCAGGTTACATACACTTCAGGTTACAGACTCCGCTAACCCAGAAATAGTGCTTCAGGTTAAGAACTTTGCTTCAGGATGAGAACAGAAATCGGGCTCCGGCAGCGTGGCAGCAGCAGGAGGCCCCATTAGCTAAAGTGGTGCTTCAGGTTAAGAACAGTTTCAGGTTAAGTACAGACCTCCGGAACGAATTAAGTACTTAACCTGAGGTACCACTGTACTCTCATTTCATGGAAATTTTCTGAACCCCCACGACCCTGCAAACAGCAGCAAATAAAGTGGAGCGGCATCTGAGAACCTCTCATGTGATTATATCATGTCATGTGTTTTCTGTTCTTTTCTTTTCTTACAAGGCATTACTCAGACAAGTCGCGGAAAGAACTATGGAGCATTTCCTCTGTCACAGTGTTCCATCATTGGCCATATACTAGCACTCTCCCTACCATAAATTCCAAGCAGATGGAGACAGTTTGAAATTTGGATCCAGTTCTAGAAAGCCTTGGTTTAATGTGATGTGCGAACCAGGGCACTATTGAGAGCCATGCCTTAGTCCATGGGTGCTTGGCAGGGGATTCCTTTCCATAATTTGGCAACAATCCTCAACCTATTTACCCTTGAGCAGCTCCCTCGTTTTCATTTGGAATCCTTCAGAATCAGTTATTAAGGCTATGGTAGGCACTTTGCGCCTATGAGCTCAATGGTTCTAAGAACAAATTTATGTGAAGCCTTATCCAACTGTTACTGCTGCTCTGTCATAAGTAAATAATTACCTTTATGAAGAATTACGAGATGATATGTTTAGTAAAAAAAACAATTAGATTAGTCACTGTTTTTTTAATGTAAGACAGTAAAAACAAATGAGGACATCATCAATCTTGTTTCCAACTATAACTCATGAGTAATTTAATCCTATTTAAGATTTTATTCCTATCTAAATAACAAAAGCAAATTCATTAATGCCATGTTTCTGCACACTTTTTTTTTTTCAATCAAGAAATTCAGTGACAAATTTGAGGTTTGTCTCCCGGCTTTATTATTGTGGAAAACAATTTATAGTGTATAGTTTATGAGATAATTATTGTTGCTGTTAAGACTGAATCCAGCCCCTGCAGGAGTTGTGCTACAATGAGCATGCTAGGATTTTATCACTGCTATAGTTTGACATTTGGAACATTTGTTAGTTAATGTCAGATTGTGATGAAGATAAAATAATAATAAATGACAGCGGTAACGCCAAGCCTTCGGTGTGGATGATTAAAAAAAATAAAGGGGGTTGAAATGCACTTAACAGCTGGAATAATATCTAGGTTGGGTGACTGCATGCAAAAAATGGAAATAAAACTGGAAAACTGCTATTCATTTGCGCAACACATGGTACATAAAACAAGTCAGAGCACAGCTGGATGGGCACGTATATAAATATGAGTGAAATAAACAAGGAACTTGTTTCTGTGGCTGAACAGAAAAGAGCCAATTCTGTGTAAAACTAATGTGCATAATTTGATTATTTGTATCAAATTGAAAAATAGCTAATAGATGAATCAGAAACAATCCAGAAAATGTATGAACCAAAGACAACAATTACATTTTTTCTGATTCCTGTTCTAATATTTATAATATTGCCACAATACTCATACATACAAAACCACCCTGCAGAACCTGTAAAATGACATTTAGTAACACAAGAGCAGCCCTGCTGAGCCAAACCAAAGGTCTATCTGGTCCGACATGTTGTTATCACAGTAGACAACCAGATGCCTCTGGAAGCCCACAAGCAGTGTGTGAGCACAATAACCCTCTTCCACTTAGGATTTCCAGCAAGTGGTATTCAGAGGGCTACTGCCTCTGATACTGGCGGTAATATAACCATCATGGTAATGTAGCCACTGATATCCTTATCCTCCATGAAGCACATAAGTAATGTCATGGTGGATGAGTAATGTCATCTAAATGTTTGTAGGCATAAATCAAGGTGCTCATTATTACCTACTAGCTAAAGGCCTCCTTATGCTTGATGGGAGTGGAAGAGAGGAGTCATCATTGAGAGTTCTTACATCAATTCCACCACTATTTATCATCACTGCTTCTCCACTCCTCTCTCATCTATCATTGAGGTGATGGGGCCAGAGCTCAGTGGCAGAGCACATGCTTTGCATGCAAACAGTCCCAGGTTCAATTCCCAGGCAGGGTTGGCAACTACTCTCTGCCTGAAACCATGGCAAGTAGCTGCCAGTCAGTGTAGACAATACTGAGCTAGATGGAGTCTGACTCTGTTTAAGGCAGTGTCCTGTGTTTGGTATGTGCATGGCCCAACCAGTTCCGGTTTTCCAAAACTTGGCCTGCCTCTTGTTTTCCCAAACCTAGATGGCACTGTGTGAAAGAAGCCTAGAAATGCTTTTAAATAAGATAAACAGATAGAATACCAATGTGTTTGCCCCCTTGCTAGCTAACATTCAGAAAGAGTGATAAAGAGGTTAGCATGAACACGGAAGTGTATGTGTGCCTATGTGTGTGTACCATTTTTACAAGTGTACAGCCCACTGCACACTAACCGTTCTTCACAGGGACATGTGCAGGTACATAGAGGAAATGAACAGTGCATTCCAGCAACAGATTGCTATTATATTTGAAGCAGGGACTGCACTAGTGCTAAAATAGGTGCTGTCAAAGCTGCTCCTGCTAATACCATTGCCTCCGCAAAGACTGCACACCACAAATTGCTGCACGCCACCCCGATATCCAAGTGTGAGATTCCAGGCGTTCCAGGCACTTACCTAGGGTTTGGTTTCTTTCCAAAAGAGGGACAGAAGAGACTGCAGTGGCTTTATGATATATGGCTTATTTACGCATATATACAACCTGAGCCTACAATGGAGGGGTTGAAAGCATTAACACCCCAAGAGGGTCTTGCTTCTCCCATAGCCACAGCCTTGGATTCCAGCAAAAATCAAGCATTGTTCTGTCTGTCAGCTGCCCAGCCTGCAGCCTTGCTTCTAGTTTACACACTCCTCAACCCTCAACTCTGCCTTTGTCTTTCTAACTACCAGCAAGTTAAGGGAGTGGGCCCATGCCCAACCATATGCTGTCTGGCACATTTCCTTTGTTACCTTAATGGTCCATACTTAGAGGGCCATTACCTTACCAGGAAGCTCTCCTGGCTATTCCAGAAATTGAATCTGTGCTAGATCCAGGAATTGGAAGAGGGCTTAGGTATACAGCTACCTCAAACTCATAACAGTATGTCATTTAACTTCATCCTCCATCCTGCCCCTTAATAATATATTTTCATTCCTGTAGCTAACTTGTGGCCCTCCAAATGTTGTTGTGACTGCAACTCAAATCAGCCCAATCCAGAATGACCTATGGTTAGGGGTGATGGTAGCTGAAGTTCAACAACATTTAAAGGATCACAGATTAGAATCTCTAGCTTTAGCCCCACTAGGATATAATATGAGGAGTTCACACACAAGAAAAAAGACCTCTGAGTTTGGGGAATAGATCTCTTTCTCTGTTGTGAGACTGTATACTGATTAGATGCTGGGAAATTGGGTGGACGACAAGAAGTACCATCTGAATTTATGGCTCCTAGCTCCATCACCTCCTCCCATCCCACTTCACTGTTGAATGCGGGTCCCATTGCTTTCCTACTTCAGGTTGGGTAGAGGTAGTGGCACTATAATTCTCTCAAAAGTAGCTATGAAATATCTTCCATATAGTATCTGATGTCTGCAGGAAATAGTACACTTCCTTACAGAGAGATGCAGCTAAATCCCATGTGTGTTTATTTTGAAATAAGTAGCACTGAGCCCATACTATTAAGCAGTCCTTTTTTTTTCCCCTTAAAAGAATGTTTAGGGGTACTCTCATTTTCCTAATCATATTGAAATACTGCCCCTCAATGAGGGCAAACTTAGAAATGTTTAGGTGTAGGTGTACCCCTGTGTCCCCCCAGAAAAAAGCACTGCTATTAAGTGAGTATGCATTGGACTGCAAGCTAGGTCAGGAATGCATTGCTATATTTTAATAAGAAATTTACCTTGTCTGTTCTCTACATTTAAAAAAAAAAAATAAATAAATTACAACAGTCTCCTCCACACCATCCTTTCCCCCATTTTTTAAAATCTCTTTTTCAGTTGATTTGCAAACACTGTCTCTTTTATATGGAATTCTTAGAAGGGTTTTTCTTTCCCTTTTTATATATGTCAGATGTTTTCTGTTACACTTGTAACCTACCATAATGTTTATTTATGACTGTATTGTATGATTGCAATAAACAATTTCAACTGTCTGTTTCTCCTGATTAAAAACTATATCATTAAATAAATAAAAATGATAATAATGAACTGGGCTGTTCCCTCCACATAATGTATGGCTTTCATATTTCTGATACTTTGGAAGATATATGAAATGCAGATGAGCAGGAGAAGGCTAGTAAATCAAGGCAAGTTGGAAAGGATTCCAATCGGCTTTCAAGCAAGGGGTCATCTTTGCTACGCTGTAATCTGTGGTGGGTGCTGTAGAATTTCACTTGGGCTCTACCTGTGCTGGTCCAGATAAGGTGATGACTGAGCTTAAGAAACACTACAAAACAAAGGTAAAACTGTGAGAGATTAACAGCCTCAGGCTACGCTGAAGAAATATGCTGAAACAAAGCAAGAGAAAGTGCCAGTGTAATGCACAAACTGCATCTCCACATGTGATAACTTCAAATCTCCAATTTTGGGTTTATTTGACTTGTTTGGTTATTGGTTACCAAACAAGCTGGGGGGGAAGGTGCAAAAATTTGAGGGTTGGGGGGCAGGATTATACAGTTCCTAACCAAACAGGAGAATTAAGATTGATGCTGTTTAAATAATTTCATTTTAAATACAGGCCCCTCCCCACTTGCATGCAGTCAGCACATGTGTGCCTGCTGACACACGCATCATTTTCAGCACCAGAAGCGGGTGGGGCGAGGTGGAATGGGGGCGGAATGGGGCGAGGCAGAACAAGGGACTCCCTACTCACGTGTGTTCCGGTGACACACATGGTCCCCCCCCATGTAAGTGGGGGTTCCCCTGTACTATTCAGGGTTTATGTTGTTGTATAATTGATAAATTTTATTTATCTTTTTATGGAAAAAATGACACATTGACACTTTTCCCCCTTGGGATACATTTCACTATAATATATGTTTCTAAGAGACTACAACACAGCAGATCGTTGTTTATCCCACAATGTCTAAATTAGAGAAGAATGTTGTTGTGGTTAATACCTTACCTTTCTTCGGGGACTTCTCCTATCATCCAGTAGTACTGGTAGAACAAAACAGCTATAACGGTACTCACTTTGTCCAGTGGGATTCCTTAAATGGATAAAAAGTTGTCTAAAGGGAAAAGACAGTCATATTATACAAAGAGTGCTCAGTGAATTAAATAATAAAAATTTCACAATTGCATGAGACACGGTGAGAGTGCAGCTTCCAACTTACTCCATCTTTTGTCGTGACCAACTCCTCCATTTCCTTCTGTTAACAAAAGTTAACAAAACAACCTTCAGTTGGATACCTGAGATTATAAAGCTTCTGCTTCCAGACCTCAGCTGAATGATGCTTTTGTTACTGCTCCCCAGATGGATGAGGATGATGATAAGGACATAGCAAGAAGCAAGACCAACAGTTTGACACAGGATTTACTTTTTTATCAGTGCTACACTAGACTGGCAGCACAATTGGGCCTTGAGGTCCCTTTTAACACTACATTTGAGTCTCGCTAGGGTCAACAGGATACAGTACCAACCATCATCAATTTGGTCTTAGTAGACAGAAAATGGTAGATACTTGCCCTGTTGCCCAGCACATGTAAACTGGCCCATAACCTAGAATGACATGTGAGGAAGAGAATTCTTAATGGCTATCCAGGGCTGCACTGAGGTGTTTGCAAGTGTGTGGTGGGGTGATGCTCTCATTCATCCCTCCAGATCTTGCTGGACTACCTCCATCATTCCTGACCATGGACAATGCTGGCTAATGCTGATGCGAGTTCAATTCCAGCAGCATCTGAAGAATACTTCCTTGACTATCCCTGCTCTAGCTTCTGAAGAGGTCATGACCAGGGATGTAAGAAGGCATTGTTTTTCATTCGACCTTGCATTTGTAGCACACAGCACTATTTTCATTCTGCTACAGTTCATCTTCCACCAAAAGCTACGTTATTTGTCTTGCTGATCCCTGGGGTCAGATTATGTAATGTGTTACATGTTGTGTACAGACTGAAAGCAAGTAGCAGTGAATACTGATTATATTCTCTGGATTGATTTCCATTTTGGATATGGGACAAACAAAAGAACACCAGCAATTTCTGCTCCCATTTCAGATTTTGTTGGAATCCTCCCACATCCAGTGAACTAAGCATTTGGGATTTTGGGAACACCAGCTGTGGGAAAAACAGTTACAGGAGAGGGTTCAAGGGGGGAGGTGGTGTGGGCTTGGGAAAGGTTGAGCATGCCTCCTCCCATTTCTCCTTTGCAAATCATCCCACACTCCCTACTTTAGATCTGCTTGACAACAAACAGGTTTCCCATATACCTCCTTGCCAAACATTTAGTTCAGCCATCACGCATTTTGAAATCAATCCAACACATTCTTCCCCCAGCCCACTGCCCAATAACTCAATCCCTGGATAAGGCCAAAATTCAGTGTAAGTGCTTATTTTTAAAATAACAAGCTTTTAAAAAATGGTGTGTGTGTATTTTTTTAAAAAAAAAGATTTAAAAAAATAGATGAATACCACACAAACAGGAAGCCTTTTGATTATGCACGCTGGTACAAAATTAGTAAAAGAGTTTGAAATCATCTTAGGCTTATGGAATTCTATTGTTTTCAAAGAATAATTCCGTCTATTTTAACTTTTTCATGTATAATTCCATTGGCAACAGTTCTTCCTTTGATTGTCAACTGCCTTAATTGAAAGGCGTGGTGCAGTGTCTGTTTTGGCAGTTACGCTTATATCTTTTGTTTCAAAACTCTAAGTGTTGGCTTTCCTGTCTGGCCTTCCTTAGTATTTTCTGTTTTGGTAATGTGATGACAGACTTACAGTGTGTTTCCTTGTGTGTATGGTAACAGATGTTTATGTGAATAACAGACTTTTTTATGAAGGCATACACTTTATAGCCAAATACTAATTAAAAATAATTGCATGTAAGCATTTTTGTTTATTCCCTGTTGTGCATCTTTAATCATTTGAAATCACCTGCAGTTGAAAATTGAGGCAAAGATTTGATACTGCAATTATAAGAGGCCATCTGACTCAAGACAAGGGGGATGGGAGAACAGAAATGTATTTAGATATATATAGAGTGAGGTAGAGATAGATTGATAGATGATAGATAGATAGATAGATGATAGATAGATACTAGAAAATTTTTTTGTTTTGACTATGGCAGACCAACATGGCTACCTATCTGTAGATAGATAGATAGATAGATAGATAGATAGATAGATAGACAGACAGATAGATGATAGATAGATAGATAGAGATGATAAATGATTGATAGATAGATAGATAATAGATAGATAGAGAGATAATAGATAGATGATAGATGATAGATGATAGATGATAGATAGATAGATGATAGATGATAGATGATAGATGATAGATGATAGATGATAGATGATAGATGATAGATGATAGATAGATAGATAGATAGATATAGATATAGATAGGCAATACTAGATCCCTCTGATTTTACTTTTGTAGTGGGTCAAGCGACTAAGTGCTTTAAAGTGCAATCCTATGCATGTCTGCTCACAAGTAAGTCCCACCAGATTCATTAGGGCTTACTCTCAGGTAAGTTTGCATTGGATTGCAACCTAAGTTGTGATATTTCTACACCTTCACCTAGCCCACTTTACCCCCAGTCATGAATTATATCATATATAGATTATGTTCTGTGTTCTGTGCACTAATAAGCTCATTACACATTATTTTAATTATGTGTATAACAGATGGTTCCAAGTAAATATGGGCAGTTGTCAATGGAGTGTCTCCTTTTAAAAAAATAAAAAATACAGTACAGGTACGGAGCATCTTAGAGTTAAAGTCATGCTTTCTGTATTTATGCATGTAATTAATGTTCAAAGGAAAAGATGTGTGAGCCATCCCTGAATCAGGAATGCTCCTCAGAGATGTGGGCAAGCCCCATTTAGAACATTAATGGTATGCAACAAATACAAGAAGCGCAACTTCCTGCCTTTCACAAATATAATTAGCATCCAAAGCCCAAACATGTATTTTCTTCAGATGCACTGCTCCAAATACATTTATATTAGTAAAATAAAGATAAATAAAACCTATAACAACATATTGCTGCCAGAATGTTAGGTATTAAAAAGGAATGCATTTCTCATGTCTAAGCACCAGGTGCTAGAATGTCCTTTGATGGGGCTTCTCCCTTTTTATATTCAGCAGAGCATTCAGACGTCTTTAGATCTAACACACCCAGGATTTTGTTTACAAAAGTTAGCTGAGGTGGAAAACAAGCAACAAAATTTCCTAAAGGGCATTAGTGTCTTCTCGCAATGTAAATGGCGGAGCCAGGCGCAGTATGCCCAGGCAGTTGGGGATGGTGGGTGGGTAGGAGAAATAATGGCAAGACAAAAGGATGGGATCGAAAAGGCCACAGCTTTACTGACTGCAGATGTCAGTAGGCTTTGGCATAAGCACTGGATGTGCATCCTGAATCACTCAACTTGTTTTCTGGGTGATTATTCCTTCAGGGTCGATCCTGGGGTTTAGGATCACCCTGTGATGTGAATCAATTCCGGGTAATCCCTCCAGATGCCAATTGGGGGAGTTCTATGGCCCACCTGAGCATTTGGACAGAATCCATCCCCCTGGACCCCTGAAACTTTGACCGATAAAATGCCAAACTAAGGATCCAACCCAATGCCTTTTCCCACCAATAAATTGTGATAATTGCTATGAGGTAGGCAAAACCTCCAGGTGGGTCCAATTTGTCTGCAAGGGAAATGCCTTCCAGGCCCCAAATATGGCAACAAAATATTTCCACAGCAAGGTCCTGTAGATGCACTATACATTTCCATTCAGAAAGGGCAAAACATTAGGGTAGGAGGGATGTTGATTGCAGACTGCGCAAGGGTGAGCGCAGTCAGTTTAAATGCCGTGGAGGTGGGGGACCTGACTGAAGCCAGGCAGCGGTAGGCTTCACCCAAGTCCACCCACCAGTCTCACTTCTGATTTGGCCTGCAATTGGACAATTTGCATTTTTGTGTGTTCTCCTGTCCCCCAGTGCAGCCAGCGGAGGAATATTGTCATTGGTTGGCCATGCGGGAGCAAGAAGGACACCCCGACTCCAACATATCCCATGGCTATGAGAGGCAGCAACTGCCACCCCCGTCAGAACCGCTAAGTGGGCTTTTTGGAATAGGTCAAATGAGAAAATGTGGCTAAGGCTGTGTCTTTAGCTTGATCTGGGAATTCACTTCCTTCACATGACTGTAACCCAGTGGCAGAGCTTCATGCTCGGGCACCAGGGGGCGGAGAGCAGGTGGGGGCGGGGCTGAGGCGCGTTCCGGGGGCGGGGTGTGTCACCCACAGGGATGGGGCTCGCATCCTGGGGGCGGGGTGCACCGCTTGTAAGGGGGCAGCCACGATGGCACCCTGGGGATTGCGCTGCCGGGGGTGGTGCGCTCCCCCCGCACTCCTCTTCCTCCCCCAGTACTGTAACCATGCAAGGGATGGGAGTGCTCACCGCTTCCATGGGGCCAACCTTTTCAGCCCTTTGCAAGTTGGAGGACAGTCTGCTGAATTGGGAAGTTCCCCATCCTTGTGGAAGCTCCCTGCATGACTGACAGCCCTAATCAAGCAGGGCCAATCGATGAGATACCAGAAAAAGTGAATGTTCACAGAAACAAAGTGTTTTCTTCAGAGAAATGTTTACAGGCACCACCCCCACCCCCATTGCTATTTTTGGCTTGAAGACTGAAATTGGAGAATACTCAGCGCAGCCCTAATTATATCACAGTTCACTGTCTGGTGATTCTCACTATTAGAAAATTCTTGTGACCGTAGCGGGGAAGGGATAACAAAGGAAAATGTGTATATGGTTTTCTTTTAGAACTTTGCCCCAAGGCAAGCAATTTTGTAGATTTGCATGCTAGGGGAAAAGGTGCTGCAAGCAGTAGTATGTTGGGTAGGGAGAAGAGACAGACAGAGAGAGAGAGAGAGAGAGAGAGAGAGAGAGAGATGAGGAACTTAGTGAACTTTGTGTGAATAAGTCCATTATCTTTTCAGACGGAAAGGTACCAAACTTTTGTTGACTTTGGCTTCAGTGTGGAGGGATACTGTGTGAAATGTTGTTTTTATTTAAACACAATAACAAAGTTTAAGTCTTAAGTGGCTTCGAAAGTTATTTTGCTATTTGAAATAAAAATACGATTGGTTGGGCCAGAGCAGTGCCTTGGCCAAGTTTATACTACTTGTTTTGATAAGCATGCTGTGTGAGTCTCAGCTTGGCAAGGCAGATCTCATAATCATGAATTTTAAGAACTCATTATTGTCAAGAAATGACTAATCATGTGAAAAGAATACTTGAACCAAATATATTTTTAATGACACTTACTCATGCTAAGGTCTCATTCGGCAGATATCCAATATAGGCTAGGAGGTCTAGAAATTATTTACTAAAGCAATCCCATAAAATTTTGATGCAAGTATCCCCCAATTCTGTTATTGGGATACATTATATACACATTTCATACAGTTGCATCCGTGTAGCAACAAAGCTTTGTTTTGCTGGTCAAATTGCAAATGAATAGCAAAATGTATTCCAAAATGTTTTCTTAGGGACACGGATAAACTATTACATTTGTTCTAGGTTAAAAGCAACAACATTGATGGATAATTTCACATCAGTGCAATGTGATTCTATGAGTTCAATAGGTTTCCCACCCAAGCAAGTGTGCACAGGATTATAGACATGTAGGCTCAGCCTATACCTGTGTACACAGAAGCAGATTCCATTGGCTTCAACACTCTCAAATAAATGCAAACAGTGAAGCAGTCTCATAGCACAATCCTATACAAATCTATTCAAGAGTTAGCCTCCCTGAGCGATTTCCAAGTAAATGCATATGAGACTGCAGCTCTAATCAACCAAGGAACCCATGGAACAGTTAGCAGGGTTGCCAGCTTTTGGATTCCACTTTCTCTGTTTCTCTGCTTCTCAAAATAATCCTTGAAATTGTGTATGCTGGGTTGGGACGAGGGAAACCAACAGCTTGAATCGTGGGAAGATGGAGGATCTGTGTGTGATCCGCATAGTATTATATATTATACCTTTGTGCAAATCTCTGCACTGGCTACCATTTTGATACCAGGCTAAGTTAAATGTATTTATGTGAATCCAATGAGCCATCAAATCTAATGCCCACCTCAATTTTAAAAACCTTGAAACCCCCCCCCCCAAAAAAAAAGTATTTGCTATGTCAGCGGTGATTTTAAAGCTTGCAATTGAATCTAATGCACCATCAAATATAGTGCCCACCCTAATTTTTGTGACATAATTTGACCAAAAAAAGTGTGCATTGCATTTGAGTAAATACAGTAGTATATAAAGCCCTTAACAGCTTGGGCCTACTTTACTTGAGTGAGCCCCACGTGCCTGCACAACCACTTCAAACTAGGGAACTAGAGCTCTTTCGAATACTGTAAGAAGTTCACTCCACACTCAAGAGGAATCATACTTTTCAGTGTGGCAGATCCTATGCTTTGAAACTCTGTGCCTATTAACATTGAGCAGACATGCTCATTATACTCTTCAGATGCCTGCTAAAAACTTTTCTATTTCAGCAAGTCTATTAAAATTTGGAAGCAAGCTCCACTAAAGTAGTAATATGCAGGCTAAATCTGGAACCCAGTCAGTTTTTTGAAAACTTTGGAGTAATTGTTTTCTCTCTCTCTCTCTCCTTCTTTTTACATCCTCCAAGTGCTAGTTTTGGCTGTTGGTCAAGACTGAACTGAGAACATCAAAGCCATAACCCTGTGATAATACATAACAGTCGGTATTGGGAGCAAACGGAAAAAAGTATTACGGCTGTTCCAGCATAACGCAGTGATTCCTGTTCACCATACCTGGAGCAAAGGATGGCTTGCGACCTTCTCAGCTATAAAGCTTTTGATGACTAGGGGTGGTTGTTGTGTGTTTTGAATAGATGAATTTTTAAAACAGCATTTTCCTTTAAACCCCTGTACAAGACAAGCATCTTTTTTTTCCAACTTGCACAAATGCAGATTAATTTTAATAAGTTCTTCAAAATGTCTAAATATCCAGCATCTAGCTCAAAAAAGCAGCCTCTATTCCTTGTATTAATTATTCAGTTTTGACATTGCAAAAGACTGCCCAAAATCTCTGAACCTCCCGACAATAGACTTAAAAATAAACATGCCCAGAAGCATTAATACTAATGTACAAATAAATTAATTCTGCCCACCCGCCGCAGCCTCAATCAAATACAGGCACCAAGTCACCTCAGTCAGAAAACAGTAAAACCAAAAATTCCAGCAGAACCTCTCCTTTCCTTTTGTGATCAGACTTGGTCCTTTCTCCCGAAACCTGAGCAGCCAAGTGGCAGTTTTACATTCCTTTTACACTGCTGCAAAGCCTCAAGCTCCTCTCCCCTCAGAATCCCTCTTGCTGGCTAAACTCTCTGTTTTTCTCACTGCTTCTCTGGCCTACAGCTTTTATTCAGGGCCTCTGACAAGCTCCAGTCTCTGGTGTTCCTGCTCCTGCTGCTGCCGCCGCTGTGCTGGCCTGCAGTTCTTTTCCCTTCAACAATGTTCCCACAGGTTGCGGTCTCTGTCCCTCCTGCAGTTATTATGCTTAAATCCCCTGTAATTCACATCTCCTCTCACAAGCTGCAAGCTTCTGCTGTTCCCATTGCTGTTATGGCCTGCAGCACCTTCCTCACTCTTTCCTCCTTGTAGGTCGCATTTTTCTTGGTTTTGCTCTATTACCATGTCCTGCAACCATCTCCATTGCCTTTCACATCCTCTTCAGAAGTAGGAATCTCTCAGTTGAGGCTCAATTTGTCTCCAGCCGGATGAGAAGGACTTTAATCACCGAGGCCAAAAGGAGTCAGACCACGGCGCACATGCTATTGACAAACTCTCCAGAGGTAATTAATTTAAAGCAAATTAATTCAGAAAATGTCATGGAAGGAGGGAGGTTTTGTGCTTTTATCCTAATCAGGCTGAATGTTCTGGTGATAATGATAAAATAAACTTTCTGGAAAATACTAAAATGAGAAGTGAATGGTATCTAGACATTTTTATCCATTGCCCAGCTGTGTATCCCCATCAGGAACAATTCACATGAACGATAAGCTGTGATCGTTCCACTTTGACTGTGATGCTGAATGCCCAGGTGTGCAAAAACTGAAGGAGATTCCAGACTGGCTTTTTTAATGACATTCATGCTTTGAAAAACTTTCATACTAATTATACAATGTTGCCTGCTTATTGAGCATTTATCATGATACCTTTACACTGAGGCAGAAGGCAGGGAGTCCAACAGTAGGTAGACTCTAAGCCAGTGGCAGGCAGAGCCAAATAAGGTGGAATCTACACACATATAAAAACCGTTCTGAAAATGCGTTTTTAAAAATACATTGAATTTTCCATAAGGCTCGCCATCGCCATCCAGTGTCACATTGTATATTGCACTTAAAACACACTTAAAACGTTTCATTTGCAGCTGTATAGCCGAGTACTTAGGACTACATTTAAGTCTACATTTTCTCCTCCTCCTCTTCCCTACAGAGTTCTACAATGGCAAAACTGAGGCTAAGGAGGAAGCAGGAGGCAGCCAAGGCTACCTCCTGGATTGGTTGTAAGAAAGAAGGCAGGTGAGCTTGGAGAAATAAGGTTTGAGGTTGGTGGAGCAGTGCCCCATTTGCCCTAATGAGTGTGTGTGTTTATGGGGGTGCAGGGATAAGGTCTATCCTACTACACTCCTAGCCATGTATATAGACAGAGCACAACTCAACCTGGTGCTGTCTAGATATTTTGGACTACAACTCCCATCAGCCCCAGTGAGAAGCTGTAGTCCAAGACATCCAGAGGATACCAGGTTAACACTGAGAGTTTGTCTAGAGGACATTTTGGTTAATGCTTTGCAGTATGACTCTCTTGCAGCTGTGAATATTTCCTCTTGCAAATTGACAGAAGAGCAAGTCACTCAGTGGTTGCTGAAAAGCTTCTGCCTATTGAGTAAAGGCTTGTGGAAGTCCTTAACCCCACAATATCAACAGAGATAAAGAGAGTTCTGCTTTTAGCTATACCATTTGTGATTCAACTTTTCAGCACTCTTGCCACTTATCACATTTTTCAAGGTCACCCTCTAACACAGTCTCCCCACTTCCCAAATCAATAAATGAAACATCACACTCTTTCCAGGAAAAAAAAAGTTCAGATTCAAGCTCCATAGAACAAAGTTGCATCACAACATCTCAACCAAAGGGCTCGGTTCTGTCCTTGTTGAAATCAGAAGACCCATGGCGAATCCAGACATTAGCGGGAAGAAGATCACAGTGTAAAGTGAGGTCAGCAAAGCACTGAAACAGTATAGGACTACCAGACCGCCAGCCTTATTGCTTATCTGTGAGGGTTAAGCCAAGCAGCAGTTTTATCCAGTTTTCTGGAGTTTTAACACACTCTGGCCGACAATACCCAGGAGAAAGGCCTCTGATTTCTTAGTGAAGGTGTATTTAAACACCTTTTTTAATTCATTATATATCTTCTCCCAAAAGGCCTTCACTCTAGGGCAGGTCCACCAGAGGTGAAAAAATGTTCCTTCATTTTCCTTACATTTCCAACATTTGCTATCAGACGAATGGTATATTTTAGCCAGTTTAACAGGGGTCATGTACCATCTATACATCATTTTCATCACATTTTCCTTCAACGCATTACATGCAGTGAAGTTCAGCCCAGAGGTCCACAACCTTTCCCAATCTTCAAACATAATATTATACCCAATATCCTGCGCCCATTTTATCATTGTTGATTTTACCATTTCGTCATGTGTGTTCCAATTCAGCAGCAAGTTATACATTCTTGAAAGTACCTTAGTCTTAGGTTCTAACAGTTCAGTTTCTAACTTTGACTTTTCCACTTGGAATCCTAGCTTTTTGTCATTTTTAAACACTTCTTTAATCTGAGCATAGTGTAACCAGTCTCGCACTTTGTCTCTCATCTTTTCTAAACTCTGCAATTTCCAGTTGTCACCATCCTTTTCTATTATCTCCCAATATTTTGGCCAGTTGGCCTCCATATTGGCTCTTTTCCGAGCCTTAGCCTCCAGGGGTGACAGCCACCTCGGAGTTTTATTCTCCAGTAAGTCTTTATATTTTGTCCAGACATTAAAGACTGATTTTCTGACAATATGGTTCTTGAAGGCCTTATTTATCTTGGCTTTATCATACCATAAATATGCATGCCATCCAAACGCATTATTAAAACCTTCCAAATCCAAGACATCCGTATCTTCAAGAAGTAACCAATCTTTTAACCAGCAGAAAGCTGCAGCTTCATAATACAACTTTAAATCTGGCAGGGCAAAGCCCCCTCTTTCTTTCGCATCTGTTAATATTTTAAATTTGATTCTGGGCTTTTTGCCCTGCCAGACAAATTTAGAAATATCTTTCTGCCACTTCCGGAAGCACTCTGTCTTGTCTACAATCTGCAGTGTCTGAAACAAAAATAACATTTTTGGCAATACATTCATCTTGATGGCAGCTATTCGGCCTAACAAAGAAAGTTTTAGTCTTGACCAACTATCCAAGTCTCTCTTAATCTCTGACCAACATTTTTCATAATTATCTTTAAATAAACTCAGATTTTTTGCTGTTATGTTTACCCCTAGGTATTTAACTTTTTTAACCACATTTAGTTCTGTCTCTTTCTGAAGCTGTTCCAACTCAATATCTGTCACGTTTTTCCCCAAAACTTTAGTTTTTTGCTTATTTAACTTAAATCCTGCCACTCGACCAAAGTTTTGAATCAGTTGTAGTACTCTTTTCAAACTAGACTCCGGCTCCTGTAATGTCAGAACTAGGTCATCTGCAAAAGCTTTAAGTTTATATTGTTTCGCTCCGACCTGAATCCCTTCCACCAACCGGTCCCCCCTAATCATATTCAGGAGCACTTCCAGAACCGAAATAAACAGTAATGGGGAAATCGGGCAGCCTTGTCGTGTACCTTTTTCAATTTTAAACTCTTCTGTAACCACATTGTTAACTATCAGTTTAGCCTTTTGTTCTGAATATATTGCCTCAATCCCGTTCTCAAACCCCCGTCCCACTCCCATTTCTTTTAAATTCCCCTTCATAAATTTCCAAGAAATGTTGTCAAAGGCTTTCTCCGCGTCTATAAAAATTAAAACTGCTTTAGTGTTTATGTTTGTTTGTAAAAGTTCCAATATGTCTATGATGTTCCTTGTGTTAGTAAACATATGTCTGCCCGGGAGAAAGCCTGCCTGGTCTTTATGGATTATCTCACTTAAAACTTTCTTAAATCTTCGTGCCAAAACATCTGCAAATATTTTGTAATCCACATTTAAAAGGGAGATGGGACGGTAATTCTTGAGTTGTGTCTTTTCAGTTTCTGACTTTGGAATCAATGTGATAAATGCTTCTTTCCACGATTCAGGCGCCTTCTTCCCCTCCATTATTTCATTACTGACCTCCAACAAAGGTTGTATCAAATAATCCTTCAATGTCTTGTAGTAGTTAGAGGTCAGTCCATCTGGCCCTGGTGATTTGCCCTGTTTCAGACTCAGGATGGCCTGTTCGATCTCTTGTCGTGTTATTTTGCCATTTAAAATTGTTCTATTTTCTTCTGACAGCTTTGCTAATCCATTTCTCTCCAAAAATTGTGTAATCTCTATTTCATCTTGTGGCCCTTGAGTATATAACTTTTTAAAATACCTCTGGAAGCACTTTCTAATCTCTCCCGGGTTCTGAATGTTCCTTCCTTCAACCTCTAAGTTTGTTACTGTATTTAATCTTTGTCTCCTTTTCAACTGCCAAGCTAGCAGTTTCCCACATTTATTTGCCGATTCAAAAGTTTTTTGTTTCATTGTTTTAATCTTCCATTCTATTTCCTGATTTATCAGCTTGGAATATTGCGCCTGATAAAGTTTAATTTCTCTCAGAATCGGTTGGGACTTCGGGTTAGATCTTAACTTCTTCTCCAACTCTTTGATACTTTCCAGAATTTTATCTTTCTTTTCATTTTGCAGTCTTTTCTTTAAGGAATTCTGTTGAATCAAGAACCCTCTCATCACAGCTTTACTTGCATCCCAGATAGTTCTTTTTTCCACCGTAGTGTTCAAATTAATCTCAAAATAGTCCTTTAAGGTTTTTTGGGCCTTCTTTACAATTCTTTGATCTCTAAACAGGCCATCATTCATCTTCCATCTAAAGGAGCCGATTGGGATCAATGTCATATCCATTCTCAAGGCGTTATGGTCGGAGCATGTTTTGGGGCAGATTTCCACCTTCCTCACCTTAGGTGCCAGTCTTCTAGTTATCCATATTTGGTCGATTCGTGTCCAAGTCAGTTGAGCTTCAGAAAAGAATGTTCCTTCTCTTCCCAGGG
Organism: Podarcis filfolensis; assembly: GCF_964270895.1. Lineage (NCBI taxonomy): Eukaryota > Metazoa > Chordata > Lepidosauria > Squamata > Lacertidae > Podarcis > Podarcis filfolensis. Next base: position 58,034,837 of record NC_139608.1, read on the forward strand.
GGTTTCTAACTCTCCAGATGTCAACCCAGTCCATATTGTCAGTCATTTCAAAAAAGGTCTTAGGTAGTCTTCCCTCTTTAGTAATGTTCTGGTTCTGTGACTTATCCATATTTGTTGATACGACCCCGTTCATGTCCCCCATCATGATGACGTTGTTGTAATCCAGATAATCCAGCATGATCTCGTGCAACTTCTTATAAAAATCCGATTTTCCTTCATTTGGAGCATAAATTCCTAATATCAAAATTTTTTCTCCTTGATACTGTACTTCTATTGCGAGGATTCTTCCACTTTCATCTTTAAAGAGAAATTTTGGTGAAAGGCTCTCTTTTGCATAGATCACTACACCTCTCTTTTTAACTGTATCCGATGATATAAATTCTTGACCAAGCCTTTTATTTATTAACACCTTTCTATGGAGCCTAATCACATGTGTTTCTTGTAAGCATATAATGTCCAATTGTTCCTTTTTTAGAATATGAAAAATTTTAGACCTTTTTTCGGGACTGTTACAGCCATTTATGTTCCAACTCAAAAGCTGCAGAGACATCCTGGATAGATCTGGTTATTCTTTCTGGGGTGGTACCTTGTTCTCCGGTCCTTGAGGATCCGAGGGGGCGGGCTCCCCTGGAAGTTCTGGCGCTGGCAATCCAAGTCCTTTGTGGAGGTCTTCTCCGTGTGCTCCCAAAAACTTGTCTCTATCTTCCACTGTTTTGATTTTGATCTTTCTCCCTCTGTAGGTAAAGGATAATCCTTGTGGAAACTCCCACCTGAAGATAATTGCGTTGCTTCTCAACAGTCTTGCCAATTCCGTGTAGTTAGATCTAAGGTCCAGCAACTGCTTAGGAATGTCCTTGTAGATTTCAATTCTCTTGCCCAAAATGTCTAGTGACTTTTCGTAGTGCAGGCCCAAAATCTTGTCCCTTTCCTCCTTTGATCTCAGTGTTATCAAACAATCTCTGGGCTTCTCTGTCCTTCTGACTCTGCCAAGCCTGAAAGCAGATACAATTTTAAAGTCTTTTTCCTCTAACTTCCAAAACTTGGCAAATTCCTTAGTTAGAAATTCAATAAAATTATCTTCTTCCACCTCTGGTATTGACCGTATCCTCAAGTTGGTCTCCCTGTTTCGCAGTTCTGTCATCAAAAAGTAAATCTGATGTTCTCCAACTTGTTTGCTGAGTGGTCTTACTTCTTTCTCAAGTTCTTCCAATCTTTGACTAGTATCTTCAGCCAGTTTACGATTTTCACCTACAGCCTCCTTTAATTCTCCAATAGACTGGGCATTCTGTGCAACTTGTCCAGTCAGCTTATTCAAACTTTCTGTGTTCTGTTCAATTTTAGCTGTATGCAAATCAGCCTTCTTGTCCAGAGCCTCCAGTTTCTCCAAAATTTTCTCCAAGACAGAGCTACTTGTCCCTGAAGCCATATCTCCCAGGTGCAGCTCCTCTGTCTCACCCTCCCCTGCCTGTATTAGGGAGGCCGCCTCTATGTCTGGAGGCAAAGTGGAAGGCAAGGCCGGCACAGAAGATCTACGCTGTGAGGCTGCAGATAAAGTTAGAGTTGTTTGTTTAGTCCTTCCTCTTCTCCTTGCGCCACTCATTCCAAAGTTATCTGTAATCCAAGGTCAATCCAAGTTGTTCCCATGAGAAAGCAGAGTCCCAGATGCAATAGTCAAACAGAGGCCGGGAAAGGGAAAGTAAAACAAAGTCACTGCTGTAAGTCCAAAATCCCCTAGAGGGAGCTTAATACGTCTTCAGGGAAAAGATCAAATCCAAGTTAAACTTATAAATTTAAATCCATGTCTATCGCCTCCACAATGTATTATTTTTAGCAGAGTAAAACTTAAAGCAAAACAGTGTTTCTTACAGTGCCTTGACTGCAACAGTTTCAAAGTATCCAGTTCCAACTCAGAATGTTTCAAAATCTGAATTCAATGTATCCAAAGTTGCAAACTGGTGCTCATCCAGGCAGCTCCAGCACCAGAGATTCTTATTTATTTTATAATCCACTGGTGCCACAGAAGAAGGATATCAGTGCACCCCGAATATAACCAGCAAAAGTCAATAACTCAAAGTCTTTCACTCAGAAAACTGCTTTAACAGGGTGCCAGCATTTAGTTAACGCATAACTTTTTGTCTCCACTCCTCCTGCTCTTTGCTTAAAGTTCAGTATAGCGGGAGATGGGCTTCCTGCTTATCCTCACTCCGTTTTCAGCCAGATTTCAACTTTTTTAAAAAAGTTTTAAAAGTTTCATAAAGTTCTCAAAAAGTTTCAGAAAGTTGACAAAAGTTTCAGAAAGTTTTCAATGTCCAAATTTACTCACGGGTTGTAGTTTCCAAAGTTCGGAAAAGTTGCAGGAAGAAAGGACAGCGCTGACCGGCAACAGCAATGCGGCTTCACTTCGCTGTTTGCGCAACGACCCACAGCGCCGCTACCCCCTCCGCGATCCGGAGCCCCTTACGGGGTCCCTTCAACGTTTTGGGGGCTGCTTCTGGCGCCCGCCGGGTCCCGAGACCACAGGCTTCTGCCACCTGTGGTTTTCCTGAATGGGTCTCCGCTTCGCCGTAGCGGACGACCCGTTTACAGCGGAGCTCCCTTCTCCTTACTCGGAGAAGGCAGCCATTACCGGTCGCGCCGCCTCCGGAAGTCTCCAACTTTTCAGCACTCTTGCCACTTATCACATTTTTCAAGGTCACCCTCTAACACAGTCTCCCCACTTCCCAAATCAATAAATGAAACATCACACTCTTTCCAGGAAAAAAAAAGTTCAGATTCAAGCTCCATAGAACAAAGTTGCATCACAACATCTCAACCAAAGGGCTCGGTTCTGTCCTTGTTGAAATCAGAAGACCCATGGCGAATCCAGACATTAGCGGGAAGAAGATCACAGTGTAAAGTGAGGTCAGCAAAGCACTGAAACAGTATAGGACTACCAGACCGCCAGCCTTATTGCTTATCTGTGAGGGTTAAGCCAAGCAGCAGTTTTATCCAGTTTTCTGGAGTTTGCATCTTCTTTGCAAATTATTTTAATGCTAACAAAATGGATATATCTAAAGTTAAGCTGAAAGCAAAGTATTGTTATGAGTTTGAGGGTAGTCTCTATGTAGAATGCTAATTCCTGGATCCAACACAGATTCAGTTCCAGGGATAGCCAGGCTTGCTTCCTGGTGAGTTAAAGTTAAGGTCAAATAAAGGAGTCTTGTTTGACCAAACTGCAGGAGGCAGTGGAAGACAGAAGTGCCTGGCGTTCTCTGGTCCATGGGGTCACGAAGAGTCGGACACGACTAAACGACTAAACAACAACAACAACAACAACAACAACAAAGGAGTCTTGAAGGATACAATAATACAAGTGATGAAGTGCATACATACATATGACTTTACATGTGTACGCTTGCTTCTGACATTCAAACAAACACATTTGGGTCAGGGGGAAGAACCTGGTGCTGTTATGCTGCTCCCCCTCCCATACGATGCATATACTTTCTATCAGAATATCTCTAAGAGGTTTGGGTGTGTGACATGCCCTCTGGACGTTGCAAAAGCAGTGTGAGAACTACTTTCCACAGGTTAATCCCATGGCACTGCTGTAACATTTAGAGCAAGGCTGGGAAGCCTGTGTCCCTCCAGATGTTGGGATAGACTGTCTGGGGGTGATGGGTGTTGCAGTCCAACAACATCTGGGGGGCCACAGTTTCCTCATTCCTGCTTTAAAGGCCTGTTATTGTGTAGACAGAGTCAGTTATGTGAGTCCTTCCCATGCAGTCCTCACTGGGTTGGAATCAGAGACATCAACCAAAATGACAAAGAGCCATTCCCCTAGGAAGGAGGAAATCTGGGACTTTTTAGTTTTTTAAAAAAAGTTTAGCATAGAATGGCACATGTGGACATGCATAAAACTAGGCAAAATTGTATAGTGATACGTTTTCCTCCCTCTCTAGTCTTAGTCTTATTTTCCTCCCTCTCTCAGAATAAGACAGTAGCAAGAAAATACTTCTCAATGCAACATGTAGTTAAACTATGGCAGCGATGTAGTGATGACCACTATAACTTGGATGGCTTCAAAGAAGATACAGCTATCAATGGTTCCCAGTCGTGATGGCAATATTCCCTGCAAAATGCCTCTGAATGCCAGTTGCCGAGTTATCATGAGCAGGAGAGGGCAATTGTGCTTCCCAGAGTGGGTTGACGAGTGTGATAACAGGATCCACCTTAGTATTTTATATGAGTTATATCAATATAGTTATAATTAAAATGCTGGGGTAGATAGGCCTTTTGTCTAATGTAGGAGAACTCTTCTTATAATCTTAGCAAGCCTGCCAGATCATTAGCTAACCATGAAGATGCTTTCACTGAAGGGTCTCAGGAACAACCATAACATTCCATACATTGTCTTTGCTTTATAATGTTATTTGGTGTCTTGTTCCGTCCTCCGTGGTAAATGTTAAGTCATATAACTTTAGAGAATTAAAATGCCCCCTTCAGAACAGCTGTTGAAATCTGCCGCATTAGTTTATAATCCTCTCATTCAATATGCTTTCTCTCTTAACGCTAGAATGGGCTGGTTTTTGGTTTTTGTTTGCCAAGAAAGCATACCCAGTACTCAAATGTCTGTTGTCTTTTGGTGACAACGCAACTGATACAATCCACTGTACCCTGCCATTAGATAAGTATTCCAAATATGCTAAGCATTCCCCATGTCTCACAAGCAAGGAATTAACCAAAACAATGGATCATGAATGGGATGGCAATACATACCATAACATGGGACCAAACCACATTTAGGCTGTGATCCTATGCATACATGAGAGTAATTCCCATTGAATTTGATGGACTTGTTTCTGTGTAGAACCTGCACAGGTTTGAACTGTAAAGGTCTTAAAGGTGTCTGTGGGAGAAGGCAGAGAACTGTCCAAGTAGGGGTGCAGCTGGGCCATCAGCCAAAACTGATGGAAGGCGCTCCATGTCACTGAGGCCAAGAGCAGGCAACCTCCCATCCATCCAGTCCAGGGAACCACCAACTAAGAGTGCCTCATTCTTATCTTGATTGAGCTTCAGTTTTGGGGCTTTTTTCCAGTCCATTACCGAGGCAAAACATCAGTCCAGCACATCAACTGCCATATTTGCAGATGTAAAGGAGAAGTAGAGCGGTATGTCTTCAGCATACTCCAACCCTCTGGATAACCTACCCATCAGTTTTGTGTAGATATTAAACAGTATGAAGAATCTTGAAGAACCCTGCATTGAAGGCTTCATGGGGGCCGAAGAGGATTCCCCAAGCATCACCGTGTTAAAAATACAGATTTTCCATCAGGAAAAGAAATGTAGCTATCCTACAGAAACCATATTGTGTGCATGAGCCCAGGCAGGCATATAGTGCAGTCCCCTTACAGTTGTTCTTTTTTTTAATGCATATTCATGATTATTTGTGCCCGTGGTTCTTTCAAGGGGCTCACTCAGGATCCCACTTTCAATAGTGTTGACACCGGGGAAAGTTTTATGGCAGTCACATTGCTTCATGTCCAGTCAGTGCATATCCCATAACTTCCTGCTGAAATTCTGTAGCTCTTTATAGCACAAATGTTCCAGTTTATTTTTGTCCTGCTTTTGTTGCTCTCTATCACCTCCGGACAGTAGCACTGGAGAAACGTTGCAGAACAAACTCAAGCAGAATAAATCCACTGCTAACGGACTTGTATTGTGCCAAGAGCATGTTGCAGAATAAAACACCATTCTGGAGGGGCCCTCAGAAATAAGTGCCATTGGTGCTTTCTCCCAGGGACGCGGGTGGCGCTGTGGGTAAAACCTCAGCACCCAGGACTTGCTGATCGCATGATCGACGGTTCGAATCCCCGCAGCGGGGTGCACTCCCGTCGTTCGGTCCCAGCGCCTGCCAACCTAGCAGTTCGAAAGCACCCCCGGGTGCAAGTAGATAAATAGGGACCGCTTACCAGCGGGAAGGTAAACGGCGTTCCGTGTGCTGTGCTGGCTCGCCAGATGCAGCTTGTCACACTGGCCACGTGACCCGGAAGTGTCTGCGGACAGCGCTGGCTCCCGGCCTCTAGAGTGAGATGAGCACACAACCCTAGAGTCTGTCAAGACTGGCCCGTACGGGCAGGGGGTACCTTTACCTTTACCTAGTGCTTTCTCCTACGTAGGCCTGTCGCCTAAATTAGCTATGAAGAAAATTTTACAGCTCCTTGAGTTGGTCCAAATTGCAATGAAGCAATGGAATGGTTGCCCCTGGTTGCAGCAGATTTCTGAATAGGCCACAGTGCCACTTTAATTTGCTGTGCGAAATGCAGAAAACAAATGCTGTTATGACTGATAATATTTTAGATTAAATTCATTATGATAAGATGAATGGATTCAGTGGGTAAGAAGGACACATAGGAGGCCTGTGAAATATAACTGAAAGGAATGATATTTGAATAATAAGCATTTAGGAGGGTTCGTGCAAACAAGAATTGACCAGTGGGATAAATCAATGTAAATAAAATGACTAATTATACATTAGTTTCCCATTTGCCAGGTACCAATAGCTTTAGCTTTTTATTCTACAATAATCTATAAGGAGGATTCCTTTAGTCAATGAGTGGAGCTCCTCTCTGCCACCCCCTAAGTATGACTTGCAGACCTCCTCTGACATATTCTCTCTTTTTTTATATATATATAAATTTTTATTAATTTTCCAACATATATTAAGACACAATACAACTGACAATACATAAACAAACAAACATATAAACACATATAATTTCATAACCTCTTTTTCTTAAACCTTATTTCAACGACTTCCCCATACCTCCCTTTTCTGCATCCCTGTTTTAAACTTTTCCAGCAACCCCTAGTTTCAATTACTTATAATTCACTTTCTTTAATCCTTTTTCTCTTACCCAATTATTTGTCTGACATATTCTCTTTTAAATGGCCAGAAAATTTAAGCTGGGCAACTAGTTGTGCAATCCTCAGAAGTTAGCCCTACTAAGCTAAATGGGACTCAGGCTGAAACCCTAACCCCACTGAACTGGGAGTAAGCCTCATGGAATTTAATAAGTCTTACTTCTGAGTAGACATAGCTAGAATTGGACTGGTGCTCCCTAATGTGTGCTTAGGTTTGTGCTGCACATGGCTGTCCGCAAATCTACAAGAGCATGGGATGGAGGGACTCACAGCACTAACACCCCAATAGATCCTGCTTACACATTTGGTTTCCAGGGGATCCCCAAAGTTCAGCACAGAGCAGCAGAGAGCAAGACATGTCTCTGTCTCCAGTTTCCAGCTCAGACACACAACTCTGCTATTGTTCTCCTACAGGTGAGGGGAAAAGACCACCATGTGTTTCAATGGCACAGAGCAACTTCTTTGGATATGAAAAATCATGGTACTTACCTTGCTAGCCATAGCCATTACCCTGACAAAGGAACTGTTTTGGCAAGCTTCCCCTCATACATTTTACCTTCGCAGAAGAGGACCCCAAGAATTGGAAGATGCACAGTGTAGCATCTAGACTGACCCCTGCAAACTTATAACATATGAGGGTTGTGTTTTCTATCCCTATATGAACTGACCTGGACCTTGTGATCATCTGAGACACTTTTTTGTGTGCCTCCTCCTTCTCCACAAGAGGTCCGGAGGGTGGCAACATGAAAACAGGCCTTTTCTGCAGTGGCTCCATGCTTATGGAATGCTCTCCCCAAGAAGGCTCACCTGGCGCCGTCATTATCCATCATTAGGTACCAGGTGACAATGTTCTTCAGCCAGGCCTTTGGCTGAATAACATTCTATGTCCTTTTAAATGTGTTTTTTTTTTGTGGGGGGGTGTTATTGGTTTGTTTTGTTCTTGTTTTTTCTATGTCTTTTGTGTTTTTATTTTGTATTTTTATGATGTGAACTGCTCTGAGATCTTTGGATGAAGGGCGGTATGCAAAATTATAAAAGAAATAAAGAAATAAACATTTGTAAAAACGCATATGTAAAATATATGTTTTTAGTATATTGCAAATAACTTTAAGAGGCCTCATAGGAAGTGGTTCATAAATGAAATTAATAATTTGTCAGTGACTTAGGACAGGCTCTTCTCAGTGGCTGTTCCTAGAACCTCTAACTCCCTTCCAGGAGAAGTCTATTTAGCTTCCTGTCTGATGAACTCTCTGTGACTGGTAAGGACCTTTTTTTTATTTAGACAGGCTTTGTGGATGTCAGGTTGATATCTGTGGTCTCCTTGAATGTAGGTGTCATTGGTCACTGTTTTATTGGCTTAGTTAAATAATTTGGTTTTATAATTTCATTTGTTTTTACAATTGTTATGTAAATGTGCTAGACAGCCAGTCAAATAGATGCATATTACCTGGACATTTCTACCATACTGTGTTTTTTCACCCACTGATCTACAATGGCATCCTGTCTGCTTAGCTTCGAGGGAGATAGTGCAGAATTGACAAAACCTACCCAAGGGCAGGCAGTCACAACACTGTATAACAGGGAAATTTCTTTAACTTTTGCAGAGCTTCTCAGAGCAGGATGCAATTAGAAATCTTTGGTTCCCGAATTATCTGTGTCCAGACTTCTTTCTCTTGCTTTAAGCTTGGCAATCTGGGGTTTCCGTTTGGGGAAAGCTTTCAGCAAATCTGCAAGGAAGGAAGACAGCAGTAGGTGCTAGTGGATCAAGTGAGTCAGGGGGGAGTTACAGCAGGGATGAATAGCTGTTTGTGGTGCTGGGAAGATTGCAGGGCCATCAGGGAGCCATCTGGGGGAAATCATTTTATTTATAACTTAAGTAATAGCACAAACCATGTAGCAAATCGATTTGCTGGTGGATACCAGCTATTGTCTGTTTGTCCAGACAAACAACATCCATTTTTAGTGGACTCCAATGTAGTAATAACAAGAAAGGAACACAAATTTTAATTATATTTCCCAAAGACTGTGTAAGTCTTGAAGGCACACATTCCTCTCTTCTTTTTTTCCTCCTTAAAAAACAAAAGAAAAAAACAACTAACTTGCAGTTGAAAATATGTCATTAAAAGCTATGAGTCTGATTTTCTGCTCTGCTGCTTGGGATATTAACCAAAATGATAAAGCATTCATTCTTTGAGGGAAAATAAGTGGAGGGAAATAAATGCTGAAGGTCTCAAGCTGCAGATATTATTAGAATGATACTACAAGGAGAAAGTTCAATGCCCTTCGCTTGTTGGGTTTCTGTAATGCTACAAGCAAAGCAAACTCGGGTATGAGAGACCAGAATGACAAATTTTGGAAGTGATCTGGGGAAACATAAATGAAGGATCTCTGCAAGGAAGTCAAAAGTTCTGTCAATCCATTTTTATTTATTTTTTTAGTACAAACGACGCTTTGTTTTCAGAATTTTTCTCTTTTGACATGAACATGAGCAGTATGTCAGCTTCAGCTGCGGCAGACAGTGTATGCATTTGACAAGAAATGTCGGGACGTGGGCTTTCATATCACAAATGATTCAAATTAATTTGTGCTTTCCTTCACTTGTTTCTTCCCTAATTCTACAAGCTTGACTTCATATCCAGTGAAACTTACATTTATTTGTAATCTCGCTGCTGCTTACACTCTGCTGAGCAATAAAAGAACAATAAACTTAATAAAAAGCCCAAGTGATTGGAAATTGCTATGGGAATGGCAGTCCACTATGAAAGCTATAAATTTACTTGTATACTCATGACATTGTCAGCTAATTTTTATGAAAAGCCCATCACAGAACATTGCACCAAAACACTGTGATCACTTGCATGTCACACATCATACTTCCCCTGATAACAAAATAGAGAACGCATCATAAAACGATGCTTCGAACTACAAATTCATCATCAAGTGCTCTCTGTATCCACTAACGTTCCTTTCCTGACCCTGTCTTGCACCTGAGCTTCAGAGGAACCATATTATTTTGTTTAAATTGAAGGAATACCTAGTGGGCCATTGATGACATTTAAAACAAACTAAGAGAACACTATCATTTAATGTCATTAGCTCTTTGGCTGGCGCTGTACAACTCCCATCTAGACAGTGTTCCAAACAGGGAGAGATAGCAACAAGGTAAATTAAGCAACCTGAACTTCAGAGCTAGCACTCCTTTACTAGTTAACATTATTTGAGTGGTATTCAGCAAAGTAATCCTATTAGCGCAAGGATTTCTGCCTGCACAACAGGACTCCCTCTCCTCTCCCCGCACGTCCTCCCTCATCCCTTCTGCAGGGCACACAGGGAGAGAGGAGGGAGAGGAAGTCCTATTGCAGAGGTGGAAGTTCTTGTGCTTATGGGATGCATGCATTGGGTTCAGCCCTGAATTTGCAAACCTTCGAAAATAGTGAAAGCCCCACACCTGGAGCAGAATAAAAAATTTCACAGATTTGTTGTGGATTGTGCCACAGATCTCAACCAGAAATTCTACCCTGTGGTCAAGTGCTGGGTTGAAGTATTTGACCCATTATTGCCATAGGTGAAAACACTGGATTAAACACTGGAAAATATTGGGTTATGCTTTATGAAGCAAGTGAGTTCTTACCATTTTCAATGGGTCTTTTCTTTAAAAAAAAATTAAAAACATCTTATTTATTAATTGAGAAAACTTTACATATTTTCACATGAAACGTAAGTTACTTTATCTGTTGACTTCCTGTCCTCCCCTTCCACACTTTCCATATTTACCTTTAAATGCTGCATATTTCGCCTATATTATTCAATACATCCAATTTAACCTATTTGTCTTAATAATTCATGCTGTTGCTCATATTTCAAGTCCTGCGGGCGTTTTCATCTTGCTACAATAGTTCTTTAAATACTCAGTAAAATGTTTCCAGTCCTCAATGATTTTGGTTTTTTTGTCATTTTGGTCTATAATATTTGCTGTTAATCTTGCCAGTTCCGTGTACTCCATCATTTTCGAAAGCCTATCTTCCTTCCAGGTGGGCATTTTACTTAGAACCTATGATGGTTTAGCTCCACATGTAAATGTTTGTGTGATACTGCGATTGTGTTTGTGGCTCCATCCTTGTCATAGAAAGGTGTGGGGTGGGGGTGGGGTGGGGAATGCTTATAAATAAAATGCCCCACAGAAGTCTGCTAGAGGCACCTTATTTCTGTAATTCTGTTTTTAATAATGTGTTGAAATATAAGACTATGTGAAGCCAATGGCTTAGCACAAATGCTTTACTCCTCCTCTGGTCCCACTGTTTCTGCACCACTAAGCTATTGTTTGGCTTAGCATTTTGTCTGAACCTGGGCTTATGGCTTGTCTTGTTCCAAACAAACCACAGCTGTAGCTAAGGTTTGTTTTATGGCTCACTGTTCCCGGTTTGTCCGGAGGAGATAAACCAAAAGCCCAGGTTCAGATTACATGTAAGACAAACCATGGTTTAGCTTACAGTGAGTACAGTAGCAGACAGACTTGAGAAGGAGCAAAGTGGTTGTGATCTCATCTCTGGTAACCCCCCCCCCCCACATGTTCCAGTTAAGCCATGATTTGGCTTCACTTTACAGGTGATCTAAGCCACTGTGTTCAGAAATAAAGCTAGGTGAAAAACCTTTCAAGTAGAATATATATCAAAATTGACAGATCTGGCAAAAATATAAATGTAAGAAACCTTAATTTTGTCATTGTGATAACATAAAAGGATGTGTTTCACAAAAAGAGGAGGGGAAATTGCATGTTTATTTTGTGGATACTATATCACATATGAATCTTTTATAAGTTTTCCATGAACTATATTAATTAAAAATTAGTTCTGGGAATATTTTTTATGGAACATAAGATCTTGCATAAACATAAATGTTCAGAGATTTTTTAAAACAATATTTGAAATATAGCGGTGTCCAAAATACAGTATCTGAAATGAAAGTAAGTTATTCCAGTATGTCTGGTTGCTGGGTCTTGTTTTTGGATTAAACTAAATTGTCTAACAGTATGACCTTAAAAATGGCTTCTCAGAAGTAAGTCCCACTGAGTTAAGTGGGGCTTATGCCCATGTGAAAGGGAATAGAATTGTAGCCTGATTTATATTAATTTGGCTCTACAATGTTCAACACTTAGCTCATTGTTACTAAACTGTATCAAGCTGATAAGTCCTATAAAACATGATTGAGGGCGCTGTCCCTCCAGGCTAAGCAGCTGAATTTCCATTGATTTGAATGGAATAGCCTCCTTAAAACTCTCCATTAGGACTTCAGCATACTTAATTTCAGATGGATTGTGCCCTGACTATGAAGATAGTGTTTCATTGCTTACTCTGTTCTATTTGCACAATTGTTGGATGTTAAATATGTGAATCATCATGCAAGACATTTCACTTTAGTTTGGGTTCAAACTACCCATTACATCTTATCAAAAGCTCACATCCCTATCCTACATTCCACTTTCTTAAGATGTTTACCATAAGCAGCACTGCAAAGGATGATTATGAAAAGATTCAAACAAATCTTCAAGAGAGAGAAAATTCTCACTGAAGCCATACTCCTTCACTATGCTCTCATTGGTGCTCCTCCAAGCGGTTGATCAATCTGGCCAACTAACTGATCTCATTCATATCTCACAAGTCCACTGTGATGCTTTTGCGAAGCACTTCGGGACAAAATAACTTGCATTTTAATGTTGTATTTTAATCTCGTTTTTAAGTTGTATTTTAATCAATTGTTTTTATACCTTGTGTTAGCCACCCTGAGCCTGGCCGTGGCTGGGGAGGGCGGGGTATAAATAAAATTTATTTATTTATTTATCCCCCGTTACTTGGACACCATTTTATCTGCAGCCCCATTAGTGAATCTGTCTAGATAACTGTCTATTCCTGTATTGCGGGATAATGACTTGTTACTAAGCTGTGAGAACTGTGAGCCCAATGACAAATTTAGGTGTACTTTGGTCTAGAAAGACAGGTGTATCCTTACCAATTCCAGAGCCCACCCAAAAAATAAAAAATTACATGTGTTTAGAAAGCTCACAAAAGTTAAAAGGACATAAACTGTTACATCAGCACCAAAGTGTGATTTCACAGCCATCTCAAGGTGTAGCATACTTTAAATAAAGTATATGTGTATTGCATGGCTTTTACTTTAAGGGATTGGATTCAACAATACAACCCACTGATGTAAGGAAATGTAAAGTTTGACAAGGCAATCTGTCAGTGAAACAGCTAGTCTCATTTACCTGAGTATCTGCAAGTCTTCTGTGAGACCCCGGCCACACTAGGGAGCAGCACTCTACCAGAAGACAACATAAGGTAAGACCAAAGTTTCTTACTTTCTGTGCTTTGGCTTTCCAAGTGGAATGATTTAGTTTGTTCATCAGATTGTTTCATGCTTTTAATTCTGCAATGTCATAATAAGGTTATCTTTGAAAGTCAAAGAGCAAATCTATTGTAGTGTTACACGCCACCCCAATCTCTGAGCAGTGCGGAGTCAAGACACCCACAAACTCATAACGGTATATACAGAGGCTTGAGCTACAGCCCAATATGTTCCCTTTCATAAGATAAGTGAGTTGCTCTTGGTTGACATTTGTGTGGGTAGCTGGAAACTGACTTCTTCTTTTTTAACTACAAGTTTGTCTCTCTCTTGTGAAAGTGGGCCCTTTCTTTTTTGTTCAGAGCAGATTTGGGTCTTTCAAATTTCAGCGGCACCCCATGCGAGATCAAAATTTGATGCTCTCCGCTTCTCACCTTCCTTTCTGCATGTGCACTGTGTCATAGTTGTGACACCCCCCCCCTCAGCTCAGCACCCAGTGCAGGGGAACCAGTTGTGCTGCCCCCAATCCACCTCTGCCATCCCTGTTGGCAAGGTACTAGTAGGAAGGGGGATCCTAATTAGGATTGTAATGTTTCCAATAACTCTAGTATAGTAGGGTTCCATACAGGGGAAGTGGCTGTGTGTGTGTGTGTGTGTGTGTGTGTGTGTGTTTAGGAATCAGGTGGATATCAAATGCAGCAACTGGGAAAACTGAAACAGATACATGTTTCATGGGGAATGCACATAAACATCATTTTGTTATATTCTTCTTTTCCACTGAAGTGCATTTATGTATAAGTCCAAATAGCTTAAAATGATTTGGTAACCTTCCTAAATCCTGCTAGAGGGGCTCTGATGTGTACTTGGGACCTCAAGTGATGAGCAGTTTCCATATGTGCGTAAGCATCCATGTTAAGAGATCACTGTGCACACAAGTAAAGCCTCAACAAAGCTTTGAGTTGCACTCTTGGTGCAGAAGTTTTATTCCCCTATCACTTTCTATTTAGTGCTGAAAATGGCTACTTTTGCAATGGGCTAAATTTGTACTCAGATGTAAGCTCTGCTGAGTCTGGCGAAACTTATGATCAGGTACACGTGTATATGATTGCAGCCTAAGGCTGTGTACACTTTACCATTTAACATTTACTCCAGTGTGCTCCCACCACTGGTGTTTGAAATACACAGGGCATTAGGAACAATCCATAGGTATTCTGTAGCTCCTTGAGAAATACTTTTGTTTGATGCATTCTTCCTCAAACCAGCTTCCCCCGACTTGAAGATGTAAGTCACATTCACTTTGCAGTTGAGCTGATGTGTGTACTTTTGAGAGAGCCATTTTGCATGCTCTGATGACAACTTCATGAATAGGAGGAGCTGAGGGGTGCAGTTTGCAGGTACAGGGCAACCAAACAGGTAATGTACACTGGGTGAAAACATCCCTCTCCCTTTCTGGTGTATACAGCAACATCAAACACAACTTGAAGCATTGTGGGGGGAAATGACCTTGTATTTTAAGTTGCTAAAGTGTACGTGGCCTAAGAAACATGCAGTAGAGAATGATTGTTCTGGGTTCTACCACACCTGAAAGTCATAAAGTTGCAGAATTGTAGTGTTTGCTTCCCCCGCCCCAAAGCGTACTGTGAACTTCTGCTATCAATGTATTACATCTGTAAAATCTGTTTTAAAAAATTAGTCCAGAAAAGGATTAACATTACGTGTACATGAAAGCGCTTATTTGGCTTAAAAAATTGTTCCCTTTAGGATGAGTGCTCTTTATTCAACCTTTCAATGTCAGTTATCATTTTTAAAACAGCTTGACCTGGAAGCATGCAGCTAAAATTGTGGTGACTGTTAATGACAGTTTTATTGGATGCTATGCTTATAGTTCACATTTTGAGGTCTGTATGTAATTGATCTTTCTACCCTACGAGAGAAACACTGCAATAAGTTGGTTGCAGCACCACATTATAGTATAGAGAAATAATAATGATGTCACCTTGAGATTCAAAGATCGTGGAATAGTAATAGTCTCCTAGCTCATTCTCCCAACTGCAATGACCTCTCCAGTACTAAATCTTAACAGTCTCAGCATTATTTTTGAATTATTCATGCTAGCCTTTTCCCTCACTACAAAATCAAGGGAAATGAATGCATCATGCTCAATCAGCTCCACAGGTATTTTGTGTGTGTGTGTGTGTGTGTGTGTGTGTGTGTGTGTATATATATATATATATATATATATATATATATATATATATATATAAAAATTTGGTTTTGCTAAAAAAATGGGGGGGGAGAAAGAAACTATAAAGTGGGATGGGTCACATGTCTAGCTGAAACTAGAAGGAGGGGATGGAATGATCTTACATGTAGAAAAGGGCAGAGCACTTTCTGTATTATGCAATATTTATCTCTTTTTGAATCTGTATAAACTCCAGGATCCTGCCTTATGTCTTAATGGATTCTGTTTGTGTAGAAACTCGCACTGGAATTCAAAAAAGTGCCAGTATTTCTGATGTATCCAAATTGTATTTTGCTGTACTGTTTTTGTCTAGAGTGTGCTGATTATCAATTGGGGAATATGTCTCAATAGTTATGTACCTTTATTGCTGCACCTTAAAGAAGTATTCATCATGATTTTCCCCACCCCACCCCTCCTCCATCAATGGTATTGAGCAAAGCTAAGTGCTAGTGAATAGAATTGTTTAGCTGGAGCGATGAGAATAAGAGAAAAAGCAATAGTCCGGAGTATATTGCGTACCACTCTGTCCTATAGAGGACTGGGGGTGGGGGTGGAAATAACTCTTGTTTGTTCTTAAAGGCAGTATGTTGACAACTCTTCTAGTTTATCCAGTCTAGATAATAAGAGGATACAGTTTTATCTGAGTGATGGATTTCATAAAAAAAAAAGAGTGCACATGGGAATAAAATAAAATGCATGTAAATGTAAACTCAGGCAGGTATCCTGATTCATCTGTAGCTGGTGACCTTTAAGTTCATGATGAAAAACAAATGTCAAGCATTCAAAAGACAGGAGTATCCCTGGCTTTGCTGAGGATTTTGTATGCTATCGCACAGACTGTATTAATTTAGTCTGGCATCAATAACCTTGAAATCAGGATTTTGCGCTAAAAATCCAGTTTTATGTTTATTCAGAAAGCAAAGATAAAAGGCGACTTTATTTTAAGGGCCCTTCCAGTGGGAACAGGGCAAACATAATGTAACATTACAGATTTCCACCCCCCCAACCCCCCCCTTTACCTTGCCATTCAATACTAGCTCCCATAGCAACAGATTTTATATGAATGTCTGGAATCTGATGATCTTCAGGTTGCTTTGCACAGAATTTTAATTATAGCCATGATAAGCTTGTGACGGAATTCTGTAATGCAGCTGCAAATAGAGAGCCGTGGCAGGAAAATGCTTGTGGGGTGAAAGATTTTTATGGCTCTGGTGCTTTCAAAACCTACCAGAGGAGGAAGAACAGTTGTATTAATTGATACAACATTTGAACAATACTTACCAATAAAATGCCGGTTATGGGGAGATAGATAGATAGATGGATAGATAGATGATAGATAGATGATAGATGATAGATAGATAGATGATAGATAGATAGATGATAGATGGATAGATAGATAGATAGATATAGATATAGATAGATATAGATATAGATAAACGGTGGCTACCTTACACTATCCCCAAACTTAACACTTTAAAGAATACTAATATTCACTGGTGGTGTGCCAAAAAGAAATTTCTCCTGCATTCCCGCTGCTGCATTCTTTTTTTTCAAAAAAACTCTTTATAAATTGAAGAGAAAAGAAATGGCATCCAAAAGTTATCTAAGGGGAGAGTAAATTTCAGTGAAATTCTCATGGGTGGGTGGGGGGCAGGAATTTTCTTGTGCATATTTTACTCTTGAGAGTCTCTCCTTTTCTGATACAAATCATTTCACCAGCACTCTGCACTCTGCTGCCTTCCTGGGTGACCACACTTCAATGAAGTCCAGAGGAAGGCACCCTGAGGTGAACATGAAGCTTTCTCAGGATGAGGGAAGCTGAGTGCCCGAGACATGTTTACTGGAATGGATCTCACGCACATAATAATACTTTTCCGAAGTGTTTGACATAATCTTGAAATCCTTGCAACACCCCTATAAGGTAGGCCAGTCCTGTTGTTCCCAAAATTAGATAAGAGAGAGAGGACCCACTCCCAAGAATGAGAGACAACAACTCACCAAAGGCCAATACACACAATGGCACAAGAAATTTTGAAACCTGAGGCCAAGCACAAAATGGTGCGTCCCACCAAAGAAGAAGAGGGGAGTGAAGATCCACATTGGGAACAAGGGGAGGGTTAGGGTTACATGCAATGCGCTCAACTGCTGCCCAAGGCAGTTGCCTCACCTTGCCTCATAAACGGGCCCTGAGAGCAGACTTCCTGGCTCCATCACACTTGGCCACCCCAGAATAAAGCAAGCTCAAAAACAGACACCTATCAAAATTCTAAAGTGTCCTGAGAACGAAGCAGAAAAATTGAAGCCTTTTTAGCAATGGAAACTTGTGCGGAATTGGAGGCCAGATTCTGGCACTACACTATTAATGGACAATAGTCTGAAAATACTTTGTGTAAAAAGCTAATCAGATCTGGGTCGAGCAAGTACCTTGATGGGAGGGTGTATAAGGATCTCACAGATTGAGGTTCCCTGCTAAAGGGGCGAGTAGAAGAAAACCAATGCAGTAAACAAAAAATAATCATTAATATTACCAGTTTGTAACTGGTGCCCTGATTTCAGATAGGTTCCTGTTCTATTGGCTGCCCTGGGCTGCTTTGTGAGAAAGGGGTGTGTGTGTAAATTTACTAAATAAATAAGTCATATTTAGGAAGCTAAATGTGTGATCTTTGAATCCTGAAGAAATGCTATCTCGTGTACATGTCTATAATGTATATTTTCATTTTTATTCTGAATGCATAATAAGATTCATTTAAACTAGGTAGGAATTACAAATGCACATAGGGAAAATGTGCTCTTTTGTAGTTACATCTACATCGTTTCAATTTGCTGTGTTACTTCTTTGTTCCAGATTTAAAAGAAACACTTTTCACTGTGATGAAGGTAATGCTAAATTTTTGAAGGTGGTGGTGGGGTAGGGGGGGAAGGCACCCACATGTTGAAAAGAACGACAAGAGCACTAAAACCTCACTGGTTTTAGCCTAATTGAACAACAAACAGGACTGCCTTCACGGCAATTCTCAGCGCTATTAACATATATAGCAGAATATCCCAGCAGGTGGAAGGGAAGTATTTTGCAAACAGACTAGAAAGAACTGTTAGATTGGGATGAACCAAGAAACTGAGCATGATTAGACCATGCTTCCCTGTTATTATCACTGCAAAATTAGGTCAATTATATTTTCACCTCCTCTAATCTTCTGTTTGCATCATGATCTGTTCCAGGCAAAATTAAAAAAAAAAAAAAGTTTTACAACTGACTTGAATGAGGCACACACTGGGTTTTATGAGTCTAGGCGATATATCATTAAAACATAGTTTAAGATGCTAACGAAAACAATGAAAAAGCAACAAAATTAGATATTAATGTTGGTAAATATTGTAATTACGGTGAACATCAGTGTCACAGATTCAGAACCAACAGAATTACAGGATGATTTACTTTATTATCCTTTGATGTAGCTTAGACATACCCACAGTCCTGCTCATAGTTAGGCTACTTAAATTTCATTGATCTTCAAGGGATGTAAGCAGCCTAATTGTGTGCAGAATGGAAACCGGTGTCTTGAAATTGTGCAGAATCAGTCACTAGCAATATGTTGTGTGTGATATATTTTCCTTTCTGGTGAGACATGAACATGAAAGAGGACCTCTATCAGTTTATAAAGAAGCAAAGTCTGAGTTTTGTTCCAAGTATCGGTGGTCTGAGATAGCATTGTGACTCTTACGTCAGCTCAGGAAGTCTATCCTGGCCATGTGAACTGTCCAGATCCATGGAGCAATCTTGAATTGGCAAGAAGATGAGCTAGATGACCTAATCAGGAATTGTTTCATCTTTTGCTTTTATGGTTTTATGATACCAAGGATTTGCGGCTCCAAGTGATTAGAGAGTGTTTCAAAGTGTCTTGTGGAATGGTGACAAAAGGGAAATATGCAAGACCAATAAAGAGAAATAAAATCTAAAACAATGCTCTACAGTGTTAAGATTTTTATTTTTTAGAATTGCATTCTAATAGCAAATAGGAAATAGCAAGTTATTTTATTGTGATGAAATACACTAGAGGGGCGGGGGGAAAGACCACTAATTCGTTTTACATTGCATTAGCAATAGGAGGAAATTATTGTTGCATCCAAGTAATTAGATGAGATGTGGGGTGGATTCAGAAGTTTATGCAACAGAAAAGTTATTGACTTTACCTGGAAGAGGTACTCAAACAAAATAAAAATTCTTAATCCCAATAAATATCACTCCCCCTCCACACAAAAGGACCCTAAAGAAGGAACTATGCCCTTTGCACTCTACATGAAGCAAAATTTATCCCCTTTAAAGAAGGGGATAAAGAGGTGGCCCTCAGATGTTTGCCATTCAGTCCCCCAGCTGGTTTCTCCTTCGCAGCCCCACACCCTCCTTCCTCTCAAACTTGCATGCTGGCATTTCTTCTTCTCCAGCCAACACAGAAAAGCAGCAAACTGCAGGCCTAATCCAAATAAGTGGACAGCGGGAGGTAAAATCCCTAGGTAAAAACTCAACATCACGCTGTGACAAGCATTATGTCTGCACAAGCATTTCAGCATGCCAGACTGAACATCCCTCCTCCCCCCCCCCCCCGCAATGTTCTGGGGGTTCCCCCCTCCAGAGCCAATTTTGGGAGGTGCAAATGAGGAGGAGATGGGGGAAGCCCTGTTCCACAAGTGGAAGGCTTTGCACACGGCTTCACCCAAGAGTCCTGCTGGCTGAAATGAATGGATCCTTTTTGGCAATGCAAATGGCAGGTGCTGGGTACCCAGTGTGGTTAATGACCGCAGTGTGGGGTGAATGGGGAGTAGATCTCACTTGCTGTCCCTGAGCCCATGCCAGGTTGTCAACCCAGATCGAACCCCCAGTGCCTGCTAACTGCATTGTAGAAGAGGTTCCTTTGAAGCAAACAGGAGTTGTCCCCCCCCCATACTGTGCTTGTACAAAATCTGCCTCAGCGTATGAACCTTTAATTTAATACATTTGGCGTTATTTCATCCCCATAATTTTCTAAGAAAAACAGAGGCACTTAAGAGTGTGATTTATCCAATAATTATCTAGGCATTAACTTCATAAAAAAATACGCTATTTGACATGCATATAAAGTTAGCCTTCAGCAGACACGATCTCCTGCCCCAAATATGGGAAAAAAATGAAAGGCAGATTGTAGATGGAAGAGAAATATTTTACAGGAAGAGGAAATGTGCATTTTCCCAAGTCAAGCAGGTCAGATCTGCAAGCCCTTTGTAATATAAATGCATTGACACAAACTGGAGGTGCTGGCTTTTGCCCAATACAAATACTATGAAATTAGCAAGAGGACGGAGCTAATAAGGGACTACCTGAAACATACACACCAGGCATGGCTGGTTGGGTGGTTTTCCACAAGCTATTAAATGTCCTTGTATCCACCATATTTTTCCGTGTATTAGACAAGGTTTTTTGACTAAAAAATCTTGTCAAAAAACTGGGGTTGTCCAATACATGGGTAGTGGCATGGGAGGGGGGGGGCGAGAGAATTGCTGTTGTTTTTTAGAGATAAGATGGAGGGCACCTGTGCTGCCAGTAGTACCTGTGAAAAGGATCTAGGAGTCTTAGGAAACTGTAAGAGTCAAAATTGTGATGCAGCAGTTTATTCTAGGCTGCATCAACAGAAGTATAGCATCCAGATCAATTGAAGTAATAGTCCTGCTCTGTTCTGCCTTGGCAGGCCATACCTAGAATACTGTGTCCACAATTAAAGAAGGATATTGACAAGCTTGAACATGTGGAGATAAGGGCAACCAAGATAATAAAGGGTCTGGAAACCAAGTTTTATTAGTAGTGTTTTTTGTTTTGTTTTGTTTTGGAAAAAAATGGTGCTGGTACTCACCATTAAGTTGTAAAGAAAGAAAGAGATGCCAGTATTATGTACCCTTGAGTAGCCTCAGAAAAAAGCAATGCTTATGAGGAATGGTTGAAATAATTGGGTATGTTTAGCCTGTTAAAGAGGAGACTGAGAGGAGATATGATATCCATCTTCAAAAATCTAAAGGGCTGTCACGTGGAGGATGGAACAAGCTTGTTTTTTCCAGTGGCGTAGCGTGGGGGGTGCAGGGGGGGCCGGCCGCACCGGGCGCAACATCTGGGGTTAGGGCAAATCCACGGGTTAGGGGGCGCAAATTACTTGCCTTGCCCCGGGTGCTGACAACCCACGCTACGCCACTGGTTTTTTCTCCTGCTCTGGAAGGTAGGACTTGAACCAATTGACTCAAGTTAAAGAAAGGATATTCTAACTAAACATCACAGAGAACTTTCTGACAGCAAGAGCTGTTCAACAGTGGGACAGACACCCACAGGAAGTGGTGGACCCTCCTTCCTTGGAGGTTTTTAAGCAGAGGTTGGGTGGCCATCGGCCATGTATGATCAAGTTGAGATTCCTGCATTGCAGGGGGTTAGACTAGATGATCCTCGGGTCCCTTCCAACCCTACAATTCTGTGATTCTAGATTTGTTATTAATCCTTGCCCTTTTGATTAGAGAATGCGGAAGTGGACCTAGCCCCATTAACTTGCGCTATGTGATATAAAACTTCAGCGCAGAAAAAAAGGCAATTATCACAGAGAATGCACAGGACTGCATGGGTCCTTAACATGTCACGGAATGTCAGCCCTTGTGCCATGAAACTCAAGAAAATGATTGGTGTGCAGTGCACAAGCAATTACATCTGTGTAAAATGACTGCTCTCACTTTGGAGGGAGGAGGGGGAGTTAACAGGGAGATTTCAGTTTCAAACTCCAAGATGTTTTTTTCCCCCTTCTCCCCCAATACTCCCCGCTCTTTACCCAATTTTCCAGCTGAGCTGACTGAGGCATGAGGAGGTGAAGAAGCTTGAGCAAGGTCACCCAGGAAATCAATGAGCAAGGCCTGCTTAGAGCTTCGCTTCCTCGTCACAGCTCGTCTTCTTCCTTTGCTGTGCAGCTGCTGGACTACTCCTTCCACGAAAATTCCCTGCGCTCCAAGTGTTAGCTGCGAGGGAATGACGATAACAACCACAACAAAAAAGTCGCAGATGTGCTCTAAGAACAATTAAAATTAAAGAACGGCACCTTATCCCCCTAAGAATGGAAGGGTTTAATTAGTGTGATAGAGTAAAACATGTTTCAAGAGGTTAATCTTTTGCCACAGTGCAATCACTATCAGATGGATCTCAAAAGATTCCTGCTAAAAGATAGCACTTTTGTGTGTATGGTTTTTTTTTACTTCCATGAACTAACATGACTTGTTTAGAAACAAGAGTTTCTTCTGTCATAATAGTTGGCCTGGGATAAGTAATTCAGGATTCACCCCAACGTGCCATATTATTTACTTCATAATATCCCTGGCAATACACTAGCGAATCTGAGTAGTAATTAATCTTAAAAAAAAAAAAAAAGTGGCTCCGCTACCTCTGAGGGGAATAGGTTAATTTTTAAAAAGCTATCAGCACCATTATGCTAACTTTACCAACATCCCCTTTCTTCACAGGATTGATATCAAGGACCCCCAGCTATTCCCGTTGCAAATTTCTCCCTCAGTCTAAATTAGGAAACTGGATGAGGCAGTGGCGTCTCTATGGACTAAATATGCTGGGTGGTGACAGAGAAAGAGAGTGGGTTTAGCTACTGGGTAAGAGAAAGCACAAACCTGCAGTCAAATATCATGCCTCCTTTGGTAAAATCTCAACTCCGAAACAGAATACCCACAAAAGTCCTCATAAGCATTTTCATATATATATTTTTACATGCCACAGACCTTGAGATAATCTGTAAAAATAACAGGGTATAGAGATTAGTAATGCTTGGCATTCTGTTATGACTCCTAGAATGTATAATACAGGAATTTTACTATAAATGTATGTTTCATGCATACGCACAACAATGGTAGCAACAAAATACCAGAAATTGAACTGAACTCTGGCTAAAGAGTTGTTAAGGCTGCAATCCTATAGCACTTACCTGGAGGTGAACCCAACTGAACTTTTGAGTAGACCTGTACAGGTTTGCACTGCAAATAAAGATTTGGGTGGAAAGCTGAAACTGTGGAATTATCTGACTAGGTAAAATAAACATGTGAAGTTGTTGTTGCCACCAATTTTTGTTTTAGTTTTGGGCTTCGGTTGCCCTCTTAGGGTTGCTTCACATGTCAGGAGCAGCCATCTAGAGAGCTTCCAAATTATTTATTTTCAGTTTTATGAAAGCATACTTCTTTTGGTTGTTGCATGTTGATTATGATGAACTGTTTTTCTTGTTCCTAGCTCCTGTGTGAGGCTTTGCCTCAATACTATTTTAGTATTGGCTCCTGGAACTTCTCCTCATTCTTCTATCTTCCCAGAAAGCTTTTCCTGTTCCTACTTTAATCTTTTTCTTTCATTACAAAAGATGGATTGCAAACAATCTGACATCTTTGTTCCCTGAAAAGTTGGAACGTTTGTGAACATTCCACACTATTACACCACCAGCTTAGCCAATAGATAGCAGGGGCTTCGCCACTGCAAACTGTATGCAATACTGTAGATATTATAAATGGGGAAATTAGCATTGTCTTGGTGTAGAAATGGAACTGTGAAACCCATAATTTTAATCACATTTGGTTGCATCATTAAGGACTAGATAGGTTCCAAATTATCTATTTACAGCTTTGTGAATGCATGCTTCTGTTGTTTATTGCAAGCATCAAATAATCAATTCTGAATCCTAGGAAAATAAACACAAGGAAACTGATTTTCTTTTGCTCCATATTCATGCTGTGGGGGGAAAAACATTCTATGTCTATATTTTGCCATTATTCTTTCTTTTAGAGTTCTGATAAGCTCAAAACAAACACACATTAGTAATTGTTGGCAACCTTCAGCAATAAGGAAGCTACAGCCCATCAGTTCTAATCTAGAGATCAAAGCAATTCGGTGGCAACATAAAACAGTTCTGTTTCAGAATTGACAGGATATTCCTTTAAAAACATAACATCAAACACAAATATGTGAGAAAAGTGATTTTATATTTAAAGATGCAGCAGTGGTGGGTAGGGAAGGAGATGATGCTGGTAATTTTTACAGTTGGAAAAAATACTTTATGTACCCATTTTTACTGGTAATAATTCACACTGATCCAGCAGCCAAGCTACATGCGATATAGTCATCCTGCAGACATGAAACATCTTTTCCATGCACCCAAGCTCAGTCAAGATCCCAAGGATGAGGCAAAAGAGGCTTCCATGCTATGCACAGGTAAAGGGACCCCTGACAGTTAAGTCCAGTCGCGGATGACTCTGGGGCTGTGGCACTCATCTTGCTTTACTGTCCGAGGGGGGTGACGTTTGTCCGCAGACAGTTTTTCCGGGTCATGTGGCCAGCATGACTAAGCCACTTCTGGCGAACCAGAGTAGCGCATGGAAACACTGTTTACCTTCCTGCCGGAGCGGTACCTGTTTATCTACTTGCACTTTGATATGCTTTCAAACTGCTAGGTCGGCAGGAGCTGGAACTGAGCAACAGGAGCTCACCCCATCACGGGTATTTGAACCGCCGACCTTCTGATCAGCAAGCCCTAGGCTCTGTGGTTTAACCCACAGCGCCACCCATGTCCCTATGTTATGCATAGGTTGCTACTATTTCAGGCAAATGAAGAGACTGGTATGGATGGTGCAGCAGATACGCACTAAGCCAGATGCTCACGAGCAAGGCCATAAACGTCACCACATGGAAGATAATGCAAATCATGCAGTATAATTCTAACACCTAGAGTCAGAATGAACAAGGGTGCACCTTCTTATCTTTGGGTGAAGATATGTACATACTAAAATCTGATGTTAGCCTGCTGGGGCAAATGGTGGGCAGTAGGAGCTCAGCCTGAGATGCCCAGTCCCCTGCTGGTGCTGAGCTTAGTATAGCAGATTAAACAGTAACCTTGACAGTCTGCTTGAATGAACTATTATACAGTGGTACCTCAGGTTACATACGCTTCAGGTTACAGACTCCGCTAACCCAGAAATAGTGCTTCAGGTTAAGAACCTTGCTTCAGGATCAGAACAGAAATCATGCTCCGGCGGCGCAGCAGCAGCAAGAGGCCCCATTAGCTAAAGTGGTGCTTCAGGTTAAGAACGGACCTCCGGAACGCATTAAGTACTTAACCTGAGGTACCACTGTACATCAGTGCTAGTCATGCACAGTGCTTGAGAAGGAATTAATTCTAGTTCATGATCATTATATCCGTAAAGGAACTAGCTGCATTTCAATTCACCCCTTTACAAAATGAACCAGTTCAGTTCAAGTTCATCCAAATTAACTTTTTAGTTCATAAAAAGTTTATCCTTGCATATATTTTTTCTCACATTCAGAATGTTATAGTTGCTGTGCTGAAGAGCAATGCAGCGCTTATTGCATATGCAAAACTCTACACTAAAGATATAAACAAGTTTAAACTATGAAATAAGGCTTGCAAGTATAGACTTATGCAAGTATGCAAACTTACCTGCAAGTAAGCTGCTCCACTGAACATAAGTGGGTCAACATGGATCTGCCAATCAGTTTATTCTGGTTTCGGGAAATAGGATCCTGAAAATGCAATGTGTCAAAAACAGTTTTATCTTCTATATGACCAGCAAGCTCCTATAATTTTCAAAGCGTTCTTTTGCCTTTCTCACACTACTTACATGTTCACATTTTTATCAAAACCATTAGTACAATAAGCTTCATTCTGCCCCTCTCAACATATTCATTTTCCTTCTCATTAGCTATGGACCCAATTTTTCTTCAGTCAACCATAATACTTTAAAAAAAAAGATTCTGGACTTTTTTATTGCTGTCCATTGATGTTTTATTAATTTTCTCTGTAGAATACTGGCATTATGGAACAATTAAGAGTAATATCAGCTTTCTATAGCCTGGAGCATTTTGGAAAGTCTCTTGCTGTTTTACAGGACTAGAATGAGAACAAGTCTATAAAAAGAACATTATCTTAAATATCATATGGGTTTCTGGCTTTTTTATTTTCAGAAGATGTCTTTTTGTCGGTGTCAAATATGGCAACAACTAACACCAGATACAAAGCACTGAAGCCAGTTTATGTGCACTTAAATCAGATATCTGAATATAGGATGCATTTATGTAAATGTCAAACCATTTTGACAACTGGGTTCTGGGTTCATGTTGTCAGCAGGTAGCTTAATGTTCACTTGCAGCCAATCTACACAGCCGGGATGGGAAATCTGTGTTTCTCCAGATGTTGGAACTCCATCTTCCATTAGTCCAAGCCAGCATGATTGGTGGTCAGGCATAAGGACAGTTGTAGTCCAACGACATTTGTTGGGTCCTCATTCATAATGTGATGATCATCTTTACTTCCCTAGCTGGTAATAAGTGTCAGGCGCTGTTTCAGTTTCTGATAGGAGGTCACTGACTGATTGTGGTATTTTGAAATATTTGAGTATGCAGATATATGGCTCGATTATAGCTGGAGGCAGCTGGCAGGCCAAAAGACAGTCATATCCACCACCCTATATTAGATCTCCAGAGAATGACATTCCTGCTTCCCTTGATAACTGCCTCCTTACAGAGGCCCCCTCTTCCCTGCCACAGCCCCTTTGTTTTCCCCTCACTTGCCCCTCCCTCTGGCTGGAATGATGGTGGTTAAGGGCGAGTTATCATATCCAACTATTTTTTAACCTTCATGGGCCATTACCTGTAATTTCGCTAACCGGAGATGTGCCTTAGAATTTTGCCACAGATCATCAAAGATTATCCGTCCCCATTGTCCCTCTTCCATCCAAACCCAAACCTTATTGGAATAATTCACTCAGCTGATTGGTAAAAGTTACTTCATTGACAAGAAGAAACTTGTAGTTC
Organism: Podarcis filfolensis; assembly: GCF_964270895.1. NCBI lineage: Eukaryota > Metazoa > Chordata > Lepidosauria > Squamata > Lacertidae > Podarcis > Podarcis filfolensis. The sequence continues at coordinate 58,062,193 of NC_139608.1, forward strand.
CTCTGTGGTACAATATATCAATGCGGCATTAGAGAGTTATTATTAGTGTGTCTGTATGCATGCATGCATGCATGAATGATTAGAAATGCAAATAAATAATTTCAAGAAACTGTCCTGACAGATATGTAAGCATGAAATCCAGAGCAAGGCAAAATGTATTTAAGGTTTATAATGTGAGAAGAAATGTATTTAGTGGGAAACTCTCACTCTTGTGCTGTTAAATGAAAACTATAAGCTATGAATAAACATAAGGCATAGCCTTGAACACTGTAATTCATTTTATAGCTGCTTTCCCACAATGTGTGGTACTGGAAGCTATCCTTAGGCTGCAGTCTTATGCTCACTTACCTGGGAGTAAATCTCATTGAACTCAATGGAGATGGGGTTTTTTCCAGTAGCCATACAAGTGATTGTGCTATACATTGGGGAAAGGTGTGGGTTTGTTTGTTTTTTACAGCACGATCTTCAGCAAATTAATCTGCTATTTTACTTTTAAAATAGTATTTTGCACCTTCTCAGAAGCGGTTAGCTTGAAATGCAGTTTCTTCACAAGGAAAGACAAACTAACGTAATGCAACTGGGGGTGTTATTGGGCCAAAGGGTGCAACTCCCACAGCATTTATATCTTGCATATCACAGCAGCTTTCTCCCTTCATATTTCGGAATTGTAAAAGACGGGCAAAAAAAGAACTCCTATCAAAAGAAGAGACACTGAAGACATTCATAAACATCTAGACAGAGAATTGCATTTTCAACAAGAGAACCTCAATAGTTAAGGCTACATTTGGGACACTGCTATGACCATCTTATTTTCTCATTATGCTGTCAGAGTTGGAATTCATGTCAGGTTTTGAAGCCATTGAAACAAAGGGTACTTTCATAAACATCCATTTCATAAACTACAGCATATCTAATTCTTTTCAGCTCCGAATGCAGAGTTGAACATAGAGCGTGTGGTCTACAGAGAATTTGCCTGGAAAACATAAAACAATCTACTAGGTAAGTTGGGAAGCTGTTGACATAGGAAATGGAAATGGAAATTTGCTAGTAGTCTCCTATATCTATAGTTTTATACTCTACTTTGCCTGATGCTTGCTGATTGGAGCAGTATATCTTGATGTTAGTATCCCATTTCAGAAATATTCTGACATTATCTACTTGGCAGTTTGAAAAATAGTATAAAACTCCCAATGTATTTGAGTACATGTTTCAAAACAGCAATTGCAATATCCATTTCCACTGATGCAAGAGGCATGTTAGTGCCCACTTCAAGTAGCTGCATTCCTCAGACAGCAGTATGTGCTCGATTTGAAGGAGGGGTACTCTTAAAGCATAACTTTTTTTAAAACAACCACCACCACAACCAGAATTGACTAGATTTATTTTCAATGATTCTTGGTAATGCAGAGGAGATAACAAATCTTGCCAAGCATAATTGCTGTCTCCTCTCTGACCCAAAAAGTGTGCACATTAACTCCAATAGGATTTATACATTAAAAGTGCCAGTGCAGATTTATTATTTCAGGAAAACATACCAAATTGCACTTTGCAAACCACTCTCTGTTTACAGTCGTAATGGAGCAAACATTTCAACCAAAAACATCTGCCTGACATCACAATGGGCAACTACAAATCTTAGTTCCTCACTCTGCCTTCATATTATCCAGCAGTTTGAGGTGGGTGGATGGGGGGAAATACCTGTTTCTGTGATGTCACAAAGCACCTTGTTTTCCAATTCTTGGAGCTGGTCTTAAAAATGATGTGGCGTAACATAACACAACAAGGAGGGGGAATCTGCTGCCTGCCTATTCTGGGGCAGCAGAGGGCAAGGCACATTCTTTAAAACAGCCTTCACCCAAACTAGCATGCCAATGGGAGTTGGCGAATGCTGCTTTACTGTTTTTCTTTTTTTAAAAAAAGGAGTCTTAAAAGGGAATGCGGCACTGTTGCGAGAACATGTAGTCCACGAGTAGAGAACTTCAGACCCAGGGTCTGAATGTGGTCTTGCAGGTCACTCTATCTGGCCCTCAGGACTCTCTTCAGGCTATGCCCCCTCTCCTCCCCAGTCTGTTCCATGCCCTTGTCAAGTGCTTTGAACTGTTGTAATGCCTCCTGCTCACTTGCCTGCATGGATCTCTGACTTGGGTCTAGGTGGAATGCACCCTATTATACAAAGGTTTGAGTCGCATCTGTTTCCCCACCTTACCCACATTTTGGGCTGTCCTCTACCCCTGCTTCGCTCCCCTGTCTACACTGACATGCAGCTCTAAGAAGGTTGCCCACAACGTAGCCCTCACGCTGAAAAATCTTCCCTACCCATTTAAAAAGTATAAATACTATCTGAGGGTTCTCATGGATAAGCACACTCATCCTCCACCTGCAAAGGCTTTTAAAGGGAAAACAACTCCAAAAGCCCAACAGGCACGAGTGTTTAAGGAGAGGAAGGAATGTGCATTGATTGTCACCATTGACAGAAACCCTGACAGCTGAACAACTATACATGTGGTACCATTAAACACACACACACACACACACACACACACACACTACCAGATCTGACAAGTTGAGTGCAAAATGCCACAAGACCAGTTATTAAGCAGCTTGTATGTTTGAAAACTGGCCACTTTAAGCTCCCATTGTTATGGGCCAAGAAGCAGATTGTGATTCCATCTGCCTTCCAAACAGTGCAAGTGAGTACAGTAGACCTTTGCGTAGACTGCCAGTGTTCGGCAACTCTCTCTTTTTGTTTTCTTTCTTGTCCTTTTCTTTTCGGTTTGGCAGCCTTCTGCCAATCTATATACTGTGGGCCCATGCAAACCTATTTCCTCTGTTTTCCTTTGATTCACTTGCTTTAAGCACAGGAGAAGGGAGTGACCACTGCAACTTTGCCTTTCCGGCCCTGTTGTTTTTGGAAAACATTCAAGCCTTTTAAATATTGGCTTGGTGAGCTTTGCCATGATAGAGCTGGAGGAGAACCTCTGATCTAACAGCACCACAATCACATTGAAAAATAGGAGTATGAACCACTGTTCCTTCATCTTACTATTATAGCTGTAGCAGAAGTGATGCGCAGTCTTATGGAATGTTACTAGATTTTTGTCCAGAAAATCATGATCAGAAGCCATGTTCATGTGGATGATACCCCTTTTACATGCCTTCTATGCTGCCTGGATGTTTTAAGATACATACACAAGTACAAATGGAAGGATATTATGTGTGAATTCAAGGCAGAATGCATATACAGGGTGAGTCCTACAAAAGAGGCCCCGTGGATACAGAGTACACATGTTCCACGGAGCTTCTTTTAAAAGACTCACCCTGTACATTTTGGGACCATTTCTGGATGCTTGTGCTACTTATAGCTTGGATTACCATGATTAGCAAAGCATGATTGATTTACCATGATTAGCAAAGCATTTGCCAGTGCATTAGGTTGGTAATGCATACAAGGTCAGTAAGATGACACCAAGATTGTTCCAATAAAAAGTCATTAGCTGACCCTCTTTACGTCTTCTGCTCTCCAAGCTCAATAGAGTACCTGTTCTTTCTATCAAACTCATATCATGCATGACAGAGGAAATTCGGATTTGTGGTTGATCTGGATAACTCCTTTGGTGGTCTAAATTTTAAACCACCTGTTGGCAGAGAAGTGATTTATAAATTTTAAAAACAAAATAAAGACTATTTCTTTTCTTTCTTTCTTTCTTTTTAAAAAATCAAACTTCTTCCTTCTCTTCTTTGCCTGGCCATTCAATATACTTAGACCAAAGTGACCACAAAGGCTGTGTATATATATAACACAAGTGTCACAAACGAGATCCTTTCAGAAACAGGAAGTAAAAGTGTTCAGTTTAAACTTTGGAAACAACTCCAATGAGATTTAAATAAAGAATAAAAAATCTATGTATCAAAAATCTCCCACCTTTAATATGCAACTCTTTGTTAAACAGTTACTATTAAATACCGACCTGGAATCTGCTGGCAACAGTCCCAGCCTTTGTTCTCATAAGGAAGTAAGCTTAGCGCTGTTGGGAATATTATGCCAAATGTGCTCCTGAACTTGGGGGAAATGACTGTTTTGTATTTTGAGCTGTATTATGCTAAGTGAATTCTAAATCCTAGTGTTAATAATAAATAACCAGTGGCAGTTGCTATCTTAAAACACACAAATGTGGAATGCAATTAAACCTAACCTGTACAAAAAGCCCAGTGTAAATTCTAGGCTAACCTAAATTTCACTTATCTTCCCTGCTAAATGGCTCTTCCCCAACAAAACACTGCAAGGCTGCCCTTTCACCACCACCACCCTACAGCAATGCCATGTTTGTTTTCTTGCTGAACAGTGTACATTTTAATGGCGCAAAGATGCTTTATCAAGCCTTACTCCCTCTATTTTATGTAATCCAACAATTAGCTCAGGAAGGATGGTCAACCTACCAGTATGAGAACATCAGCCTGAAAATTATTTGTGCACTACCCAAAACCGCAATCCTATCCATCCTTACCTGGGAGTCAGTGTGACTTGCTCTTGAGTAAACATGCTTTGGACTGGCCTGTTAGTCATTTGAGAGAAGTGTGATTAAGTTCAGCAGATAATTACCAAGAGCTCTCTTGTGGTAAGAGAGAGGGAACATTGTCTTACAAAAACTTCTGAAAGTCAATCATAATAGTGGCTTCTTGATTCATGTATCTGTGCCAAAGTATATATTTAAAACTTAGAATAGTACATGGTCTTCCTTTATAGACTAAGGAACCAGATGTATAAATGGCCTGATCAGGGGTTTTTTCATATGTATATTTAACTTTGTGTTCTAATAATTTCTTGCAACAAGAGATCTGAAGTTAAAGGAAAGCATTAAATGGACAAATCTGCAATAAAACATCAGCATTATTTAATGGCATTAAAGGAAAACTGGATTCTTAGCTGTCTTATCAGCTCTGTCTACTACATCATATTTTAGTGAACTTTTATAGCGGTAGACAGTGCTACAGCAACTTGATTATTTTAATACTGACCCACCCCAAGACTTTCCAGTTTCAATCAACACGATCCATCGAGGAAGGCTACCTGTTCAGCTGATATACACATTTAGATAGAGATACGCATTTTGGTGTGTATTTGGTTCCCATTCAACCCAATAGCTCTATGTGATGTGCATCTCCATTGGCTGCATGTGAGAGACGACAGGGCTTCTGTGCCTTTAATAGCAGTGTAGAAGATAGAATTTCAGCGGGTGTAACTTACATCACAAGTGCTTCTACGTAGCCATTCCCTGTGCTACATGACTATTAAAGGTGTAAGAGCCCAGCGTTCTTTTGCATCTCTCTGTCCCACTCCATCTGGATCCACTAATCCAACATATGAAAGCATAATTGGCAGTGCACACCTATGCATGCCTACTCAGATGCAAGCCGCATTGCATTCAGGAGAACTGATTCAAAGGTAAAAAATGGATCTGAAGCTGGATCAGGGCCAGTGTCAGTTTTCCTTACAGAATAATGTCTGTGTGCAATTATAATTTGAGAATGCACTCTTGGTGTGACAGAAAGGACTGGTAGAGAAATATTGAAAACAAAACTTGCAGGACTCAATAAAACGAGTTCTTTCTGCTGTGAGTGAAGCAAAGATATGCTGCGAGTCTATGGTTTCTTGATGAAATACCTTGTAAATCCTGCAAAAGAAAAGAAAAGAAAAAACAGCTAGAACAAGCCAATTTCACATAGTGGGGCCTTTGCCAGAAACATGCTATGAGGGCCTCAAGTGCTAGCTTTCTACAGCTTCCATTACCCTGGCAAAACAAACAAAGATATATTGATTGTTTCTGTGTGGGTACCATTTATTTATTTGTTTGTTGGTTTTTTTGCAGAAAATTTCAAAAGGAAATGAAAAATGGCCTGATTAGTCTCCCACTCAGTGTAAATCAAGGGTAATGTCACTAGTTTAATCAATACAAACAGTAAAATGTAAAGAACAACATAACCTATAAACTAAAACTGGAATAAAGACCGGAATTATTTATTTTACCAGGAGAAAGATGGGGAGGAAAAAACGCAGACCCCTGAATGCCTATGAAGAATTAGAATGCATTGTTGGAATTCTTACTGGTGACAGGAACAAAAATAGTGGAATTTATCAGAGTTACATAATCTATATTTTCCACCAGAAAAAAGCTGTATTTTACCAGACTAATAACTATTTGGTCCTTAGGCTGAAATCTCTCACCCACATATACATCCTAGGGAGTAAGCCCCATTGAAAAAAGTGGGACTTGCTTTCCAGAAAAGATGAATAGGGTTGTGCTATAAGTTTACCAAGGTTGGAATCCAAAGAACCACACAGGCAGTGTAATCCTGTACATGCATATTTGGAAGTGAGCTCCATTAAACCCCATGAGGTTTAATTTTGAGGAGACATACATAGGTCATGCAAGGTGCTTGAGCTAGCCTAGTGGAAATGTAGCGGTGTTCTTAAAAGAAATGACCCTATCACCCTGACCATTTTGTAAACTGCTTCTGAAAATGCCTCGTGTAGGATGAGGTCCACTGGTAGGAAAAAAAAAATCATATAAAATTCCTCTTGGGCTTACATAATTTGTTTTGCTGTTCTTTGGAACCTGGCCTAATATAGCGTCATATGGACACAATCTGGAAGCAGTGAGTGATGATGGGTTTGGATATGGGAAACCTAAAGCTCAAATCCTCGCTCAGACATGGAACTCACCATCTATCAAATCCATTTGCAGCCCAGGGTTATCAAGATAAAAAGCTGCTCTGTGCTCCATGAATGAAAGATGGGGTACAAATGTAAGAAATTTGATGGGGATGCAAATTTAGCTGCACCCAGACTTTGGAACTCCCAAAAGAGACTAGCCTGGCACCCTCCTTATTGTCCTTCTGCCCACAGGTGAATATTGTTTTATTCTGACAGGCTTTTGAGAACTGACTGTTTTTATGGAAACGGTTTTTTATACTGTTGTGCTGTTTTTAATATCTGCATTTTAATAATTTGTTTTTATATTGTTTTGATTCTGTTAAACTTTAAGAACTTTTAAACTATTTTTTAGCTTTCTGTGTTTTACCCATGTTTTAATTTTTTGTAAACCTTGACTCTCAGCTGTGGGGAAAATGTGAGAAATAAATAAATAAGAACTTTTGACATTCCTTATTTATATCCCTGTATTGCTAAAGAGCAAAATTTGACATCTGAGTAGACATGTTGAGGACCATGCTGCACACATATATAAAAAGAGGATGCAAGTGATCTGCTTTGTTCCAAAATATTAAATAAGTCTTTCTAAATATTTGCGCATATATATATATATATATATATATATATATATATATATATATATATGGTACCAATAATTTCCTTGAAGTTATTCTGAAATGTGCTACATTATCCATATCTATCACATAATGGATAGCGCTCTTCAATATTCAGTGATGCAAATTATTCGCTAAATTTCAAAAACAATTGTTACAAACTATTCTGTGCTTTTAATCATTGATTTTAATCATTGATTTACCAACTCAGTGTTTTTTTAATGAAGCCAAGATTAACATGGACTTTTACATTCAGCAAAAGCAAAAAATCACGCCTGTCATTATTCTGAATTGCATCAAAAATCATGTCACCCATAGTGAGTGCTGAATTAATCATTTGGCTAAATTATAGAGCTTGAATGAAGCTCACAACTGCATGGGCCATGTAGCTCAATCCTAGTCATCCTTACATGCAAGGTAGATCACTACTATTATTCTATGCATTGTATGGGCTGAAACTCAAGAGGTGGTGACTGCCAAAAGGCCTCCCATGAGGTCACTGCTGAGGGTTAGAACTGGGGTTTTTCCAGCTCTCATTCTTAGCTGGAAAGTCCTGGAGGACCTGTTCCCTGCCTGGCAGGCCTTTCCCACCTGGCCTGGGAGGGCAGAGCCCTGTCTGACTCCCACTACAAAAACTGAGGCTGTTGAACAGACTTTGGGGCTGAAAGGTTCACCTGCTAGATTTCTACCTGGAACTCCTGGAATCTTGCATCTTGGTGAATGGGGTGTCTCGGGGGTGGAGTGCAACACTATTGTTTAGCTCAGATCATTCAAATGAAGACTTCTTGTGTACAAAGGAAGAAATGCAGGCCCAAGCCACAAAGAAAACTGTGCCCTGCCTAGGACACAGCTCAGTAAAGTTTTCAATTTCAGGTCTGATTCCTGGAATATGGAGTGCTTTCCCCTCATCATGGAGCAACTGCAGTTGGTCCCTGTTTCCAACACGGTTTACTTAAGCATAGTCAGAGTTAGGCTGTGTACATATTTACTCCAGGTCCAATATGCTCCCACTATTGGTGTTTGAAGCCAATTACGCTATGACGTTAGCCACAATCCATCTGTAGCCCATGGCTTCTTGAGAAGTACTCCTGTTTATGATGTGCTTTTCCTCAAACCATCTGATTTCCAAACTGCAGTTAAGCTGAGGTGTGTACATTTCAGGTAGCTGTTGTGCACGCACAGATGATACGTTCAGTGAACTAGACTTCAACACTGTAAAACAAATTGGGTCACCCACTCAACATGATATAGTGTACGTAACTTTAGGCATACCAAAGCCCATCGAGTCTTTAAAACCGTGCTTCAAAAAGCCATGTCCATCTTCTGGAATGTACATGTGGCTGACACCCTCCCCTTTTCATTTCTGCTAGGCAAAGGTAATTGGTAAACATTATGGCCTGCCAGTAGTTGCAATATATTTTTTAGTATTTCTAGAACTGCCCATGTACTTTTTATTTTATAGAAGAAAGGCTAGTAGCAAACAGCCCTTCATTATAAGATTGTACAGTACTATTAATTAGGGTTGCCCCCTTTAAAAAACAAAAAGCCCTTGCTCTCTTACCTTTCAACAGCTGATATACAAAATTTGTTCTGATGGAAGTGTTCTGCTCACTTATTTTCATGCCAGAAATAACATCAGCACCTGTATTTCACAACATAGGAAGCAATTAAAGGTACTGGTGTCCAGTAAACTGATGGTGATAATAATGCTTAAGGTTTGTACAGTGCTGTACAGTGTTTCATATGAAAAATCTATTGATAAACTTCATTTCTCTCTTTTTTCACAAGTCAATTTTTAAAGTAACAGGAAGGAAATCGAAGTAAAATACGTCCCTTTTGGCACCCAGATCTCAGACCCTCTAGAGACCACAGTCTAAGAACCCCTGCCCCATATGGCTGATTATGAAGGACCTGCCCCCAACCGGATTTCACATCACATACCAAAACAGAACCAAAATAGCAGAATGCCTCTGAGAATAAACAGGCTACCTCTCCGCAAGTCACAGTGGTACCTACCCAAACTTATTGGGAAAGATGCTTTTGGAAAAGTGCAGCCTCTCCTCTGAGCTTCCCTATAGTGCCTGCTTGGCTTCTTGGTCATAAGATGTGATAAACTGGAAACCTATTCTAACACCCACCCACACCCAAACTACAGCTAAAAAGAGTAGAGGAATGAGGTATGTTTAAGTCGCTGCATTGGGAGAAGTAGGTATGTGGAGCATGCTGGGAATTGTAGTTTACACTATCGGAAATAAGCTGCTCGGCTTTCACCGCTTCAACTACAACTCCCACAAGGCAAACCACCTCTGCGCAACACATTTGCCCCTTTCCGTTCAGCGGAGGAAAACCCGGCCGTTCTACTTCGTCTCTTTCAGGTTAGCCAAAGCGTGTGTGTCGCAGAAGCTCAGCCGGGGAGTTCCAGCTCTCTGCGCATGCAACTCAGAAATAAAGCCGTTTTCAGCTTTAGGAGCTGCAGTAGCAGCAGCAGCAGCAGCTGTGTAACTAGGCGGCATGTTTACTCTCTGAGAAGCTTAGAACTGTTGAGTTTTGCAGTGCAAGCTCTTGCAAACTGCAGAGGAATAGACGAGGCCTCGTCCCTTCCCAAGGCGGCTGCCAAACGACAGGCGGGGTGGGATGGGGGGCGATGCATGCTTACTCGGAAGCAAGTCGCACCGGGTTCAATGGGGTCTCACGCCCGCCTAGCCAGCTTAATACAGAGGATTGCAGTGTCGCTTTACGGATGGCTACGCCTTCTGCCTCCACTCATTTGACACTCATTGGTCGGCCGACGGCTTAGGGATTGTCTAAGCCCGACGGTCGTGCTAAAAAATAAAAAGGTCGTCGGAAAGCATCCACCCCCTGCCCCGGAGCAGTGAGCGTCTGGGCGCAGGTGCGGGCCAGTGGCCTCTTCAGCTGTTAAAACCCAGAGAAGAAGTCCGGGCTTGCCCCCCCCCCCCAGTTTTGTCTAATCTCTTCTTGTCCCTCCTCCCGCTTCCTTAACCTCCCGTCATCCCGCACTTTCGCTCGTCTTTCTTTCCCGCCCAGAAGTGCCTTAAGAGCCTTCTTCCCTGTGCTTGCAGGTGAGCCCCTTCGTATCCCGGGCAAGGGACTTGTTTGTTGAGCTGGTAAAACAGTGAGCCTGACGGGACGGGGGAACGTGTGAACAAGTGTCCTTCCAGAAAGGAGCGGTAAAAGAGAAACGCAGCGCTGATTTCACACCACCTGCTTTATATCGCTATCGTTGCCTCTCTGGTGCTTTAAAACAAAAACAAACCACAACTCGTGTGCCCGGCGTGCGTGTGGCCCGGATTCCTTTGCCAAGCGCCAAGGTGTCTTTTCCCCCCTATTGCATCCGGCGTTCAGAGATAAGAGGGGGAAATGGCCTATATTCGGGCGCAGGCAGCTTGTATAACTTGCAAGACTTTTAAAAGGAAAACCATGATGAATTTGGCGCTTTGCTTTTCCTCGCTGGAAATTTGCTGAAGTCTCCCGGGCTCGAGGGGGTGGCGTGCAACCGAGGGGAAAGTGCGGCGAAGGAGAAAGTCCAACCCCAAAGGGCTTTTTTTTTTCTCGGCTCGCCACAAATTTTCACTCCGTTCAAAGAGGAACTCTCTCTCTCCTTCCTAAGCGAGTGTTTTGGTTTCAGTTCAATTCCACCCAAGGCCCTCACCCTTCTCCTTTCCCACGCGCTTCCGTTGGTTTCTTCGGCTTGTTTGTTTTCCCTTCTTAGCTCCGCCGTACTCGGCGGTTTTGTAACATGCTGTGCGTTTCTCTGGTGGAGGGAGGGTAATGTCAAGCTGCGGCGTCCCGAAGAGGGAATTCTCAAAAGGAGAGCTGTACTTAAAGAGCGGCTCTGAAAGTTGACTTCCTAATAAAAAGCGCCCAGCAGGGTTGCTTAGAAAACAAACGAGCCTTTTAAATATATATATAAACAGACACACACACGCCTCTTTTCCTCAGCCTGGTGAATATTCTGGAGGGGTAATCATGCCCCCTCTTTCTATTGAAATCAGTTGCTGCCTCGTGTCCAAAATCTCCATATGCCTCTATGACACAGGTGAATTCTGTGACATAGTTATGCCATAAAACATGGTCAGTCCCACCTCTGCATATCTTTTTTAATGCACTGCCACTACAAGCCATTTTAATTGCAATAGCCTTCATTTTTGTATTTGTGCTCAACAGCTCCACTTCAAAATACTTATATTCTCTGGAACAGGGGTTCTTGAGCTGTGGTCTGTGAGCTTCATTCAAGGGACGTGTCTGTGAAAATACTATTGAAAAGTGCACAACATCTAGCACGGCATATTGAAATTGCTACTAGAGGTAGGCATATTATTTATGTGGTCTGCCAAGACCCTCTGCAGTTTTCAAGTGGTCTGTGTAGGGGGTGGGATTGGGAATAATTACCCTGGAGCAGGGTGCTCCAACTTTTCATATCAAGTGGGCTGCAAGAGTACTTTGTCGTGGAACCCACTAGCTTTGTCATACCTGCAAGTGGGGGTGGGGGGAGAGCAAGGCCAAAATTTGACCTTCTCCGGGCCTCATGCTTCCCAAAGTGAGGCACTAGACTTTGGGAAGGAGGGCCGAGGCTCTGGTGGGATCACAGAGTCCTCCCACTTCCTTCCCAAAGCTGGGAAAGCACTTACTAGGCTTTGGGAAAGAGGAGAAAGACTCTGGGACCCTGTCAGAGCCCTCAGGTCTCCTTCCCAAATCCCAGAGCCTCGCTTACCTGGCTTTGGGAAGGCAGCACGAAGGCTGAGGGGACAACAAATGTAGGCCGCACATTGGATACTCTGCTCTAGAGAGTTGTACAACCCTCTCTGTGTTAATTAATACATATATGGGATGGCCTTTATGTGTTCCCCAGCAGTTCAGAATCTAGGTATTAGGAGAATAGAATACAGTGGTATCTCGGGTTAAGAACTTAATTCGTTTTGGAGGTCCGTTCTGAACCTGAAACTGTTCTTAACCTGAGGTACCGCTTTAGCTAATGGGGCCTCCTGCTGCCGCTGCGCCGCCGCTGCACGATTTCTGTTCTCATCCTGAAGCAAAGTTCTTAATCCGAGGTACTATTTCTGGGTTAGTGGAGTCTGTAACCTGAAGCATATGTAACCTGAGGTACCACTGTGCAAGTTTGATGTGAGAACAGCTCCTATTGTATTTTGCTGTGTTTGAATAGGAAATAGGCTAAGTAAGTTCTCTGAAACCAAGTTAGTCTTACTTTACTCTTCCAAAACTAAATATATTTATATTAAAGACCCTTCTCAGGTCTGCATTTCATTGAAAACCAAGCTACGTTTATCCCAAATAGTTTAAAAGTGATGGTAATGTAAATGTTGGTACCATTGCCTCTAGGTTACCTTAAGAGGTAATGATGGACAAATTGACATTTGGGGGGTGGAGATTGAAATCCTTTGGGAGCAATGCCAGATTTTTTAGTAACTGTTCATCTAGGGAGCTCAAAAAAACTTGATTGTTAAATGCCAGTATTGCAGTTTCAAGTGCTCAGATAACCATGTATGGGGTGGCATTCTGCTAAGCTTTATTCTGAGGAGACCCATTGCAACGAATGGACCTAGCTTAGTCATGTTCATTAATATCAGTGGGTTTTCGCTGAATAAAGTGTAGTTGAACACCACCCAGGCTGCCGGTAGTTTTTCCAGCCCTGTAACCCATGTTTATTCATTGCCTTTATCTAGTTAGCCAAAAGCTTTGCAGACTTTGATGGTGTGCTAATAGGTCACAATGATTCCCTCTTTTGAAATAAATACATATTTTAAAGATTTCGGAGTAGCTTATGAATCCAGGTAGGTGTGCTTGCAAGCCAGCGTCAGCAACTTTTATCTGCAGCCTGATCCATGACAAGTTAATTACACCACTTATGCAGCAACTGCACAGATGCTCTATAGGAAGCTATAGTAGTTATACTGTAACTTGTGTTACCCTGGCTACTTTATCTCCTGATAACTCTGTAATTAACTTGTCACCACTGTTTAATGCTTAACGTATGTAGAGAATCAGTTAATGGCATCGCTAAAGTGATAGTAGCCTGAAGGAGAAGCTCATGCCCACTGGGAAGGCTATCAGGGATTGCTTAAACACAAAACACCCGGGCCTGACCTGGAAAGGCATTAAGAAGCTCATTTGTTAGGGCGCTTTGGGTAGAATGTTAAGAGTGTTCCTGATAAACATACAGCTAGTGTTCAACAGCCCTTTTTAAGGTGCAGATTTTGGAATTGCATTAATTTCCAGTCGCAAAAAAAGCAGCAATATAATAGGTGTATTTTCAGCCTAAATGAAGTTCGAGAGAGAACGAGGGGTTTTGTTAACATTACCACATATGTAATCATACAGTTAAGAATCTTGCCCTGTCTGAACAATACATAACTACTTCTTACACTACCCTAGAGACCACTAACGTAAAAGATGACACCCTACTGCACATGTTAAAAACTTTAGGTTATACGGTGGTGGCTTCTCTCAATCAGATCAGAGATAAATCATAGTCTCATGGGAACATAATACTGTTCCTTTCTGCACCATTCTCAAGAATAGTGAGCCTTTCTGGGCACAATGCAGCTCTTTTATAGAGAGTTCCAGTTTCTTGTTGGAAAGAAACTGCTGCCTGTTATTAGGGATACATTTACATGTTTTGAAGAAACTTACAGAATGAACAAAAATCCTAGATGTGTGATAGCTTAAATTCTAAACTTTATGTTTATGAACGCATCATGTACTTTTAAAGATTTCCCGTGTTAGAATAATTTCCTGTTTGCAACACTTGTGTAGTCAGCAAAGTATCCAATGCTGTCTGTATTGCCCATTCCCAGAAGTCGAAGGGCGAAACTGAATGCACGTTCTACCAATAGCATAACTCGTAAAAGCAAGCACTTGTTAAATCTATTTGTTTTTATTATAGACATCGATCTGCCAGTCGCAATAATGCATTTATGGACATTTTTCTGCAAGCACAGCGCTGGTGGCAGTTTTTACTGACAAATTGAGTCATATGGACAGTAGTTCAAAATAAGCTTACTTTATTGACAGATTGTGCAGTTCTCTAGTTCACAGAGTCTTCTTAAGATATTTGGATTGGCAAAAAAAAGAGAATATAGCAGAAATATAAGACAACTGCTCTAATTTTTGAAGGGGGAACCTGTAAAATCGGTGTCATAGGTAGCCATGTTTTTCAGCAATTTTAATTGTGGGTAATTTTAGATTATGAAAGTGCTATGGTGCCACATGAACCAAGTTAGCTGGTAGACAATGGAGCCCAAAGCATCTTGCATCTCACTTTGTGCAGCCATTTAGGATGAACCTAGGAAGTTTAGGAAGTCTGAAAAGATCTCTCCAAGGCTGAAAGTATCAGGGGTAACAACTACTGATTGTCTGTCCTACATGAGTTTGCCATTTTGTTCTCTCTTCACTTGGTTTGGAAGGATTCTATTGGTGCTTTGGTAGTTTGTTTCAGTTTCCACCACCCTGAATCATTTGGGGTCATTAATGAACTTGTCCACTTCAGTGGTTATCTCTGACTCCACAAAATATATGTTGTTAATAGTCCCAGTTTCATCCTTACTGGGCGCCACTGCTTGCTTGCTGCCCTCCATTATGAAAACTGTTCATTGCATGTACAAACTTCTTTCAACCAATACTTATTAGTAGATACAGTGGTACTTTGGGTTAAGTACTTAATTCGTTCCGGAGGTCTGTTCTTAAACTGAAACTGTTCTTAACCTCAAGCACCACTTTAGCTAATGGGGCCTCCTGCTGCTGCTGCGCCGCCGGAGCATGATTTCTGTTCTCATCCCGAAGCAAAGTTCTTAACCTGAGGCACTATTTCTGGGTTAGCGGAGTCTGTAACCTGAAGCGTATGTAACCCGAGGTACCACTGTAGCATACTAATTCTGCTTTGTAAATGATGGTGATGATGAATCAGTTGCCATTATAATGGTATTTAAATTGTGTTACTGTGATTTAGATCAATCAGTGTAAAATGCAAGCAATGAAATGATTATCTTCAGTATGGAGACCATTCAGATGCAGGATACTGCTTTGGCATTTATTTACAGTGCTCTTCAGGACTTTGGTGTTCTTGAATGACTTTTCCACTGCTCAGTGAAGTGTCAAAGAAGACCCCCTGAAAAAAACAAGTCCAAGTGATAGTACTGTATATTGAGCACAAAGTTTAGAACAGAGCATTGTTTTTGCAGAGGTCAAATAAGTAGAATATCTACTTATAAGAGGATGCCATTGGCCAGATCTCTTTTAACCAGTGAAGTGCCGCAAATTCACACTTCATTGAACTTGTTCGTGATAATTATTTATTGAATTGAATTTATATCCTTCCCTTCTGAGCAAGCCCAAGGTGGCAAACAAATACATAGCAAAAAGTTTTTATAAAAAACAAAAACAAAAAAACCCATTCAAAAACAGTTGAAACATTCTAAAAGCAATTAAACATTCTGGGAGCATATCTGAGAACTTGGCTTTAGAGAGACCAACAAAATGCCATCTGACAGTACAATTTCTTGACCAACTTTACTATCTTTGAAGGGAATGTTCACAAAGTCATGCACACTGCATGTGAAAATAATGCTGTTATTGATAGGAACTGTTTATCCTGTGAAGCAAATAATCTTTGGAAAGATGAATACTCAAAGTTGGGTGGGTATCTCACCATAAAGATTATACTGTGCACACTTATGACTAGTCCCGTTGACTTACCTGCTCCTTCCAGGCTATGTGAGAGTGTCTCCTGGGTGTAAATAGCATCCTGAACAGCAAAATAAGTGAAATATTTTGGCTTTATCTGGCACTAAGCTCCTGAAGTATAAAAAGGATGGTTAGAAACAGAGCGGGGTTCTATAGGACCAGCACTTCGTAGATTGCACCCAGTGGGTTTAAGATGGGGCAAGTGCAAATGTATTTATTGTCTTGTGTGGTTTATAGTTACTGCCTAAGCTGTTGCTTTCTGAAATTGGAGCTAGGTGGTAGAAATGTGCTTGAATTGGAGGGGTAAGAAGATTGCTGCTATAATTATTTTAAATAAAAGTCATCTGTTAGTGGATATGCTTTGTTTTATATGGTGCCATTAATATTTAAAATGTGGATTTGAATTCTTTTCAGTTATCTCCATTTAGTGGTTGTTGATAATTCCATAGTGAGAATCTCTAAGAATATGATTAACCCTCAGGGTCATCTTATAATGTAATTATTAATGATTGATTCTGTTTATCCTTGAAATCAATATAAAAAGGAAAATTGCTTGGCATATATTTGGGCTTGATTTCTTACGTTTGGTAAACATGACCGCTAGTATTGGCTTTATATATTAAAACACGTTTGAGGGATCTAAAAGTGTGCAGCTTAGTTTTTAAATAATTATGGCGATACGTGGTGGTTCTTACATGACATATGTTAATATGGCCAATAGTGTTAACATCTCCTGCCACTAATAGTTAGGGTGGGGATGTATAGTAATTGATCTTCCTGGGAGTGCTGTAATGTAAAAACAATTCAGGCTGTTTGAAGTATATTTTACAAGTGTGCATTGGGCCTTTGGGATGTTACATTGAAAAACCCAATTGTACAGTTACCATGGGAACCCAATTAGAATAGATTGCTTAGGTTTTTTAGTCTTTTCATCTTGACCAAAAAATCTAATGTACTTTAAATGTTTTCATATGGAATTTTATGCATAGTCTGGATTGATGTAATAATAGCTTTTATTTGAATGCTAAAATGAGACTGTATCCACTGTGTATCAGGGTTTCCCTTCACTACCACAGAAAGATAATATTTTGGAATATGCATACATATTTAAACCCTGTGTTAGCTATCGAATGTTTCTTTTTAATTGTAGTCAGGTTTAGTGATTTTTAACACTGTTTCAATAATCCTGAAAAACAAGACTGTTCGTCCATGACTCTTCTCCTGTTGGTAGAATTTGTTGACTGCTTTCAGATATTTAAAGGTACTCACAATGAAGAGAAAGGTACGCTCACCCTATCCACAGGGGACAGGAATGGAAGCAATGGGAATAAATGACTGGGAAGTAGATTTAAATCAAACATCGGTAAGAACAGTAGTTTAGCAGCAGAATGAGCAGTTTAAGGGAGCTGTGGGATCTCCTTCCTGGAGGTTTTCAGGAAAAGAACATATAAGTTGGAATACTGATTCCATTGTACAGTATTTTGAAACCTGAAATCCAGAACAGTGGCTATCAGCTGAAAGTATGAAGCAAAAGGTAAAAACATTACATCTACAGATAGCTTCTTTTTACAACCTACATTTGTGGAAATCTGTGAGGCTGTGTGTTTGTGTAAAAAAGGGCTGTTTCATAAAAACGCTTTCTCAATACTGTAATTCTTTTAGAGAGTAGAGGTAGATTCTTATTTCAGCCATATTTACTGCTTTCTCTCATGCTGGGATCTCTCTTAGTGGCAAGCTAAGACACTTCTAATGTCCAGCTGTGAAAGCAGAGCTGTAGCTTGCTTTGGAACAGGCTCCCAACATCATTCCTTGATCTACCAAGCAGAGAATGCACTTGGCCTCAATCGGTTTGCCAAATAACAACACAGCTCTTGGAGCTGTGTCTAGCTGTGTGAATTGTTAAAGCATCCATGACATTTCAAGCCAGCTAAATGGCTAAGGAAAAATTATGACTCCTTACTGAGTGCCATCAGTTTTCTCAAACCAAGATTTATTTCTGTTATTTTCAGAACATGCTTGAACATCTATGTGGAGATTGATATAAGACTAAATGTTCAGGAAATTCTAAACCCTGTATGTACAGCCCAGACAAGCAATTCTAGGTTATGCATTGTAAGAATGCCCCTGTTCTGGGTTCCAGCTATGCCGCCTTCTTCCAGGGTATGCCATTGCATTCCCCACCCTACTCCCATATTAATTTTTTCTCCCCAACATTCAGCGCTGCTGAGAATGCTTAGTTCTCAGGGGCCTATTTTGGGAGTTCCACTACAAACATTGGAATTCAGATTGGGAGGCATGGTGGTTCACTGGTTCAGCTGCTACTTGAAGATAAGTTTCCAAAGAGAAGCACTGGGAAACTTGTGTTGTCTGTGGGTTCCCAGAGAATCCCCATCTTGTACTCTTACACTTTTTACATCTATGTGAAGCTGCTGGAAGGAGTCATCTGGAGCTTTCAGGCATGGGGTTGCTTATATGTGGACGACAAACCAGCTCTGTTTGTTCATACCATCTAAATCCGGTGAGGCTGTCCAGATCCCAGACCTGTGCCAGAAGATGACAATGGGGAGGATAGACCCCGAAGCTGGATCCTGACAAGTTGGAGGCATTGTTGGAGAATGGTTCTTGTGTTTACAATTGAGGAGAT
Source organism: Podarcis filfolensis (assembly GCF_964270895.1). NCBI lineage: Eukaryota > Metazoa > Chordata > Lepidosauria > Squamata > Lacertidae > Podarcis > Podarcis filfolensis. The sequence continues at coordinate 58,080,878 of NC_139608.1, forward strand.
GGCCTCTTCTAAATGAAGCTGAAGGTGCAGATTCATAATATGAGCAAACACCTGGATTCAACTCTGTTGCTAGAGACTGAGGTTTTGAGGAATAGTGGCTGGTGTTCTGGGATAGGACCAACATCGCTGCCGCTCACCTGGACTGGGCAGGGCAGCAGCAATGTCAGGGCTGTGTGGGTGACTGGAGGAAACACTGGATTCACTCCACTGCTACATCCAGATAGCTCTGCTTCTCACGCCTACCCTGTCGCACCCAATCCATGCCCAGGTAATCTGCAGCGATGCCAGTATCAAGAGGGCAGGCAGCCCATTCCCACCATACTGGCTGCTACTGAAGAAAAGAAAGTACTTATTTGTATAACACATAGTTGAACTAAGGAATTCGCTTCTGCGAGATGTGCTAATGGCCAGCGACTTGGATGCCTTTAAAAGGGCTGTAGACAAATGGCTGTAGGATAAGGCTATCAATTGTACTCCCTTCAGTAACAGTATGTCTGTGAATACCAGGTGGTTAAAGTGTGGTGGTGCTAATGTCCTGCTTTCAGCCTTCCCATAGGCTTCAGCTTGGCCACTGACAAAGAGATGCTGGTCTAAGCAGGCCTTTGGTCTGATCCAGCAGGTCTCTCCTTATGTTCCTGTAATAATACTGTATTTTATTGGAGATGGAAGGGGTGCAAACTGTATTTTCTCACTTATGACAGTGTGCCAAGTGTGGGGACATCATAGAAGTAAATGTAATACTTAAAGTGCCCAGTAGTCTGGACAGGTTCATCTTTCCTGAGGCATTTGAACTGCTTTATTTATATGGAAAAAACCTGCTGCGGTTCAAAAGTATATTTTCCATAAATCAGAAGGAATGTTTATTTCTTATCTGCTTGCTTCCCTGTGTTCATCTATAAGCACCTGCTGCCTCCACAGCACATACTTTCCCTGTGGAAAAGTGGGGAAGCAAGTGGATCTTGGTGGAATTCAAAACCATATTTTCCCTTTGATTAGTCAGCAGGAAAGCTGAAAGGGAAAAAACAACAACCTTTCTTTGAGTCCATCTCATCACTTGAGATCTAGCACTTGACCCCTGCTATTCCCACTTCTTACCAACCTGCCTTTAAGTGCTGTGATGGAGTGCAGGGAATTTCACATTTGTCTGCTAAGAGAAGCCTGAATCTCTTCCTATGGGGGTGAGGTCATTAAGAGTTATTTGCTAAATAAAAGTTTAAGGCCTTTGTTCAAGTCATGAAACAAAATGCAAAGTGTTTATTAAACTGTAATATAAACCATTTCTGGCTTTGGGTCAGATTCATATTTAAGGGTAAGTGGGCTGCAAGTGGTCACCATGCTCTCCGAAAGGTATCCAGGAAAGAACTACGCTATCTGTTTGAGCCATGCTGAACCAGGTATGCCTGTCACTCAGCTCATTGCTACCCTGGTATCTGAGCCAGACTGGTTGCATCACCCAGCAGTTTGGCTTTCCAGTGAGTGGATTCTCACCCGGTGTGCTACCATACCCTATGACTTGTAACCAATAAAGTTGTGGATTTAATAGCGCCACCTCATCCTACATATAGTTCTTGCTCCTGGAAATGATCTTTGTTCCATGCTGTCAGAACAACCCCTTCTCTTTTGGCAGTGTGCTGTGAAAGGCAAGAATAAAAAGGGATGATCATGTACTCAAGAAAAGAAACTGCCTATCAGTTTCTTGTTTTGTAGACTCAATAATCGCACCTCTTAATGTGGGGCCGAAAAGGCATTTTTGCCCCATCCAGATACAGTGGTACCTCGGGTTACATACACTTCAGGTTACAGACTCCGCTAACCCAGAAATATTACCTCAGGTTAAGAACTTTGCTTCAGGATGAGAACAGAAATCGTGCTCCAGCGGCGCGGCAGCAGCAGGAGGCCCCATTAGCTAAAGTGGTGCTTCAGGTTAAGAACAGTTTCAGGTTAAGAACAGACTTCCGGAACGAATTCAGTACTTAACCCAAGGTACCGCTGTAGTTAGATTTCAATATTCTGACCTGTTGTTGACAAAGATAGATGGTATGTAAGTCGGACCTGGACTTGTAACTTAGCTATTACATTAAAATACAGTTAATTATAGCGGTCAGGTGTAATGCAAACATACAAATGTTTTTGGAAGTACATGAAATAATATTGAAAAATATCTAGAGCTGTAGTTGAATATGATTAGCAGTTTTTGGCTACGTAAATTGAAATACCTTGGTATAAAAGGAAAGCGAATATAGCAAATTCAGTCTAGAAAATAATTTTTGTTTTTACAAAATGTGCCTAATTGAACAATATCAGGCAAAAGGCTCAATCAGTTTTGAAAGTGGTTTCTCTCCCTCCACCCCTACTGCATCTTTGAAATCTAGGTCTTGGCAGGTTGTACTACCTGTACTAAATTGGGTTAGCATGATTGAAAGGGGATGTAATTTCTATTCAGGCTGCTCAAAGCTCTTTATTTTTAACACACATTTAACCAAAACACTTGGGAGAAGTCCACTTCTTGTTAAGGATTCAACATCCCCACCCCTCTAATTAAGATCTGAGAATACTCCCGGTACATGTATCTGACTTAGCAAAGGAAGACCTCCAGCAAACAAAATGAAGCTAAGCTTTGTAATCTTAATATTTGGGCAACCTCATACAAATGTGCTTTTGCATTTTATATTGATAAAATTACAAGCTGGAAGTGCACAATCCACCACCATACAAGGGGTTGTTTTTTTATGCACACGTTAGTGTCTTTAGACAAGTCCTTAGGCACATGTGTTCATGCTGACACATTTTGGCTTTCATCGACTTTGCTATGTTCACTTTTAAGGCCATGGTCCTGGGCCCACTTACTCTGAAATAAGTTCTACTTAAATAAATGGGACAAATCCTGTGTGGTAACTTACTGCAGTGTGTATATAAACACTTGGCTAAGCTGGTCACCGGTCTCCTGCTGCAAGGTGTTAAAGAAAACCTTACTGCTCTTCCACTCCTGAGCTGGAACAGCAGAGGAGAGGTAAAATATTGTCCTTCAACAGAGGCCGGGCAATTCAGATGACCACCTAAGTTGTTATGTGGACAGTATGGTAAGTTAGCCATTTTTAAATGATTGCCTGTATTATCCCTTCATGAAAAGTAAACATCGCTAAAGTTGGGTTATAAGAACAACATTACTCTAAACCACTATAAAGTAGAAGAGTGAATTAAAAATATATATGTACTATGAACTTGACTCTAAATCTCCTTATTTGCAAATCATTTCAAATAGTTCTGGTGAAACTTGCTTCCTTGTAAATGTTTTTATGTCTTCATTTGCTTGCAGCTGAAAGCAGTCTTGCAAACTAAATCGTTAATAGCCATAGTAATTCATAGGAATATTTCATGCTTGTTTTTCTTCACATATGCAAAATATCTCAGAATGCCCTTTGTGCGCATCTTGTTTAATCTAAGGAAGGAAACAATATGTATATGGAAAAAACATGGAGTGTTTAGTAGCTACAGTACAGTATATTTTAAGCATTATTTTTACAGGCTTTCGGATGTGTCTTAAGCTTTGCTGTTATCCTGTAGATCCCTATTTTACAGGACAAGTGATGAGAGAAGTCCTCATAATCTCATTCTGCTGATTATGACTCATTGCAGATGATAGATGACCTACTGAACTGCAAAATTCCTGTTTGCTTGAAAGAAAAGAAATTTCCCACCCAATGTTTGGTACTGCATCCTCTAAAAGTCTGAGTCCTCTCTCTCTTTCTCTGTGATCTCGTATCTAAGAGGAGAAATAAGAGGGGGCATGGTATCTCTTTTAGTTGCCTATGAAATGTATTTTTTTCTTAATGGGCATGGTATCTCTTTTAGTTGCCTATGAAATGTATTTTTTTCTTAATGCATTTCAATTTTCCTTTCTCTTAGGCCGAGCTGCTTCATATACTTAACATGGCATCAAAACTTCATCAAAAAGTAAGTTGCTATGGGCAGAAAATAGTGCATTTGGGTCCACACACAAAGTAATAATGTTGGAGAAGAATTCGCATAACGTAGTTGGCATCTTTCCCTAGTGTCCAGCAGTCAGTGTTAAGAATCCGGTTGACAAGATTGATGCTGCATTGTAAATCTCAGTAGCTCTGTCATGGTTGGTAACAGGCAGCAGTGGACCTTTCCGCATCACATATCTATCTTCCACAGAGCATAACCTAATTGAAGATTGCTGTATTTTTAGGGTTAACTGAGCTGTTTTCTGCTCTTCTGTGGCTAGATGAATCTTTATTTTTCTTTTAAAAACAACAACAAAAACACCACCTAACAACAAACCCTTAAACTTCAGATTCAGATTCATATTGTGAATCAAGGCATTTAACGTAAAACCAGTTATTTCTTCAATAAATCTAAACTCCGTAGAAAATTGTATTGTATAAAACATCAAGCCAAAATTGTCTAGCTGATATCTCGTCTGAGATGCAGCATCCTCTGTATAGATCGTACTTAAACTTGTACATCTGAGGTGCTTTTATGGTAACCTTCCTTTCGTTTTTGGTAGGTGTGCTCTTTCACTGTTTCTATACATACGAACCATGCAGTACTCAGATGCAGTAGATACAGTCTGATTTTGGCACTGTATTTACTGGGGTAGTTTTTACCAGCTTGAGGAAAATATGGGGCTGGCTGACACCTACACACACACACACACACACATGCCCTTCCAATCACCGCTAGGAAAAACTGGATCGCCTTTAGTTACAGGCAGTCCCCTTTTTTTGGGGGGGGAGGGAGTGCATTCCAGATCATAGCACATGATGGCAGAGTGTTCATAAGCCTGCCCCATTATGCCCACCCGCCCCTTTTTCTGACCACTTCTGGGTTGGCGTGATGCGTGTATGTGCAGTCGCGTGTCAACTGGCCACGTGAAAATTGGTTGTTTCCTGTATTACATTAATTTATTTTCCTCCCAGTTACCCCCCCTCCTCGTTAGCTTGATTACACATTTATCTTTTGACGCTATGATTTGTAATGGTCAACTTTAAATGCTTACATAGGTTGCGGATTTCCCATTTTATTATTTCCTCCTCCCCATAGAAGCTATAACATTTTCCTCTTATCACTGAGGAGAGAATGGGGGCCTGAGGAAGTGAAATGCCGTACTTGAGGCTAAACTGTGGCAACTGCTCTTGAAACTGGGTAATTGTCCTACATAGATACACATACACTTGTGTCTGTGATAATGATGCACATTTCACTCCTTTGCTGAAGAAGTTAACAAGCAAGAAGTGAGGTAGAATGCTGGTTGACATCCAAATGGCCATTCTGTTAGGAAATTTTTCAAATTTTGTAATTGCACCAGTAGTCCTATTGGAAAAAAATATGTGTGTGTTTTTCATTTTGTTTTCTATTTTCTTGTTGAAAGTTGAGACCAGTTGAGCAGGGAGACCAAGGAATCCTTCAGTCAATCTTCAGTACTTCCCCCACACTTGGTGCTTTCACTAGGTATTTCATTTTAATGGTGGTAGTTCTATTGTGTTGCTCTCAATGCTTGGATACTATTTCTCTTTTAAGCCATGTGTACTGTATATAGAGGGACGTGGGTGGCGCTGTGGGTTAAACCACAGAGCCTAGGACTTGCCGATCAGAAGGTCGGCGGTTCGAATCTCCGCAACGGGGTGATCTCCCATTGCTTGGTCCCTGCTCCTGCCAACCTAGCAGTTCGAAAGCACGTCAAAGTGCAAGTAGATAAATAGGTACCGCTACGGCGGGAAGGTAAACGGCATTTCCGTGTGCTGCTCTGGTTCGCCAGAAGTGGCTTAGTCATGCTGACCACATGACCCGGAAACTGTACGCCGGCTCCCTTGGCCAGTAAAGTGAGATGAGTGCCGCAATCCCAGAGTCGGCCACGACTGGACCTAATGGTCAGGGGACCCTTTACCTTTACCTTTTACTGTATATAGGGCATTGATAAAAATGGTGGTGTTTGCTCTTCAGCTGCCTCTGTCCTTGTTCTAATTCTGCTAGGAATGGATAACTTCTAATACCATGAATGCCATGTAAACACGGAGCATGTTTTTCCTGCTTTCTGTGAAATTTGCACAAGCTCTGATGGTGTGTGTTTATGCCTTATATTTCTTTCAGTGTATGATCTGACAAGTATTTTGAATAGAATTTAGTTGGGGTGCTGGTTATTGTAGGACTATTTGTTTGAAGATGCAATATGGAAATAGGACTTATTTGTTTACAAGCAAATTCTAGTGGTTCCTTTATAGTTTAGTTTAAAGAGGAGCGTTGTTAATAGTGTTACCCGTATTGCTTGGATTCTGTTTTACTGTTATTCTTTAGTTCTAACTCTTCAGGTGTAGCTATTTTAGTATTATGGAGGATGATGGATGATGCAGGAAAGTTTCTTTTGAAGCACTTCTGATATTGTGCAATGCACTTGGGGGTCAGCTACACTTGACTGATGCATGATTTATCTGATGTCCCTGCCACTTTCTGAGATAAAGCTGCTATTTTATCAAAAATGCCAGCAACTGTGACTTAAAATTTATATGCCTTCTTTTTCAAATAATTGCTCTGATTACTTTCCGGCGTAGCAATAAAATGATAGAGGTAATTGCACACAAATGTGAGATAGCACTGAAATACAATAAAATTAACCTGAATTAGCTTGACTTGTCGATGAAGTATTTATGAAATGTATTTTTGAAATAAGAGAGACCAATATTATAGCTGGAAGGTGAGTTATTGCCTTAATGTAATACAGTTTGAAATTTAAAAAAGAGACTGTTACAGTTGAGGGTGATTGTGCTTTTGAAATTAAGTTGAAGTGATTCTTATAATTGGCAGCAATAATGCATTGCGAAGGTAATATCTTTTATTGTGTTATGCCTAGTTGCATTATCTCTTAGTTTGTTCTGACTTGAGCTTCTTGGAGAATATAAGAAACAGCCCTTTGAATTTTTGTGGATTTTGATAACAGAGCATCCTGTGAAATATTATGCAATTTTGATTATAAATCTTGCCACTCTGTTTCATGCATGAAAAACATTTTATTGGCTTAGGTTAAACCTGGAGAAAAATCCACAATTTTATTTTTTTTAGGTTTTTGTAGCTTTAGGATGCACAGATATAAGAGTGTGCCTAACATATGGCCAAGGCAATCCTACACTTAAATTATGCTGGGACTGGAGATGTATCACTGAAGAACAATCTCCAAGGCACACACAGTCCATTCGGGCAAAAGTTCAACACCACCTAGGCAAAGAAAGACTCTTTTGCCAAATAACCAGTGAGGTTGGCCAAAGATGCACTCTGCCACCAGCAGCCTTCAGTGGTTCCGTACATAGGGCACAGGTTTGCAGGAACAGGAAATGGGAATTTGAGTCCCACTAGCATCAAGGAGTGAATATGCCCCACTCAACTTCTACATGTCTGCTTAAAAAGGGGGCCTGAGACTCAAACCCACATTGCATACTCCACAGAGCAGTTCCCTAACCAACTTAACCACAGTCCTTGACACATTACGGAGCATCCAAGTTGCCAAGAGCACTAGTTGGGTGGAATAGCTTATGTTTCTAGATGTGAATCTAGAATATAAGCCCACATTAGGATAGGTAAAGAGCCACACCCAGGCATAGCTGAGGCAGTCGGGACGAGTGTTCCATGGACCAATCTGATCTTTTGGCCCACACCTTCCCTGTTTTTCTCTGATATGGCAATCTTTCCGGGTGGCACCTCTATAGGACTCACTGCCCTTCAGCATCCACATGCCTCCCTCTTCCCATCCTCCACACTGCCTCATGCACTCTGATGGCAGCACCTATCCTATTTACAGACTTGTATAGTGCATTTGATTGAGCTGAGAGAGGAGGGGTCACTTCCCTGAGCCCATAAATCTCCTTCCTTGACAGCCAGTCCGAGTCCCATCCTAAGGCCACTTCAAGCCCAATCCCTATAGACTGGGGGAAAGGGATTGTATCTACAGCTACATGGTAATGTAGCCATATATATGGCAAGGTAAGGTATATATGGCATAGTGAAACCCATTATTTGATAGCACCAGAAATCTTGAAAGGGAATGAATGACACATGAGTGGAGGTTGTCACTTGGGCACCCCAGCAGAACTACTATTCCTTGGACTATGGTTCTATAAACACCAGTGAAAAATATTGTGAAAACACTCTTTACATACCTCTCCATCCAGGCAAGCAACGGGCAGTGTCACAGTTTTCATCAACATCCATGTCATGGATTTGTAACATAAACACAGTACAGACAGTGACAATTTTGCATGGGGGTTCTGTTCCTGGTCCCCACACATGGCAGAGAGTTCATGAGCCCAATGTACTCTGTTCTGCCCCCATTCCTCCCTCTTCTGGGGTCCAAAAGGACCCGCATGTTGGCGGTCGCGCGTCAATTGAATATGTCTAAAATGGTTGCTGTCTGTATTGTATCTGCATGTCAAGAGTTAGGGCAATGTTTGGGAAAGTTGCACATATTTATTTATGTATGTGTGTTAAAATTGAATATGTGCAGTATTTTGTTTGTAGTTGATCAGAGGTGCCATTCTTTCTCTTAGTGAATTAGTGAGTAGGAAAAAACACAGAAAAAGCCTGGTCTCTCTCTAACCGCCTGTTTACTGAATATATTGTTTTTCTATATTTAGTGAACTGATGTCATAAAAATGAAATGATACTATTATGTCCCTACATCTGAAATATTGTTAGCTGTGGTGTCTTTTTTTTTTTTTTTTACCTTGGCAATATATTTTCTTTAACACAGTCGTGTTTTATTTCAATTAATCATGCGTTCTGCCCTCAAGTGGCAAGTCTGTAGTGAGCATTGAACCATGGAATATGGCTGTCATGCTGGAGTCTACCAACAAGCATTTTTTCCTTAAGAGGGGGAATTATTATTGCTTCCATTTTATTTTGACTTGGAGCATGTGTCTGCCTCTGACGTTTAAGTGACAAATTTGACAGCTGAGGCACTTTTCTAAAGTTGGCTGTCTTTGCAGCTGCAGTGGCCCTGCATGGGATAAAGAGAGGTCGCCTTGGTATGTGAGAGAGGCATTACTATTGAAGTTTTCGGGAGTAATGCCACACAGAGCAAAAGCAACCATGTCACCATTGCAAAACAACTGTGCTTCTCTGAAAAGGCATGGGATGATAACTGCCTACTTCTTTCTTGTTGACTTTTTTTTAAGCCTGGAAAAATCACATTCATCCCTACTGCTTGTCACCTTAGGAGCTGGCTCTGTCCCATACCATCGCTATTCTCCCCCTCCTTCAAATATCATGAAATTACACAGCACCACGGCTTGGACCCAAAGTGTCCCTTGTGTGAATGAAAAGCGTGCCCACTAGCACAAGGTTTAGTTTAGTTTTTGCCAACTGCTGATTTCCATGGGATTCTGCATTGCACTATTTTATAGAGGCCCTTCAGATCTCAGCAGCCACTTTCCCAGGATGTGAAGAGCTCCAGGGGGAAGATAGAAAGCTGACCTCTGCTTACTTAAACTGTTCGTTTATGTAGCTCTGTATTGTCTACATGGGCTGGAAGTGGCTTTCCAGAGTTTTGGATAAGGTTCTTTCTTAGCTCTACATGGAGATGCTGGAGACAGAACCTGAGGCGTTCTACATGAATCATTGTATTTTAATATTCTGCTGGAAGCCGCCCAGAGTGGCTGGGGGAACCCAGCCAGATGGGCGGGGTATAAATAATAAATTATTAAATTATTATTACATGCAAATAGTTCTCCTGTACTGTGAATGGATGTGGGAAACCCCCTTGGCCAAGTGAAATTCTCTGTTTGTTTCTTGGGATCCAAGCCCATATATTTAAGAGTCCTGTTTGTCTCTCCCTTACATCTGGTAGCTTCCTGGCTGCTTCCCATGCTAGACTTTGTAAAACAGCAAAAAGGAATCCTTAAAAAAAAAAGTTTATTACAAAATATTAAAACAGATAAAACAACCAAAACATTCACATTGACGATAAAAAAATGTAATTGAATCGTGCAGCCTTATTACATGTTTTGGAAATAATATATCTATAAATGCCAAACCGATAGGATCAATTACAACAGCAACTTGCAGTGTTAACAGCAACCTTCTTTAAACCTTGGAGAGAGTTAGTGACCTGAAACTTGATTTAAATTTGATTATTATTGGTTCATTTTTAAAAACTCGGCATTACACAACTTGCTTAGATTGGGACCTCAAATATTGCAACTGTATTGTTAGCGTATTAGGGCTTTGTAGGCCAGATGGGTGTTGATTTCACCCAAATAGTGAAAGAGGACTTTATTTAAACAAGGGTTCATGATCTGCATGAGTACATTTTTAACTTCACATTGCTCAGAGCCATCTGACCTGACCTAAGGCAGGTCGCAGTACCACCACCGTACAAATTAAATATGCTGTAGCTGCTAACAATTTTTAGAATGTTAATTACCCTAAAATATATTAATATATTATTAATATATATTAATAATAATATATAGGTTTTTCTAGCATATCTTTACCCAGATCAGCTTCTTGGCTGATGGGGCTATGGAAGAGTAAATTAATATGGGATGCAATAGAGTAGATAATAGTTGAATTGTTCATAATTTTATCATTGGTATGAAAATGGGGATGATCGATGGTTGGGAATATTAAGTTGCATAGCTTGGATACAGAGTTCCTGTGAGTTTGCTGCAGGACCCCCAGGACTTGTTGAAAATCTGCTCTGCAGAGTTGCAGGACCCTCCAGAACAGCATGGCATGGGACGTAGGAAGCAGTAGGGATAAGAAGGAATTGATGTTAATTGCTTTTTCCTCTTCCTTCAGTGGGAGCCTCTGCTAGATTGCAGTCCATTTCTTGGGCAGAAGGAGCCCTGTGTTTATTCTGTTCGATTTAAACAAATAGAAATAAACAACAAAATTTTGTATTCCCCTCAAACTAGTTTCTAGTTTTGATTTTATTTTTTTCTACCTTTCTTATTCAAATATTCTGACTAATAGTATTGACAGAAATGTCTTACAAGTCATACTGAATGTTTCAGGACTTGGTTTCTTGGACTTTGGAAGAGTTTGGTAAAAATAGGACTGGAAGTGCTGCATTCATGGAAGAAGCATATTCATGTAATGGCATTAGAAATGTTGTACATCAGCTGCTCATGTTACTTTCAACTCTGTCTATTGCCAGGATGAACTATTGTAATCCATTATTCTTTCGCTTTGGGCACTAATAAAGGCATCATTCTGTTATATTTCCTCTTGTGTATATATAAAGGTATGGAGATGTCTTTCTTTCTGTGTAAGTATGAGTTGGTGTCTTTGGGGAACTGACATCATTCCAATCACATGTTTTGTCTTCTCTTATGGACTCCCACAAGAAATCTATATTCAGGTATTGCTCCTTAACAGCTGGGAAGGGATCACTAATCTCTCTCTCTCTTTCTCTCATATAACCAAGTATATAGGGATTTAATCTCTTGAGCTGAGTCAACAGATAAAGATTATATTCAGGATATTTCAACTTTAATTAGTTTCTTCTCTTCTTGATATCCCTTAAAATCCATGATGGGATTTCAGTAGGTTGGGCATTGTCTGCTGTGTTGGTTCTCTGGATACTCTCTATGCTACTGAAAGATTTCCTTGATTCTTTGTGGAATCAGAGAAACAGAGTCATAGGTCTAGGTCATTTTGTGAGCCGCAAACCCCCAAGTGAATATCAAGTTAAATGTTTTAATGTCAGGTGTTTTCCAGGATCTGTTGTTTGTATATGAGTAGGTTGTAAGGCTGGTAGTTTAATACTTACTGCTGGCAGCATGCAAGGTATCATGCAGAACAGAGACGTGACATGGCCCTGGGGCTTAAAGTCCAAGTTGTACATGAGGGACAGGATCTGGTAAAGCAATTGAGGACTGGGTAGAATAAATTGGCAGCATTTAGCAACGAAAGGATGAAAACCAGGTAGAGCAGGAAAGGCTTCATCAGAATGGGCTTTGAAGAAGAATTGGAAACTAGGAAAGAACTTGGGATGATGCTGAAGTGTTAGATAATTCATTAGTTTTCTTCTGTATAAAGTCGAATGGATCCTATTTGCTCCTGCAGGGAAAAATAACAATTCTGCACATACTAGATTCAGGTAGGTAGCCGTGTTGGTCTGACACAGTCGAAATAAATAAAAAAATTAAAAATTGTCCAGTAGCACCTTAGAGACCAACTAAGTTCGTTCTGGGTTGGTCTCTATAAGCTTTCGAGTGCTACACATAAACACTGTTGTGTTGAACACAAATCTGCCCCCATGCCTGAAACTGGTTGGATTAGCCTCCACTGAAATGAAGACCTAGCTGCTCATTGTATAATTTGTAAAATATGTTTTCCCATTAGCGGTAAATAAAAATAAGCAACCATCCAGAATTGCTAGACTTTTTCATTTTAAAGAAAATGAAATATTTTTATTTTTATTTTGGAATGATGATCAAGGTTTGTGAATTTAATCTCATATTACACAGAAGGCAGCTATCACTGTTAACTAATATACTACATTGCTTTCGAGTAATGTATTGATGTTAGAAGAAAACTGTTTGACGACCTAAGGCAGTGTGTTTCTGAATAACATTTGCTGGAAACCTTAGGAGGGGAGAGGGATGCTGTGCTCAGGTTGTGCTTGCGGGTTTCTCATAGGTATCTGGTAGGCTATTGTGAAAACAGGATGCTGGACTAGATGAGCCATTGCCCCAAAACTGGCAAGCTCTTCTTACATTTTTATATTCTTAAAACTAATAGCTAGTGAAGGAGAAAAAAGTTGAGAGTATAAATATTATTTTGACTTTCAAAGAGCTGAAGGTGAAACCAAAATTTACTCTGTTTAGTTCACGTTTGGGATCATTCACTTTGCCCTCACAAAAAAGTTCCCCTTCCAGGTAGATGACTCACAAACTCAATTAGTCTAGACTTTGTGCTTTCATTATGATATAATTAATAGTTGGTGCTAAAAGATCTATAGAAGAGGTAACTGGGTAAAGTCATTAGCATAATCTATTTCTTCTGTTTTAATCAGATGTTTTAAAAGTTATTTTGCTCATTAGCAGGTTAGATTGCTTGTATTTTAAAAATAGCTAATTATCAAAGACTTCTTCATCCTGTGATAGTAACTTTTTCTTCGTTTTCAAAAGGCCTTTTGAATTTAAGTATTTCTGTTTCTTTTCAAAAATAAATGTTTGAGGAAGATCATACTAATTTAGACACACAAATCTTGATAGAAAAGCTGGTACACTTGAGGCTAGCTTTAATATATTAAGCCTCTATTTCATTGCTCATGCATGCTTTCTTCTTCTTTTTTTAAACTAGCACTAAAGCAGATATACAGATATGTATTCTTTGCAACTTAGGTGTGACCAAGACTTTGTGGACCCTACATATTCCCCATCCTCTCAAAATAAATTCAGCACCAAGGAGAAAAGCTGGATTCTGCAGCCTGTGTAAAATTAACCAAACTCTGCATTATTTTTCCATTTTCCATTTTTAAACCATTTTTATAACTTATTATGCATACTTCATGGGAGAATGAGCTTCATAGCTGCTGAATATGATTCCTGTCCAACTGATACCTTATTTGGTATCACTTCTGACATGTCACCAGGCATTGCCCCCACACACTCCGGGATAAATTTGCAATAATAAGGAGTAGAAAGTTATTTTTTCATAAAAGGAAGAAAACCATTGTTTCTTCAGAAGTTCATTTCTTCAGCCAATGCTACGTTCTTTGGCTTTCTCAAGCTCATGAGAAATCTCATGAGCTTGTTAATGACAGTTTGTGTTCATGTTCTGCATAGTCCTGAAACTTGATATTTCGCCAGTAGACAATGTTTAGATATTGGTGGTTTAGGAAAGATTAAAATGAAACTCCTGCATATTGTTTTGTTGGTTTTTCTCTTGCCTTGCCATGCTTCTATCAAACCTTAGAATGTTCAAACAGGAGTTACTATTGAGCCCTGGGTGTGTCCCCTTTATAGTTAATGGAGTTGGGTCTTTGACACTTCTACCTTTCTAGCTTCCCATTGCACATAGCATGCAGCCCCACCCCCAATTCAGAAGTCCATTGTGTTCTGCTGGCTTCATTTCCAGTTATGTGTGTATAGGACTGTAGCCTAAGATTGAGTTTCAACTGCAGTTGTAAGTTTAAGGTAAAGGGACCCCTGACCGTTAGATCCAGTCGCGGACGACTCTGGGGTTGCGGCGCTCATCTCGCTTTACTGGCCGACGGAGCCGGCGTACAGCTTCTGGGTCATGTGGCCAGCATGAATAAGCCGCTTCTAGCGAACCAGAGCAGCACATGGAAAGGCCATTTACCTTCCCGCTGGAGCGGTACCTATTTATTTACTTGCACTTTCACGTGCTTTCGAACTGCTAGATGGGCAGGAGCTGGGACTGAGCAACGGGAGCTAACCCTGTCACAGGGATTCGAACCGCCGACCTTCTGATTGGCAAGCCCTAGGCTCTGTGGTTTAACCCACAGCGTCACCCGCATCCCTTGTTGTAAGTTTAGGATACCATAGAAAGCAATGAGAAAAAGCATATGATGTCAGGTTTTGGCAGGTAAAAATCAGCCAAGTGAAAAAGTGGTTTGCAAGCACATCTTGTATCAGCAGTGCTTGCAAAGCTCCGCACATCAGAAAAGCATCAGATGTGCCAAAATGCTACTTTGTGCAGCAGTGTGATGTCAGGTGCTTGACTTATGGATGATTCTGCCTCCCACTCAAACTTTGCTTGCGAGTATGTGGGGGGATAGTGACCTGGCCCACCATCCAGATCTAGTTGCCACTTCTGTTTTTGGGGGAAGGTTGGAAAGATGATTTGCTACATTCAAAGCTTTGTGATTATGGAAGTGGGAGAAAGACAATACCTGACTCGGTTACAGTACAATTATAAAAACAAAATTGCATATAAGTTTTGCATACACCTGAAAAGGCATTATTTTGTTGCACATTTCTTTTTCAGGCATCTACTGAAATAAGAATTACTACATTGAAATGGAATACAAAACTAAATTAAGAAAGTGTGGAAATACTAACACTTGTTGAGAATATTTTAAGCATTACAGTTTAAGTTGGTTTTTTGGTCATGATTACAATGAAGAAGCAATTCCCTAGAGTCTTATTGATTCACAATGTTTTGTTCCTTTTAAGGAAAAAAAATCACAATCTTTTTTGGCAAATAGTTAATATTTCAAGTCAGAGAAAAACTTTAGCGACCACTGAGAATTATCATTCACAGCTTTGTTCTGTGATGGAAATAAGCGTGCTGAGAGATTTTGTCTCTGTTGTATAGTTTTCTTTTTAACTAAAGTGTGTGGCGTGTATGTGAATGAAACCTCCGTCACAACCTGACGGAGGCATTGCACTACTGTCAAAAGTGATGTTGCCCTTGAGCAATACTGGCACATCTGGATATATTTTGTCCAGAAATTCAGCTTTAGCTGAATTCAAGGCAACACATAGACTGTTTGTTCTAGGAGAGGGGGGCCTGATTCTTCTATTTCAGATGTTAACCCAAACACACACTGCAACCCTTATGCATGTGTGAACTGCCTTGTTGATTCCAGCGGAAGGAGCAGCTCTGTGTTCTTTCTGCTAAATCAGTCACAAAGAAATGAGTCTCTGATATATGGTAGACCCAAGCTGCTAAAGACATGGGGTTTTTTCTCCCTTCCCACCTCCAACTTAGGTTGTGTACACGTTGGCATTTTCTCCGACTTCGGCGTGCTTTCCATCACTGGTGCTTGAAGCTGAGTACACAAAATGTCAACCACAATCCATATCAACCCTGTGGTTTCTTGAGAAATGCTCCAGCCAGTGTGGTGTAGTGGTTAAGAGTGATAGACTCGTAATCTGGGGAACTGGGTTCGATTCCCCGCTCCTCCACATGCAGCTGGGTGACCTTGGGCCAGTCACACTTCTTTGAAGTCTCTTAGCCCCACTCACCTCACAGAGTGTTTGTTGTGGGGGAGGAAGGGAAACGAGAATGTTAGCGGCTTTGAGACTCCTTCGGGTAGTGATAAAGCGGGATATCAAATCTAAACTCATCATCCTATTTACCTCAAACCACGTTCCATCCAATTTAAAATAATTTTAATAATATTTTATTATTTATACACCACCCATCTTGAAAATGCAAGCCACACTTAAGCTGAAGTGTGCACATTTCAAGCAGCTGTTGCACATGCAGAAGCAACACAGTTTGATTGAACTGGAGTTTAGGCGTGTTGCAGCCACAGTGAAACAAATCAGGTAACACGCATCAAGTGAAGACATCCTCGCCCCACCCTGCTCTGGTGTGTACAGCAACTGCGGTCTTGAGGCCATGAGTTCGAGCCCCACGTTGGGCAAAATATCCCGTGCATTGCAGGGGGTTGGAGTGGCTGACCCTTGTGGTCCCTTCCAGCTCTGCAATTCTGATTCTAAGCTTCCAAACCACAGTCAAGGGCAATCCTCCATGTACTGGATAGTTTAGTAGCTCATGCATGAGAATCAGTTGCTAGATCTCACTCTGAAAGAGAGGGTAGCTGCCTTCTCAGATGATTCTCTAATTCTATGAAATTCATACTGAAAGTCTGGCTGTACAGCAGAGAACACTTGAAGCTGCGGGCCTAGATGATTCAGAGTGATTGAACTCTTCCAATGGTTAATTAAGAAAATTTACTTCATCACAAGAAAAATAGGTCGTGAATGTTCTAAGGTGGGATGTGGGTTTGAGAACAGATGAATACAAGATACATTCTCAAGGTTCGGGTGGCAAAAGGAACAATTTCGTGATATAGTCATCGCATTTTTTAAATGTTGTCAAATTCACCTTGGGTTTCCTTTTTTTATTGATACTTATTCAAAGATATACAAAAATACATACCGATTACAAAGTATCTTATTTATAATATACTGAGATTTTTTTTAAAAAAACTACTTAGTCCAAAAGAGAAAGTCAGAAAGAAGAAAAGACAAGGAAAGGAGAAAAGGAGAAACTGAAAGAAAAAAAGCAAGAGAAAGGGAAAAGAAATAAAAAAAACTAAAGAAGGATAAAGAAGAAGAAAATAAAAGGACTTCCAGATCTCTGCCCTGCAAGTACATATTATATGCATTCCTTAAGATTCAACCATTCCTTAAGATTCAACTCCATTTAAAAAATAGAATTGCTATTTTCTATGCCCTTCTACAAATATTTTCAGTGATAAACTGTGGGCGAACATTAACTTAATTTCTTCCCTCCTACCTAAACCACATAAAGTATATTTTAAAATTTCTTAGAAATAAGGAGCCATAGATGCATAATGTTTTCAACACTCTCTGTGCAACAGCAGAGTAGAGAAAGACCTAAGAGCTGAAACCATTAAATTGAAATTGAACTTTCCTCCCGCTTTTAAGGCCTAGTCAATTATAATAGCATATCATTTTGAAGTATTTACTGTAACAAAGGCTTAAAAATGCAAAATTAAATACTGACAGTATTTAATCATATGGAAAGTACATGCTAGTCCTGGAAATATTGGCTGCATTTAGAATGAATTACTGTAGAAAGAGTAAAAAGGTAGACATTTTATGTGTAAGTTACCAAACCCTGTGAAAGCTCGTGGGCTTTAGGTGCCTAATTTAGGACACAAAATTGCAGCGCTGGTGCTAAAGCCTTGCCTACCACCTGAACCTTGGGCTAGTAAATTCAGTGCAACATCTGCATTTATGTGTTACCTCTTTTTTTGGGTGTGTAATCTGGAGAACTTTAGCCCTCAAAGGGGCATCGTGCCATTGAGACATACAGTGGTACCTCAGGTTACATACGCTTCAGGTTACAGACTCCGCTAACCCAGAACTATTACCTCTGGTTAAGTACTTTGCTTCAGGATGAGAACAGAAATCGTGTTCTGGCGGCGCGGCAGCAGCAGGAGGCAGCCCCATTAGCTAAAGTGGTGCTTCAGGTTAAGAACAGTTTCAGGTTAAGAACGGACCTCCAGAACAAATTTAGTACTTAACCTGAGGTACCACTGTATATGCTTTTTCAAAGTCACAGGAACAAGGCTGGAAAATGGAAAGCTTTTTTTTTTTTTTAACAGAACGTTAAGTCGTAAATCATCCTAATATTCTCACAGATAAACCTTCTGAAATGAACACTTTTTTGTTACTCATTTATTTATTAATGACAAAGAAGATTTAATTCTGTTGGCTAAAAGAGGGGGTTGGGGAACTGCAGCAGGTTGCGGTGTGCAGGATGGGTAGGCCTATATGTTGGTATACATCATGGGTAGGCAAACTTAAGGCCCGGGGGCTGGATCCGGCCCAATTGCCTTCTATATCCGGCCTGTGGATGGTCTGGGAATCAGCATGTTTTTACATGAGTAGAATGTGTCCTTTTATTTAAAATGCATCTCTGGGTTATTTATGGGGCATAGGAATTTGTTCATTATTTTTTCCCCAAAATATAGTCTGGCCCCCCACAAGGTCTGAGGGACAGTGGACCAGCCCCCTGCTGAAAAGGTTTGCTGACCCCTGGTATATTATATATATATGATAATACACTCGGTTCTCCAAGTTCCAGTTGATAGGCAGCACAGTATCTTTGTCACGAAAAGGCAAAGTTTGGAGAAATCCCAAGGTTCGCAGAAGTAAGCTTTTAAATGTAAAAAAGCTCTATTGAGCATTGTAGCTTATATTCATAAGGCATAATAATATTGAGGCGTTAGCAGATACGTATTGTACGTACACAATTGGTGTAATAGCTATACCATGTCCAATTGAAACAGCAGTTGATAACTAATGTTTGTAAGCATACATAGTTGTTGTATGAAGTTGTAAAACTATTTATCGTTGTAATTCTAAATCTTTAAGCCTGTGCTGACTCTGTATTCCTTTCCCCCTTCCTCCACTATAAATATAAATTTTGCAGAGAACTAGCCCCAGACTAGTGGGGCTACTGGCTACCTAAACCCCCAAAATAAAAGTGCTTCCTGGGTGGTGGAGCAGGAAACACACAAATAGGCCCTCAGCTGATTGCTAAATGAAGAGCTGCGCTGTCTTCCTGGCCTGGAAGTCTTCATCTGCTGTGTTCCGGATCCGATGTGGAGGGAAGAATGTTTTTGCTGAAGCGACTGCTCTTTATCAAGGCCTGAACCACCATTGGTATCTGCAAGAAGTTGCTTCTCTTCCAGATAACCAGAATCCACATAGACACAACTCTATGACTTTTCAGAATTTGTGCTTGAGTTTGCTCTCGCCTCCTCCATCCCATTATTTTTCCTCACGTGTCATGTCTTAGATGGTGAGCCTCCTGAGAGCAGGGACTGTCTTAGTGCTGATTTTTATAAGCTGCTCTAGCAGCCACTTTGGCTAAAGGGTATAAATGCCTTACATAAAAAATATTAAAAATATTAAAAAGTAATATTAAAAAGTAAGGTTCTAATTGCCTGGCACAATATTTATGTACTTTACAAGACTTTGCAATAGCTAATCAATCCTTGCTTGCTTTGTAAGTAATTTTCTTGCCATGTCCCTTGTTTTACTAGTGTACGTAAAACTGATTCAGAATTTATATACAAGAATTAAGACATCTTGTAGCTGACAAACACGTAACAGAGTGCAGTCATTTCTTACTCCAACAGGTTGCAAATTTGCTAAATGATGGCAGGATTAGCCTAACTTTAGTGTACTACAGAGAGTAAGATTCTGGGATGGCATGACACATTTTAAGCTGATGCTTGCCAAGACATAACAGTTTAAAAACTGACATTTGTGCTCAAACCATACTGCCACAGTCCTTACTGCTTCATGACAAACTGTCACTCTGCAGTACTGTGTCTAGTTGGTAGCTGTAAAATTATCTTGTTTTATGTTGCAGGGGCTAGTATACTGTTGACAGTGCCCAGGAGTAAGACAAGCCTGTGCCTTATGTGTATGATGGTAGCTGAAAAGTGTCTGTTCTCAAATTCTATAAAAGCAAGGTGCCAGACAAACCCACGATGTGTGCCTTGTTTTCATGTTGTATGTTAAACTTGCCAGCTACTTACCACCCAAAACAACCCAAACAATAGCTTTTTTTTTCCATTTTGTGTATTTGAGAATGTGTTTAACGGGATCCTGCTGCAATCAAGAGGGTTTTATGGCGAAGACTAGCAGTGATTCACTAAGCTGTTAAAATAATATTTTCAAACATTCCCATTTCTCAGGGAGCACAATTACTAGCTTTTGTTAGGAATGGGGAAATTGGATAGGACAAAAAATTCTAATATGCTGTAGGAACTGGAAGCAACTGTGTTGGTGGCCTTAGGATTGGAAAGTCAAAAAAGAGGGGTTCTTATTAACGGCAAGTATCTGAGGGCAGTAATGTAGGTGTTAGGCACTTACATGGACCTCACACAGAGCCCTAAGGTAAGTGGAAGGAAGCGAGGCATTCTGGATGAGTAGGGTGCTGTTTATGAGTCTTGTGGTAGAGTAAGCAAGAGATTTGTTCTCCATAGTCCTCTAGTGACCCATTAATAAAATGAGCTGGGAGCCATGTTTTCCATCCATGCTATTGCCTTATTTAAAATACTTCTAAAAATGTCTTGTTTACAAGAATAACAGTCTTAAAGATGAATGTGATTATATGTGGATCTTTCTGTGGACTAGGACCCAGTCCGTCTTGTATCTAATTAAAGTGGACTCTAGTCCACAAAAGCTTTAAGGTGTGCCATAAGACTCTTTTTGCTGCCACAGACTGATATGGCTATTCCTCTGGAATCTTTTACACAGTGATTTATAGGAGAGAGTTCTTGCGGTGGAAGGAGTAACCCTGAGTTGTAGCTGGATGGCTATAATTTTAAAGAGTGTGGACACATCATTTATAGGCAAAGAGCCATCTATGACCACTGCAATGGCCCTTAAACTGTGGGGGCCAAAACACCTGGAAGGGGAATGCTAGATTCCAGGGTGGGGTAGGAGGATCATTCCTACTTTTTGCCATTGAATCCTCATTGATCTACACTGGATTTGTAGGTGTGACTGCTCTCCTGCTTTGCCCCATTAGCAATTGTGTACTTTTGCAGGTGGTACTGTGGGTTAAACCACTGTGCTGCTTGGGCTTGCCGATTGAAAGGTCAGCGGTTCGAATCCCCGCGACGGGGTGAGCTCCCGTTGTTCAGTCCCAGTTCCTGCCCACCTAGCAGTTTGAAAGCACACGGTGCAAATAGATAAATAGGTACCACTCCTGCGAAAAGGTAAATGGCATTTCCATGTGCTGCTCTGGTTTCACCAGAAGTGGCTTAGTCATGCTGGCCACATGACCCAGAAAAACTATCTGCGGAAGTGGACAAACGCCGGCTTCCTCGGCCTATACAGCAAGATGAGCGCCGCAACTCCAGCGTCATTCGCTACTGGACTTAATTGTCAGGGGTCCCTTTACCTTTACCTGGCTTTCTTCTGATCGTGTGACCTTTGTCTTGTTCTATTCCACTTCTTGATTACCAGTGTTGGATTTGGGCCCTAATCCATAAGTACTTGCACTAGGCAGCATCTGACTGCATGCAAGAAACTATGCATCTTCTGCTGTGGCACTTGGTGTTGAGTAGAGAAGAAGTTTAGAAGTGGGGCAGAGCTCAAAAAAGTTTTAAGATGATAGGGGGAAATATATTACGTGCCATAAAATAGTTTAAAATAATTTTTAATGCTCATGGTTTGAAAAGCAATTTGCAGTGGTTTTCATCCTTTTCCCACAACCATCCTATAATGCAGGTCATGGTCTATTGCTCTTACTTTATAGATGAGGAATTGAGACTGAGCTGAGATTTAAACTTTGCTACCCCAGGTCCAATAGATCTATGCAGCCCCTGTAGTCTCAATGCGGCATCACTGGCTCCCGTAATAGGCAAGGCTGGCATTGAAGAGAGTAAAAGTGAATTGTGATGCAGACAGGAATTAATGCCAAGATTTTTTAAATAAGCATGTGAGGCTAGAGGGTGATTTATGATGGCCACAGAGCAGGCTTTACTGCTTCTGCTGTTAGCACAGAGAAATCCTCTTCTCCACTGATAAGTTAGTTCAGATCATTATTATTTAAATACCTATTCAGGTTAAAAGGGAGGATGAAACGAAATTCATTTCATTTTTCAATTGATCTGCAAATAGCCATGAAAATCAATTTTCTTTTCTGTGTCCAATTAAAACCAACCATTTCCCTAGCTTCAGGTAAATTCGGTCAAAATTAAGCTTGATCTTAAAGGCAGCATACGATCAGGATCACCCTTTATGTCAGGCAACGGATCAGTATTTGAATGTAGTTGCCACCAGACCCTGGGCATGCCACACTGGCTTTGTAATTTCAGCTGTGTGTGAAGCCAAGAGAAATGCCCTTAAGGGTATGCCACACTTCCATTTAATCATTTCAGCATTCAAAATATTGGCTGTTGTGTAATTGCTGTGAAATCCAGTTATGCAAACTCTAGCTTCTTTCCAAGCTAGAATCTTTACTACTGGAACAGAAGCCAGAATGGTAAGGATTTATTTCCCAGGTTTTCTCTCGACAGTAAATCAGAGAGTTTTGCTGGGAGGAGATGTTGCAGCCAAAAGGGCTGTGCCCCTTCGTTTCATCCAATGGGCGTGGGCAGTTGGCGAATTTATTGCAAATTCTGGCTTGGAGCAGATTTCGTTTCTTTACACCAGTAGGAAATTTGTCCTTTGAAAGTAGGTTATACTCACCTTCAGCATTTTTCATCCTGGCAAGAGCCTGATGTTTTGTGATACCTTGTTGGCAAATCTAACGTGGACCAGTGGATTTGTTAGGATCGTAGAATTGTAGAGTCAGAAGGAACCATGAGCATCATCTAGTCCAACCCCCTGCAATGTAGGAATCTTTTTGCCTGACCCATGTTTGGAACCCATGAGATTAAGAGTCTCATGCTCATTGCTCTGGGATTCTTTAATTCTCACTTAGCCTGATGATTATGCCTTTTCACAATATATGGATATGCCAGTTCTAGGTAGGATCACACCTTAAGAGCTGACTTGCAGCTTGAGAAAATTTCTGACTTGATTTACTTCTTTTATTTAGCTGCTATCTCACCTTATGTATTAATTTTAATTAACTATATTATAAGTGATTTTTTTGGAGGGGTGGTATTATTAAGTTTAATGATGGAAGGTGATGCCCAGCTAAGTCATACTGAGAGCAGACCCTTTGAAATCAATGAACTTAAGTTACTTAGTATGAAGATCACTCTTATGCAGCTGGCATGACTAAGTCCAACTTTCTTTTTCCGGTTTGGAATAATGATAAAATGCCATTTATATGCCTAGTTATTGATACTTGGGGAAATGGTTTATGCATCTTTGGTTGTATTTTTAACAGGCTTTTTCTCAGTGTGAGAAGATGTTTGTGGTGCTGGGCAGCCCTTTGGGAAAAATTGAGATATCTGGATGCAAGCTGGGGGTCCATGAAATCCACCTGGAGTGAAATGCTGTGCTACAAAATGGGTGAGCCTGTGTTCCACTGATTATTTTTTCATATGCGCATGTTAAAAGTAAAAAAAAAAAAGCCTTTCATATAATTGGAATGAAAAATATTTACTAATTTATTGCTATAGCTTTGCAATGTTCACTTTAATGTTTTTATTTTAAAAAATCTCATCCTTATGCTTTGAAACAATCGACTAGTCTAGCTTGATGTTTTGACACTGACTGCAGAACGAGTCCAAGACTTTATTGTTGTTATTCCTTAACATTAAAAAATAGGGTGATGATTGAGAGTCTATAAATCCTACCACTAGAGAATGCATATGGCAAGGCAAGCAGAGCACAAGTTCAGGAAGCGTCCCTGTCCATTTTTAAGTCATGGAAGAAGAGGGGAGGTGGCTTTCCTTCTCATGTATTGGGCTTGGAGAGACTGAGAAAGCAGCCAGAACTTCCATAGCTGGCTAGGCATAGTTCCAATAGGCAAACTCAGTGTAGCACCTCCCAAGGGTTGGGACTCTCCCTGATATTGCCCTGAGACATGAAGACCTTGGAAAATATGACTGCATTCAGTGTGTCTCTGAAGTCCAAATCAGGGGTGGTATCCTGCCCCTGCAGAGGCTGAAGGTGGTAACAGTGGTGGTAGAAAGTACGTACAGATTTCTGTCTACCTTTCTGACAACCAATGCAAAAGCTATGATGATTGGGCTACATTGGTGAAAATCTACACAGCAGACGCAATTCTTTATTCCTATACAGTGGTACCTCGGGTTACAGACGCTTCAGATTACCGACTCCTCTAACCCAGAAATAGTAACTCGGGTTAAGAACTTTGCTTCAGGATGAGAACAGAAATCGTGCTCCGGCGGCAGCAGGAGGCCCCATTAGCTAAAGTGGTGCCTTAGGTTAAGAACAGTTTTAGGTTAAGAACGGACCTCCAGAACGAATTAAGTTCTTAACCCGAGGTACCACTGTATGCCTTTCTGTGCAAGCACAGTTGCGAGTGGCTAACCAGGCTGTATAGATTCAAGAAATGCTACTAGTGTACATGTGCAATGAGGACAATAGAAAATAGAGACTTTTGATTCATTGTGTCCTTTCAGAGGATTACGGTGGAATCGGTTAGCCACCTATCAGAACTAGGGTTGCTACAATATCGAACTCTACAATAAACACACAGCTTTTCCTCTCCTTGGAAATCACAATTGCTTGTCCCTTCCCAGGAACATACCTGGCCCCATCATATTTGTTATCTCTGCCACGCACCTTACTTGGGAGCTTGTAGACTGCTGTTTCTAAACTTGTGATAATTTATATTGTTTTTTTCATAGGCCTGGCTAATAGGAGGATGAAATTGTGATCTGTGTGAGCGTTGGTAGGGTTGCTGTTGGAAATGATTCTGAGCGCCGGGAAGAGTTGTAACCGTGTGGGGAGGCAAGATAAATACCAAAAGGACATTCATGATGTCAAGGAAAGGAAGAAGGGGAAAACAATGACTTTTGGTGATAGGAAAACTGGTAGC
The DNA here is from genome assembly GCF_964270895.1 of Podarcis filfolensis. Taxonomy (NCBI): domain Eukaryota; kingdom Metazoa; phylum Chordata; class Lepidosauria; order Squamata; family Lacertidae; genus Podarcis; species Podarcis filfolensis. The sequence goes on from NC_139608.1 coordinate 58,105,832, forward strand.
AATGGGCTCTGTGTGTGTACATATTGCTGGGTATATGTGAGTTTTGCTGTGTTGATTTTGGGAGCAGGAAATGTGGCCACCCAGCACATGACTTTCTTGCTGTGACTTCATGGTACATAATTCTGTATTTCTCAGAAGTTGCTAAAGTTTCGTTTTAGCGAAAATATTGTATACTACCAGAGTTATAACTTCTCAGTTGTATAGAATATATCTGATCCAGACTGTGTATTTCCCCCAGCTTTTGCTTCTAAAGCACAAACAGACAGAGGACCTCAGGAGGTCAGTACATTTTCCGACTTACTTGCCTTAAAGTTATTCCATTGGTTTTCTGAGCCTCTCAGTTAATAGGAAATTATAAAAGAAAGAAAAAAACCAGCACAGCAACTTGGTCTTGATAGGGATTGCCACACAGTCTAATTCGATTGCACGAGTTTCAGTCAATTTCATTAAATCTGCATAAATTCTCCAGTGTATAAAACAGTAACTCCAAAGGGGAAATCATTCTTCCCCTGTGTTTGGATGATGTATTCATGCCACATAGGAGGGAAGGTGCCTGATATGACACATACATGCATGGCGTCATGTGTGAAAGGAGGAATGCGTAAGAAGTTGTTAGCGACCTATATGTTTGTGAATGCTTAAAATGTTATTAATAGTGGGGAGAAGAGTGCCCCGTATTTGTTCCTCCTGACTCCACTCATCCCCAGTCATTCCTATCTGGTGGAAGACAGGCTTTTCCCCCCCAGCTCCCTCCCCTAGCCGCCTATTCTCAGGTATTACCAGTGTTGCAGGTGCACTGATAAGGGAACTCTTTTTTAAAAAAATTTTTTAATCAAAGCATGTTTAATTGGTGGATAGATTTATTGAATAACGTTGGAGCTCTATACAGATATCAAAAGTAGGTGTAAACCCCCCCTCCCCAAGTCTCTCTCTCCTCCATTTTTTCCCTGAGCGTTCACAAGTGTAATTATAAGTAATAAGTGACTAAATGCCACACAGAGCTTTTACAAGTATCTATACTAATGGAATATATATACATATATATATTTCCTCCCCTACAGTCGTTCCTGCTAACATCTTCAAAATGCATCCTGTTTTATCTTTCTAATGGCAAAGACCTAAACGATTTAACACTATTCATAAATATCTGGGCTGAAATGTATCGTTTAATCTCTTCCGCTGGTTGATAGGAAACAGTTGTTAAAATATCTAGGATCATTATCTTTGAAAGAACAAAATAATAAAAAGGGCCCAGAGTCTCCTTTCCTCTTGTTTTAAAAACTAGCTAGTAAACATTGTAATAAGAACATTGGGAAAGCACACACACACAAAAACACCATAAAAAAATTAATGGACTCCTGTCAGACAGAATTATAATGAATAAAAGTACGGTTATAAATGCTTTGTGCTCAATAGTCACAGAGGTATTTTGCATCATGTTGCATGTTACAATCAGTATGTATTATATATGTTTTTAAACCTGGGTCTTTCAGTTTGGTGTTGGAATCTTCTAGATTGCAATGTGATGAATCCCTTGGGGGGGGGGGGACGGAGTATCCAAATGCAATGACTCTGAGGATCATCCATTGCTTCAAGTTACTTCCATTTCCCCGTACTAAGAGTGGCATTTGGTAAGTTTATATGGCAAAAAAGTAAGGGAAAATCACCCTCCCCCCCCCAAAAAATGAGATTTTGTCCTTTTCAAAATGAGGTTATCTGAATGGTGATAAAATAATAAGGATACATTAATCACTTTCTGTATAAATAAGAATAATATATAAGGAACATAAACAACTTCTGTTTTACCTAATTTGGTTTGAAGCTTTCTGATAATGTCTAATAGAATAATAATGTTGTATAATAGAATAATAATGTTAAACTGAAGTCCCTGTGTGAACACATGCCAGTTACTTTAAGGCTCAGTTTTATTTTTGTAGCTGCGCTCATTGATTTAGATGTCCTTGTCAACCAATTATTTCAATCATTAACAAAATGCAGTAAGATTTTTATGGTGCAACTCTGAAAACCACTGCAGAAATGTTTTCAGGAATTCTTTGCAAATCATTATTACTTCATTTTTATTTTTATTTTATAAATAATGCTTCATTTTATAAACAACCCCTCCATAGTAGTAGCATTGAAGGTTGTGTGCGCCTTTGGCCTGATAAATCACTTTTCATTTCAGCAAGTCAGTAGCAGAGCAGAATCTTCTGTGTGTGTAGTGCGTTTTAATGACCAAGGGATTATAAGTCTTGCAATGCCTGCTCCTGATGGAATCCATGTTATTACTTTTAAATCTTCTTATCCTGTGCCTTCTTCCAGAAAGTCATCTTACCCTCCCTAGCTGGTTGGAGTAGATGAAGCATTTAGAAAGCTCTCACTCCAAGTCTCCTTGTTTGTGACACAAGGGAGTCTTCAGCACTCGTGAATGAACATCAACTAAACCTTCTAAAAGTGGAGCAAACATTGATTTTGCTCCAAAGATGTCTTTATGCACATAGTGAAAGAGGTGGGAACCATGTGCATGGAGTGTCTCATTTGAGGTGGCTACAGAACTTCAAATTTTGTTCACAAAAATATTCAGGGTTTTTGTTTTGCTTTTACTGGTTGTGGTGTTTCAAAATGTGTAGATTAACTCGTGGAGAACCAGTGAAGTGTGATCCTCATCTTTGACCCACTTTCATCAGCACGAATCAGGGGCCTGCTCTTTGTTGGTTGTTTGTTTGTCATCTCTTATATACTAATAGTGAACTCTGTTCACAGAATGCCAGTCTCTATGAATTAAAAATGGCAACACCCACACACCAGATGGAAAAGTATTAGCAGGTTTGTAGAAATGCAAAATCAGAAGGACAAATAGCAAGCAAAAACCCAAACCTAAAGGATGGGAAAATAACCCAAACAGCCCAGTGGGGCTGGGGATCCCCATTGAGCATAGGCTGCCTGTTAAGAAGCTGAACAAGTGAAAAGCCGAGGAATGGAATGACTGGAAACCTGAATAAGAGCTCTCAACACAGCAGCATGTATTCTGCAATTCTCCTTCTGGCTGTGCATTTCACTTTTCCTTCCGTTCTCCCTCTGATTTATTTTGATGATGGTGATTATATAAAAAAACACAACAACATCATATCATGAAAGTGTACTGCATATTTTATTTTTGTAAGCAGCTTTGTGACCTCCCTGGTGAAGAGCAGTGTGTGTGTACATGTGTATATAGTGCAGCATGAAAAGTTGTGCCTCTGAGATGGCATACTAGTGGAGACCAATAGTCAAATGAAATGGAAAACCCTGGATGATGGCTTGAACCAGGCAAGTTTACAATGAGGATATGGGAGAACTCTTGGCATAATAGTGGCACACAAATGTGGGTCGGTGCTAACTTCCCAGTATTGCTACACCAACTACTAGTGGCATTTGTATGCAAGGTACATTGCTACTTGAACTTCCTTTAGTCTTTGTATGATGAGGACAAGTTCCTGTTTTTAATCTGGACATCTGCATCTATGATTTCTGGCCTATTGTAACAATAAACTGAAGCACGGTATGCATTGCATTGCAGGTTGTCCCATGCTTGCTATGAGTTGAAAAAGGGGTGAAAGACTTGGAAAATGCCGTATAAGGTTCTGTGGATTATGTAGGCAGTGTTAATCTTTTATGTTTAGTAGTTCTAGCTTTTTATGCCCTTATGAAGCTTTTTGAGTTGAGATATGAAAAAGTAAAGGCTTGTGTACATTAATGAGCGCAACTAGAGGTGATATTGCATACAGTATTTTCAAAAGCTATCTTTAGAAAATACTCTGGTGTCTGTACTCTTTTTATTTTTCAAATGGAAAAGGTTTAGATATTAAAATGTAGCTTCTTTGTAGTAGCTGGTTAGGTAGGGGCCTACCACTTTTCTCAGGATGCAACTGAATACCAAAAGTATGTGTTTTAGAGAAATATTACTTCCCCCTGCTAGAAATATCCAGACATCAATCTCTATTTCAGCAGATTCAATGGATATGGCAGGAAGAGTTATTATATACTATGATCCTCCTTTTATTAAAAATAAACTGGGCTAGTTTTTCTCCTGATGGCTTTTCAGGTGATAACTATAGGATTGTTTATACTTATAGCTAGATGATCAGAAGTGTTTTTTGGGGGGGGGCGCACACACAACTTTTTGCTGGAGGAAACGTTTTTTAAAAGCTCAGCATAATTTCAAAAACTAAGGGGAAAAAGTTTCCCAATCCTGTTAAGAACACATATAGTCTCTTAGACTGTGTGACCTTTCCATATCTGCTTGTACTTTTCTGCATTATGTTTACAGATGGAAGATTATACTGCATGTGTGTTGAGTAAATTGTGATTCTGGCATGCGCATGCATTTAAAACCCAGAATAATCCAATATAAATCTGTCTAACAGTTAGCTTTTCTCTCATAAAAATTATACACTATTTTAAAAATATGTGTAATTAGTGGTGGTTGTTGTGGAGCCTGTTAGCCTTGGAATCTAAGGACAAGTTTTAAGAAGTAGTAGATAAGTTTTATTTATTACTTATTTTTATTTCATTAAATTTATATGTTGCTTGATTGTAATAAAGCAGTTTGATAAATCTGTGATTGTTGCATGACTTCAGACGCAATGTGCCAATCCAAAGGCCAGGGCCCTGTAGGAAATCCAGGTAACCAGGTAACATGGTGAACCACATTTTCTGTTCAGTTTAATTGAAGACACATAGCACAAAGTATCCAACCTATTATAGAGTTTTCCTAAACACAGCAAGGAATATTGTTTACATCAGATTATTGTTTGAGCAATGGAATGTTACAAACTGAATATTGCCTTGACTTAGGGCCTGTGTTTCCTAAACGTTGTCCCTACAAGTTGATTTTGATTTTAATCTTTCTAATCTAGACCAGAAGTTTGAACCTGCATTTCTAGCAGACGATTCATCTGTTTTTCTTAACAAAAATGCACACACACTGCTTGGAAAGAGAATTGAATGGGATGAGATACATTATTTTGAAATAGGACAATCCTTATATGTTCACTTAATTGACTTGTTAATTGATGTATCAAATGAAATGGAAGAGTTACGGTAAATATTTTATAAGAGATATGTAATTGTGCATGTAGTATTTATTTCCTTCACAGAAGAAGTCTTATAAAATTTAGCTTTTTCATTAATGTATGTAAAAATATTAAAAGCTTTTGTATATTGCATTAAAAACTTATGTTGGCTGCCCTGCATTTTCCTATTTATTAAAACTTTTCAAGCAGTAAAAACATTTTACTTGTTAATGAGGGGAAGTGGGGAAATTAATGAAAGAGCTTGGATTCTCCAAGATGTCTCCTTTTAACCATGCACAACCAGCTCTCTTTCCCCCCACTCTATGTAGTTTAATTTCTGTGTTAGGGTTCAGTAAGCAAATGCAAATAGATGTAATGATTTGCATCAGTAGATTACGTCTCAGTTTAATATCCTCGGATATTTTGGTCAAGGACTTTTTTTCTTTGTTAGGTTGGCAATGTTTTCCTACAGTAAAAATTTATAATTGCAACATTTATGCTCAAAGTCCCATACATATATCACTTTCCAATATCAGGGTGCTGGGTTACTACACTTTCTGCAGTTAATAGAAGCTCCTATTAAATAATGATAGTTCACTGATATTTAGGCATTTAATGTTTGCATTTAATGTATTAGGCATTTAGTGTTTCCATTTATTTAATACCTCTCTCTCTCTCTCTCTCTCTCGCTCTCTCTCTCTCTCATTCTGACAACTTTGTCAAACCCTGATGGGGACTTGTTCTTGGTACATGGACCAGAAAAAATGGTGATGTTCACACCATATATTGGGTTGAGTCACTAAGCAGTACCCCATTTTTAAGTTGTTTCAGGATTTTTATTTTTATTTTGCTTGCTGGAGTACAGGTAGAGATCCTGCCTACCACATCAAAGGGAATCCGTTCTGGCTGTCATCTATCTAAGATGATGCTTGCTTTGGATAGATTGGTATCTTGGAAGGCTCTTATTTGAAAAAAGAATCCTTCACAGGTGAAATATATGCAGTGAATGAAAGACCGTCAACTGGAAACATAGTGGGTACTAAGTTCAAAGCTGGAGTCTTCTTGGCAGTAGACTTTGTAATGACCAAGGTCTCCTGTCCCACATGGCCAACTTGTGCAGATTTACTTGTCCTGTAAATCTGAACAAAGAAGCAGCAGCCCATTCTAGGAGAAAGAGGAACAAGGAGGAGCTACCAGCTTCATTTGTTGAAAAAAAATGCTTTGTTTTTGTTCATTGGAGGTTTTTGAAAGAGTGCGTATGCACATGATTCCATAAAGTGTACATGAATCCAAAAAAGTTAATCTCTTGTGGTTAATTGTTTAGAGGTGCTATGAACTACAGATACTACAAATACTTATTGAATAGATTTTCTCTGAATCTTAAATTCATATTAGTATGAAAGTCCTTTAGTTGGATTATCCTTAATGAGAAGAAAATGTCTTTCCTCCTATCATGTCTTTACACCCACCCTCCCACACAGGTCTTCTGCCTGAAAGATCTGGTGTTCCTTAAGACTGTTTTCATAGTTTGCATTTCTCTATAAAGTTTAGGATTGACGAGTCATCCTTTGCTAAGCAGCTTTTGTTGTTTATCCATCTATACAAGCATACTCCTTTTAATCCTTCCATTCCTCATCTCTACCATCGTTGATTTCTTTGACTCTCTTCAGTCAATTGCTAGACTGAGGATGACTGCAGAAAGACTTGTTTTGATGGGCCCATTAAGGGATGGACTTTTGTTGTCTTCTCCCTGAAAAAGCATATTTGTATTTAGTTTTCCAATCATTCAGTGCTATTGCAAAGAGCCAAGGACAAGGAAGTTCATTATTTTTCATATTTTTGGAAACCAGACAACTAGGGTCCCGAAAAGTTACATAAAATAGTTAATATATAGTTTATATAAAACACTGGAAAGGTTTTTTATAACCTTATTTTCCTAGTGTAAGAAATGTTGAAGGTGGCTTCTTTTGCCCTTAGGATATAGTGGCCTAGGAAATCATTCATTTCCAACACTACTTTGTCACTTGCTATTTACATTTAATGACCCACCACTATGAATTTTATATCCTGACTCCTTATTAAAGCACAATATGTGCAAAGATAGATTTTTAATTAGCAAAAATAGTATGAGCATCAATGACAACAATACAAAAACTGATTGACAAGTCTGGCAGGTTTATTAGCAGTAAAATCAATTGGGGAAAACTCAGCTTGATGGCTGCCAAGTAAAGAGAGATAGCTAATTAAAAATACTGCACAATTTATAGTTTATGACATGATGAAATATTTGGGAATTAAATTGATGTTAGAACAGTAGCACTGCATTTCTAGTAAGAATCTCACACAAGATAATCTAGAAATAGAACACAAATGAGATCTCTTAGATTGTTAAATAACCAAGGCACATAATTTATTTTACCAAGATGTTTCTGTATAACTGTGCTTGGGGACTGTGAAGTAGATGTGTAGCATTTTTTGCCACCTCATACCATTTATATCACACTGCCTAAAGTTGCAGTGTACAACCACCTGAATAAAGCCTATCAGAAGTACATTTGTGATCTGTTTATCCACAGGTTTCTCACACATTGCGTGCGCGAGACAGGCCAGGGGAAACACCTTTTTACCAGTCCAGCTTGTAGCATCTTAATGGACAACAGACACACAGAGGATATCCCACTGTGATCGTGGGTTCCAACTAAAATGTTGCCACAATCCCTATGGGCAGCTTTTATACTTTCCAGGCAACAGGGTTTGCCCCGTCTCATCAGGAGTGCTTTATAATGGTGATAGTAAATAGCTTATCATCACCATCATTATTAATCTTCATGATTATTAAGTCATTTATATACTGACTTTTAATATTTTTAGAACCATGTTACAGTTCAGTAATGAAATAATTTGTAACACGGAATAAACAGCGAGAGGTTGAAAACAACAGCTTTAACGCCCATGCCTGAAAGATGTGGTGAAACAGAAATATTTTCATTTACTGCTCCCCTAAAATGACCAATGGCAGAGATTTGGGTTTTTTCTCAGAAGAGAATTCCATAAACAAGGAGCCATCATGGGAAATAATCTGTTTCTGGAATATTATAACCTTTCTTCTCAGATGATGGTGTGGCATTCATAATAGTATTTCTGAAGGTAAGCATTTATATGAGAGAACATGGGGTTGTTGTTGTTTTTTTCAAATACAGATGAGACTCGGCTTACACGGGTTGCATTCTGGGGAGAGTGTGTAAAGTTAAAATTGCATATAGTCAAAACACATTGGGTACAATGGTGGGTGATATTGCCAAAGTCTTTTTCCACCAGACTCCCGCCTTTACATTTATTTATTTATTTATGTATGTATTTATGTATTTATGTATTTATTTATTTATTTATTTCCACGTAAAGCTGAAAGTGTGCAAGGCTTTTGTAAGGCTGTGCGACCTTTCCTCCTGAGTAACATCCACATAATAAGTAATAGTTCCAACATATAGCTCAGTTGGTAGAGCATGAGACTCTTGATCTTAGGGTCATGGGTTTGAGCTAAAGCATTCTGCAATGCAGGAGGTTGGATTAGATTAGATTAAGGTTACCAGGGGACAGTCCCCGGATTTACAAACCAGCCCCTATACAAAATACACTGAAGTTGAAAAGTGTCCCCGGATTCATTGAAAAAAATCTGGTAACCTTAGATTAGATGACCCTCATGGTTCCTTCCAACTCAGTTCATCTCCATTCAGAATCATAGAATCGTATTCTATGATTTTGAATGGATGTGAACTGTTCTCAAAACAAGAGCAGCTACAGGCAAGTAACTTTATTTTGTTACCATAATTATGAGCAGGTGAAACAGCCATCTGTATGAATGCTGTTGTACTTCAGTATGTGACAGACCTGACTCAAAGAAAAACCTACACAGAGAAGAGCTGTAATGTGAATATGTTATGTCTTTTGTTAAAGCTCTGTAAGACATTTGCTTTCTCAGTTTTCCTCAAATTCTGATAATTTAGATAAGACAAGTTAATTGCACCCAAACTTTGACAGAGAGCTAACAACGTACAGTGGTACCTCTGCTTGTGAACGGGATCCGTTCCGGAGGCCCGTTCACAACATGAAAAGAGTGCAACCCGCAGCAGCGCGTCTGTGCACACGTGGGTTGCAATTCGCCGCTTCTGCGCATGGCCGTGACGTCATTTTGCACTTCTGCACATGCGCGAGTCGCGAAACCCAGAAGTAACCCTTTCCAGTACTTCCGGGTTGCTGCGGGACGTAACCTGAAAGAACGTAACGTGAAGCGGACGTAACATGAGGTATGACTATACTACCTCTATGCTTTATGTATAATTAAAATGTTACTTTGCTTAACTCTTCCCTTTCCCCCCTCCCCCCGGATGATTCATTCTCTTGCGGGATGTGCTACCATTCTGCCCCTGCAATCGTTCATAATTTTAGGATTTACTTTTTTTTGTCCTGTGATACAACCAATTCAGGAGAGAGTTAATACGTTTTCTAGTTTTGAAGCTTCAAATACATTAATGGAAATATATTTTTTTTGCTTGGTACTGTCAATATTTTGTATTGCAGTAATGTTAATATTACATGGTCTTCCTACAAGTTTTGTAAAAAAAAATATGTTAATAAGATAAAGATTTGACATAAGCAGCTTTTGAAACTCCCATTGTTCTAGGCTTGTTTTACAGCAGGGAATTTCATTAGCATGAGCAGTTTCTGAGCTCTAGGCGCAATACTGCGCCTAAGATTTCAGATTAAATCTGCACAGTGGAAGGGAAGGAGAAACTTTTTCTGCCTCCCCACTTCCAGCCACTCTCTGAAGACTGGAGAAAAGACCTCTAAAGAATATTAAGGGGAGGGAGAGCATGGTTTGTTTTTGCTGTCTTCAGATGAGGACTAGACCATGTGAAAAATGAACATAAGATTTTAGCTGCTGTTCATTCATTTTCAGCTTTGCACTCTTGTAAAAAGCGTGCCTAGACATTCCATTGTTGCGCCCATAACCTATGATTAAGGTGCCATTTAGCTCCTAGCTTTCATATCTCAATTTCTAACACTGGACATAAGACATTGAAGAAACAAGCTGTTGTGTGAACATATATTGTACAGGCAGTGCCAGTTCAAGTTTAAGTTTGTGATAACACTATCTACCTTTCTTCCTAGTTCCTGTTCATTTATTCCTAAATTACAACTACAGTGAACTCTTCCCCAGTTTTACTCTGACTTGTTCTGTGAAGAGATGCTTGGAAGAGATACTGATTTGCATACATGTGTAACATCTTCACGATAACCTCATTTCCGTTGAGCCATCTCACCCACTTGTCTGTTGAAGCTGGTCTCTGTTTCTCTTAGATTTGTTGCTAGCTGCAATTTCTGTTGGTCATGGTTGGGGTCCTCTATCAACTCTTGTAGGTCACATGTGTTCTCTGTTTGCAAGGAAATATTGCTTGTAACTCTTGAAGTTGTTCAGCCGCTCTTCATTTATGCAGATATCCTCTGGGTTTTAAGATTTATATCTCAGTGTGAAATGGAGAATATGTTCGGGAGTATGACAGCATGTCTTTCAGAAACTTGCTTGTTTGTCTTTCTTGAAATAGCCTTTTCTTAATGGTAGGCTAGAAATGGCAATGACAAACTGAAACTGCATATTCTGAAGAGAAGAAAATCCTAAATGTTTGCAAAATACTTTTCTCATGGGTATAATATATAAAGTGTAATATATAAAGTGCAAACATTATAAAGCAAAAGGCTGTAGAAACAAGTTTCTAGCTATTCCTACTATGAGTACACTACATCTCAGAGGCTTTAGACTTTTATACACTTTCTGATCGGAATTTTAATTTGAGGAGTAAAACACAGCCCAGATTTCTGTTCCTTAGGAGTAAGTCATATTGGAATCCATGACAGTTGTAGAAGCAGTTGGTTAGTCATGTCTGTAGCTAACGTCAAGTTTACAGTGCTGAATTCATCCATGTAACTTATCTTTAGAAGACTTAATTTAAGAACATCCTATTAATGAAATCATTTTATTGAAATATTCTGACTAAAACACTGCATCAAGTTTGTTCTTGGTAACCCTACATGTCAAGTACAAAGCTGAAGTCAAGAAATGCAGCCCTTGGGGCGATCAGTTGTCTATCTCTGTCCTATAGTCTAAGTTGGCCATTAGGACAGTTGAACCTGCATCACAGATGCAGCAAAATATCTCTGTGGGCAGAAATTGGTTAGCTAGTTCAAATCATTATAGGAATTCAACTTCCTTCACCTCTTCTAGCCACATACTCTGCTCTTCTCTGCCCAGATTTTACTCTGCATCTCAGAACCCCCTTTCCATTATTATTTTCTCATTTATTTGTAGCATTCCATCTTCTAACTTTTGTTTTCATAAGATCTCAATTTTAATAGTTTGCTTTCTTCTCAGACCTATACTTACTTCTAGATTCCCAGGTTCTTTTTTTTGGGGGGGGGGGGGAGCTGCTCCTTAGTAGGATCCAAGCTGCTCAACCAATTGCTGCCCGAAGCTTCACTGCCACCACTAATTATTATATTAGTTCTGTCATTTGACTTCAATAGGAGCAAGTTCATCTAAGGTATTGAAAGTGGCACAAGGAGGATAACACTAGGTTCCAACCTTCTCTTGCTCACAGTAGAATATTCTTTACCTACATATTTTATTCTGGGGTGTCCTATTTTGTGTGTAGTCTTGTTTTACTCACAGTAAAGCTGATTAGTGATGTCTTATGAACCACCATTGCTCTAATACTGAACACCTGAGATTGAAGAGCTGCACAGATTCATATTAGAAATCATGTAATCTACACCATTACTGGGTGGGCTGATTTTTTTCTGAGGATCCTCCAATACTTCTGATATGTACATTTGCAGGATAATTCAGTAGCAATAATCTTTTGCTACAGTCACCCTTAAGGAAGAATGACTAAGTTTCTAGGAACAAAAATGAGGGTGGATGGGAGATAAGTCAATGGGAAATAAGTCAATGTGGGTAGCCTTAGCTTTGCTGGATTGTCTAATTGTGGCTGCTAACATATTCCCTTTTCAGATTAATATTAATTAGATTGTTTTGTACTATATACATGTCATAAAGTCTTCCAACAATTAATACAGATTAAAATGCCTTTGCATACATAGAGATTAACTGTTTCATTAGCAGTTCCAAACTTTGAAAGTACAGCTGTGAACTTGAAAGTGGGATGAATATTGACCTAATTTGTCTTTTGAAAGGACACACAGTTTTAGTAGAATGCTTGTTCTATTGAAATGGACAAATGCAGGTACTATTTCTTGGGTAGTCTGCATGTGCTATAAGATTTACTGTGCATTACCTTAGCCATCATTCCCATAAGTATTAATTTTAACTCCACTAATAAGAAACTGAACAAAAGTGGAATTATGAGTTCAGTAGTATTCCATGAAAGGTCAGTTGTTAAAAAGGCAGAGTGTGACATTCTGTGAAAAAGGTGCCTTCATTAATCATCCTGATAGGAGAGCATAGGATATTCTTGACCAATACCAGTGAACCTTACAATATAATGTTTCAGGAAGTGGTGTTTAATTCTTTGTTTTAAACACACACACACACACACCCACACACCCACCCAAGGGTGATTTGAATAAATGCAGAATACAATTCTTCCTTAATATTATAATGCAGAGATTTCAGTTGGCAGTTTCAGATATGCCAAATTAAGATTGTAGCATATCTAAATATTTCATTAAATGATGTGAGTATGAGGGGTTATTTTATTGTAGGAGAATTGTGTTACAGGTGGAAGAAGTCTACCCATTTTTGCTATGAAAACATAAACAGTTCCTTATTAACTAACCAACATAACCCTCTAACTCATTTGTCTACAGTGTAATACGATTGAATCAATTGTGCCTGGGTTTTCCCCCTCAATAGCAGTATTAAAGTTCAATAGAAATATTTAAATCATTGAATACAATTCTAGTGGAACTTTAGTTCATTGAATATCCTTATTGTGAGAATTTCTCACAGATTTTGTTCACCGTGATTCCTATTAAAGCATAGCACGGTACTGCTACCCATTACAACACCTTTGCCTAACTAACTGCTAATGTAATCTAATTTGAAACAACAAAGGGGTCTAAGGGATCTCAACCATTAAGCTTGCTTCTTGAAAGTTATCAGTTTTACAGTAAACAGTGCAAATTGCAAAGTCTGCAATAGTTATGATTATTTTTTCCTTAATGTCATAATTTTGCATAATGGCTGTTGTGCTACATTGACTAGGTCCATGGGTTGCTTAACATAAGTGATTGCACTTGTTTATGATTATAAACTTCTTCCAATAGAAATGCTGTATGAAATGCATGTAAATGATTAGTTTAAGATTTCTACTTCATTAGCCACATTATACACATTAGAGTCATTGTCTAAGAGTTAGTAATATTTGTAATGAGCTGTATAATATGCGCCTTTTAACAAAATTTGAAAACAGATGGAATATTTTTACAACAGTTTATCATGGAAAATGAACCCTAGCAAAATATTTTAACAATGGTTTGAGTTGCAAAATTGTGATGCCGCCGTCTGCTATAGGGCCCGCTATGGTACAAGGAAAACATCAGAACCTTTCCATGCTCTCTAGTGGCTGTCTGGGTGGAGCCCGGAGGTAGCTTGTAGCAGCAGTCTGTTACTATTGAGAAGGATACTCTTCCTTTCCATGTGGAAGCTGATAATCAGGTATCATATGGCAACCATATACAGTGGTACCTCAGGTTACAAACGCTTTGGGTTACAAACACTTCGGGTTACAAACTCCGCTAACCCGGAAGTAGTTGCTCCGGGTTGCGAACTTTGCCTCAGGATGAGAACAGAAATTGCACACCGGCGGCAGCGGGAGGCCCCATTAGCGAAAGTGCGCCTCAGGTTAAGAATGGTTTCGGGTTAATAACGGACCTCCAGAACGAATTAAGTTCGTAACCCCAGGTACCACTGTAAAAACTTGACATGTAATGGCTGCAGTTAGAATTAATCATCCAAGGAAGGTTTCTGAGTAAATCCAAAAAAGGAATAAAAAATATTGAATACTTTATTTTAAGCTAAATAAGTTTAATAAAGAAGACTATTTAGAAGGTTGTTCCATAGTAAGGATCTTTTCTAGCCATATGTGATATATCTTTGAGATTTCAGTGTAAATCACGCTCCTATCAAAGTCAGTATGAAAAGTCCCATGAACTTTAAAGCAGGGCATAGATTGTGTGTTTGTGTGTATGCTTTATATATACATGAATGCTTTTATACGTGTATGCTTAACATATGTACACACACCCACACCCACACCCACACCCACACCCACACACCATTGTTTTGCACAAAACTGCTAAACAACTAAACAATCTGGATTTACATACAACACTTGCTGAATGTAACCTTCTCCAAGCTGCACTGCAGCTTTCTGTGCTAGGGAGGATCTGGAGATCAGAGGCACCCATACCACTTCCTACCTGGCTATTCTTTGCAGCGATGAGGCACTTCTCAGTGGGCTACTGGTTCTCCCCAGTCCCCTGTAGGGCACTCCACTTCTAGTGAGAGGAGAGAGATCAGGGGGTGCATCTGTTGCCTTTTGGACACATGCAAAGCAATACACTTCTATTCTGGTATCAGTGAATTCATAGGTCTGTGTGTGTCCGCCCGTCCGCCCGTCCGTCTGTCCGTATAAAGCTGTGTATGTGCAGCTTCTTGTCAGTAGAATATGCCATCCATTACCTCAGTGATGGGGGCTCTGTGGTCCTCCTGGTGTTTCTAGACTTCAATCTTTATTGGTCCTAGACAGCATGGTCAGTGGTTAGGGATGATGGGAGTTGCAGTCCAGCAACATCTGGGGAGAGTCACAGGTTCCCCATGCATGCATTACATACTGTTGTTGTCTGTGGTTTCCTGTACCAAGAGGTTCCTATAAATCTCACATTCCAGTTGAATTTTCCAAGGTTAATGATTTTGTTCTGTTCCACTTTTTGTTCTTAGGTAAAGTACCTAACATATACAGTGGTACCTCGGGATGCGAACGGGATCCGTTCCGGAGCCCCGTTCGCATCCTGAACAGAATGTAAGACATGACAGCACGTCTGCGCGTGCGCAGGTCACGTTTTGTCACTTCCGCACATGCGTGTGATGGCATTTTGACCGTCTGCGCATGCGCAAACGGCAAAACCCGGAAGTAACACACTCTGTTACTTCCGGGTTGCCGCGGAGCGCAACCCGAAAATACTTATCCTGAAGCGTATTTATCCCGAAGTATGACTGTAAGGTTGTTTTGTATGTATCTGTAGTAAATAAACATAGCTGTTTTTAAAGCAAAACTTAATGCTATGCTTACTAATCACATGCCTTAGATTTTGAGTTTTAAGTGACAAAATGACCTTTTTATTAGTCAGCCAAATAGATACAAGGGGGTATGACCTGGAAAACTAAGTTGCTAAGGAGGTTGCTGTACAAATTGCCCGTGTTATTGGAGACAGGTATCTGAAAAAAACTGATGCATGAAAGTTGTCAAAGCTGCCTCCACCCTACAAAATCTCTAAAGCAATATTAATAGCTTGAATTTAAGACCTACTTTTGTTGAACTAAGTGAAGTTGGTTATATCAGAGTACTCTGAGTTAGTTGGTTTTTGAACCAGGCTTCTCAGGATAGAATAAGATCTGATGTGATCCACTAGTATTCCATTCCCCCCCCCCCATTTTTTCATGTTATATTTACTTAGTAATTTTAACAGTTTTGCCAAGACACAGTTTTGAGAAGCATATAGTATGCGCCTTGGTTTCAGTATCTTTTGTGCTCACACTCTGACTGACTTACTTGCATTGACACAAAACAATATATACAGTGGTACCTCAGTTTACAAACACCTTGGGTTACAAACACTTCAGGTTACTGACTCCACTAACCTGGAAGTAGTACCTTGGGTTAAAACTTTACCTCAGGATGAGAACAGAAATCGCACGGCGGCAGTGGGAGGCCCTATTAGCTAAAGTGGTACCTCAGGTTAAGAACGGTTTCAGGTTAAGAACGGACCTCCGGAACGAATTAAGTTCGTAACAAGAGGTACCGCTGTACTTACAAAGTATGTTCATCATGATTGTATCCCCTAAACTGGGGGGGGGGGATGTTAAGTTTCAAGGCCAGGTTGGGGGCTGGGGGGCTGAAAGAGAGGCTCCCCATCTAAAGCCAGGCAAATGTGGATTGCTATTGAACAAATAAAAAAGGGAAATACATTGGAGTCTAGATGCAGTATGTTTGTAGTAATAAAAGCAGTAGTACAGATTTACTGGTGTAGAAGTTTTAACTGTAATACTGTGGAATGGTAGGTTATTTTG
Source organism: Podarcis filfolensis (assembly GCF_964270895.1). Classification (NCBI taxonomy): domain Eukaryota; kingdom Metazoa; phylum Chordata; class Lepidosauria; order Squamata; family Lacertidae; genus Podarcis; species Podarcis filfolensis. The sequence goes on from NC_139608.1 coordinate 58,122,251, forward strand.
TGTTCAAGAGCTACATTTATCACAAAAATGATGATATACAAATCACTTCCATATCACAAAATGTTCTTGGTCAAAATTGGCTTGAGGCAAGTGATATCTTCGAGTAAACAGTATATGAAGACCATATCTTAAAATGATAGATCACCTAATTTTGTTCTGACAGAGGTTTTTGCCGCAACAAACATCTGTCACTGAAATACCAATTCAGAGATACGGAAGCCAAATTGTAGAGGTTTTCTAGTATTTGTCATTCCTTTAGTTAAGAATGCTGCTGATAGTTCTATATCTAATATTGTAAAAGCTTCTCCATTCAAAAAAATATATGCCTTAAGTGATGTTTCCTTCAATGATAATTAACCATTTTTAAATGAAATGCATTGGTCCTGTTTCATTCTCAACATAGTCCTATGCTGTTTTAATGCAAGTAGAGTTATAAATGGACACTACATTCTTGTTGCTTTTTAGCACAGCAAATTGCATTGTAATGGTTTGCATAGATTCTTGATCTTTCTGTGTGGCTTAATTAGTTTTTGGAATAATTTTACACGAAAAGTATGAAATGGTTGAATTCTTTACATTGTGTGGCTTTTAGGGGTTGCCCAGAGTCAGATTATACTTTGGAACAAAGCCTTCATTTTCTAGTCTCCCACTTTTGTTGCTTGCAAATATAGTTCATATGGAAATGCAGACTGGACGAGGTGTATTCAGGGAAGAATGGGATTTTCATTTAACAAAATTTATATACCGCTTGATTGTAAGAAAGCCTCTAAGTGGACTTTTCACTTTCTTTTAAATATCCAGATTACTACAGACAGAAGACTACAAATTCAAATGCTTGTTAGAAGCTTTGACCAAGTATGATTTTACAATGCTGATCACAAATAACCCATTACAATCACTTATAAACAATCATTTATGTATTAACGTAGCAATTTTTAAGTATTCCTTGTAGTACAAAAAGGGAATAAGACTATAATGCCTGGGTTTTTTTTAAATAAATATTGACTGGAGGTATTAGGTTGCACCTCAGTAAAACAGGCAGCAAAGTATTTTAGCAAATTTTATGGGAAATCATAAGGAAATGCAAAGAGGAGAGATTATAGGGAATCTTCCCAATGTAATTACCATTGGGCCAACAGAACAGTCATAAGGGAAAAAGTAGATAATGCTAAGCAGTCTAGTCATTATGTTAGCAGAGCTGGAGATAAATTTGGAAAGCATTGGAGGTAGCAGAGTCAGTGTGTGCCAGATTTTATGGGGCTACTTAGTGGTTTGAGGGGTTTAGTGTTCAGTCAACAAAAGACTGGATTTTAGTTTTAGCACTTTACTAGCCCTCTCCCATGACAAACAATGCAGTTTCCGTTGAAGTAGGCTTGCTGCTGAGGGAGTAGCCTTACTGCAGAAGAATATTCTTTCTAGAGCGAGTTGAACATTCCGCTTGCAATGAAGAAAAGCACAAAGCTTCTGGAAAAATGAAGAGGGGGAAAATACAATTGGGAGGGCATTTGCAGCAGCTGGTCAAGGTAATCACGTTGGTGCCCTAACCGTTTTGTTTTTGTTTTAAAACGCTGTCTCTATGATGGTGTAATATACCTCTAATGGGGCATATAAATTAACCTTACGCATGTTCCTGATCCCTTTCATGCAACCCTGTTTTGTCTCTGCTGATAGTAGCTCAGCTTCTGTCTCCATATAGAACATTAGACCAATTTGGATAGTGTGTGGATGAAGCAAGTCATTGCCCTTCTAAGTAGAAGAAGGCCAATCACGAACAGGCATGCTGCTGCTTGCTGAAAAAGCACGTGTAGCTAGCTGTCTGTCTTCTGTTTGCTGCTGGTAAAAGTGTAGAATAAGTATTTGGTTGTAGAATCTGCTGTTCCCTTCCCAGGGTGATGAAGGAATGTTACGAGGAAAATCTCACCCCACCCCAGCTGCTTAAAAGGCCTGGTGAGTTGATAGCAAAAGGTGGTGAGCGTGTGAGATTGTGCACATGAGTAGTTGATGGTGAGGTTTGGGGAAGCAACAACCTGGGAACTTACATGAGGCGGGGAAAGGAATTTGTCACGAAAGAATAGTGCACTTGTATATAGCTCTCTGGATTCTTCATACACAAAATGGTTCTTCAGTGGGGAGGTTGGAATGGAGGGAGAAAGCAATTCATAATAGGTCCATGTATGGAAGGGGACAGAGGACAGTATCGGGTGTGAATAATTGTGTGTGTGTGTGGCTGATGGCAATTCTTTTATGAAGGACTAGGATTTTGATCCATTGTGGAGAGTTGGACAGACATAAAAAGAGTGGTGCATATATGTCAGCATAAAATCAAAAAGTGGGTTTAATCCTGTGCTGTGAAGAGGAACCTCTAGGTGGAAGAGAGCTGGAGAAGTCATAGTAGGCAGGGATGTGCTCCATGGATTGCTCAAATGTTGTCAGCTGATTTGTCAATTGACCCCATTATTTGACTGTAGTTCAGTATTGTGAAATATTCTTTAAAATTAAGAATACTACTATGAAGGTAGCAGGCCGCCTTATATCTTTACATGCATTTTTTAATTGTTGCTGTTACTTTAGTTGTGTTTTTAATTTCTTTTTTATGTATAGCATATCAAAACCTGTTGATTAAATTTTCTTCTTTTTTTTGTTTGTTACTTAAAAAGTCAATGCTTTAAAAGTACTTGAATGTTATCTGACTCTATGTCACCAGTTAATTGAATGGTTCTTTCTGACAGATCAATCCTGAGTTCTAAGGTTTCAGAAGAAAGACTTGAATTCACTGGATGCATTTAAGTTAGAGAAAAGAGCAGCAGAAGGAGAGGGAAAGCAGACTATTAGACATAGTGTCCGCTTAGTAAGGGACACGGGTGGCGCTGTGGTCTAAACCACAGAGCCTAGGGCTTTCCAATTGGAAGGTCGGCAGTTCAAATCCCTGCGACGGGGTGAGTGCCCGTTGTTCGGTCCCAGCTCCTGCCCACCTAGCAGTTCAAAAGCACGTCAAGTGCAAGTAGATAAATAGGTACTGCTCCGGCGGAAAGGTAAACACCATTTCCATGCGCTGCTCTGGTTCACCGGAAGCGGCTTAGTCCTACTGGCCACATGACCAGGAAGCTGTCTGTGGACAAACACCAGTTCCCTCGGCCTATAGAGCGAGATGAATGTGCAACCCCCGAGTTGTTTGTGACTGGACCTAACGGTCAGGGGTACCTTTACCTTCTACTGCTTAGTAAACTGTGGTTTTGACTTCTGGGTCTACTTCCCATCCCCTCCTCCCCTTGCATACCGACTCTGGTGCTCCTCTTGTGGTTTGCTTTAACCACACTTTACCATCATTTGAATCAGGAAACACTAGTTTGAACTTGGCCTACAGGATATTAAACTCCTATGTCAGAGATGGGCTGTGGACCCAATATGAATGCCAATTTGAGGTAGGCGGGCCTGAGGAAGGGCAGTATACTTGCCTCAAAATGGGACTCTGTTCTAGTGGAATAGTGTTTGCATTTCCAAGTACCCACTTTCCAATACCCCACCACCACCAAAATCTACATGAGAAGCAGCCCTTATGAACCATAAATAAATAAAAATCTGGAATAATTACGTTAAATGCAAGATTACTAATACATAGTTTGTCTGTGTAAGTTTGAAATTGGAAAATGCTAATTTATTGAAGACTTCAAAACTTAGCATTGCTATTGAGCAGAGTAAAATCATTGTTCTTCGTTTTGATATCTTTTCTAAAAAGATCTTGCTTATATCCTAATTTTTTAAATACGCGCTGCTGAAGAGCTATCACATATTTTTATGATGTTTAATTGGAACCAAAAAAGATTGACTATTCATTGATTCTTGACCTGCCAGTACCAAGGAAAATAATTTAGTTAATAAGAATTTTCATGAGGTCTGAATTTAAATGCATGAGGATTCTGCCTTTCCTATACAGTAATAGAAACTAATTTAAAAATTCTATAAGAGCCTGAGGGTTTGTGGCATCAAATATAAAGAAAGTAGATCCACTTAAGGAAGATAGCACAATTTTCTTAGCTATCTACTGCACACGTGGAGTTTCTTTTATACATGCAGACATGTACACTTGCAGTATATTAAAATATAAAGTTTGACTTAAGGTTTGAGGCATAACATTTGTAGTGTTTTGGTTGTCAAAGTGATGTTGTGCTTCTAAGCAAAAACAGTCTGAACTGAGGAAAATACAAAAGTGCCAGTGTGTGTTAGACACAATAGAGAGGGTTTCTGGCGTGAGGGGGGAGGAGAGGTTGGTGTCATAAAGTTCAGAAAGGGTTAAAGAGTTCATAAAAAATGAAGGATCCTAATATTAAAGCAGGGGGGAAATGTGTGGACACATTTTTTTTTTATACACTTCAACTGTCAACATTTCTAATCAAATCATCTAGCCATCTTGCTTCTTAAATGATACAAGCAATATTTCCTGTAATAAATACCTCTAAGTCTAATGAGAGGCCCTAAGGCAACTTCAAATGTATGAATTCATTATAATTGAACAACGTAATCTGTAGGACAAGGCAGCTTGCTCTCCTGCCTTTTAACTCCATACAGTCAGGGTGTTCTATGAAAAATGTTATACATTTTGTTTACAATGTATTGTTGCTGTTTGAAGTATTGTATGTTCCTGTAGAACATAAGATTGGGACACATAATGGAGGAAAAATCAAGGAGGCAATCTTTCATTTTGTTCTTGTATGAAAAATTCAAAAGAGTGAAAACTCACCCAGAGAAATTTTGCAAGGATATTATTTTCCAATGTTTCGATCAATTTGTCTGTCAACCATGCTGAGAGGTGGAAGGGGCCAGCAAAAGCAATTTAGCTTGTGAGGTCCAAAATAGAAATGTTTTAGGAAACCCTGTCACATGTCATTTCTATGTATTAAGCTGCTGTGTGTTTTTGTGTAGTAGCGATGTTGGGAAGAAAACTTGATATCAATCATCTAAGTCAGCTGTAGATATCTGATAAAGAGTTCTTGTGCATAGAAATAGGAAATATTTAAGCTAATATTGTACCTTTGGACTTCACTGATTCCTGGCTGGGTTTTTTTGGATTTTGCTGCTGCTATTTTATTTTTTTGCATTCCTGTTTGGGTTAATTAATCATACTTAGTGGTATTGTTTGTCAGTGAGCATCATTTACCTTATCCACCCACTTAAAAAAATCAAGTAGATCTTATATTTGGTAAATAGCGCTATCTATTCATAATGTTTGCAAATATAAAATGTGGACTGTTGTGCTTGCAGCCTGGAAGGGAAGAACTAATACATTGGGCATGATTCAAGCGTTGCAATTTTTACATACAAATACTCACAGAATTCGGTAACAAAAGAGGCAGAGGATGGTATTGAGTTTGTCTTCCCAGTAATAATTGGGAGGGAAGTGGTCTGGATTACTGTTGATTTCTGCTGTTTCAAGTCTTGCTGGTCGTTTGGTCTCCTCCCCTTTTACAAGTATAGGATCTGTTCAAGCACCCAAATTCTCTGAGGCCTAATGGATATCTGATAAAAGAGGGCTAGTGGTGCTCTTACTCCCCCGCTCATGTCATGATAGTTTCTCGCCCCCAAACAATAATAAAGCTGCATGTCATAGTTTATATTTAAAGCAACACTCAGTGGGTAGTGCCATAATTCAGTGGACTGTTCAGACTTTTCAGCAAAATTATAGAATGTCCAAGTGACTAATGCTCAGCCCTAACTGAGTGGTGAATGGAAAAGGTTGGCATGGATACAAAATTGTGAGTTTTAAAGGCCAGCTTTGCTGTTTTTGTTTTGTTTTGTTTTGCCAGTTTGCAAACCCTTGCAAAATTGCCTCAATTCTTAGGACCAGACATAGTTGCAACCTGCCAGAGTAGACTACCCAGAAATGTGGGTGTTGTCCCTTTCCTGACTTAGACCATTGATTTTCAGATGGTATCCAAGTGCAGAAGCATAAAATGAAGGTCACACCTGAAAGTCTAGAGTTGAGTTCTACCCCATATGTTCTACTGGGGTGAGGGGAGCCTCACAATTCTGGCAATGACTTAACCTCTTTCATTTTGCTTTCCTCACCACCAAGTCATGAGAGCAGCTGGAACACTACACATTCTTTAGAAATACAAGGCAGTTGACATGTTGCATGTTGCACTGTTCTTATGTTGCACTGTTCTTGTTTTGTACACCCAGCAGGCAACGGTGCCCAGAGACTGTGTCCCCCCCCCCCGCAAATGTCTGCCACCTCATATAACAATGATGGAAATGGCAGCAGAAACTAAACCCTGTATTTTGTGCAGAAATCTGGAGGAATACCCTCTCTTAAACAACGGCATCTAGAGAGACATCCTTAACTAAAACACCTGAGGCATAATCCCAGATTATGGGATGTTATCTGAAGGGAAGGCATTTCCAGGACTTGGTCTGAGATTTTGTTGAAGCTAAGCAGGACTGGGTTTGCCAGTTACCTGGATAGGAGGTGAGAACCCTTTGTACAACCCCCTTGAGTTCCCTGATGGATGTGCGGTGGGATACAAATGCAATCAAATCAATAAAAGATGGTGTGGGAATGCTTGTTTGTGAATTAGCTACTAGTGAAAATCAGAAAATGAAGAGCTAATAAAACAGGGGCTACATAGGATAAGTTAAAACCACATTCGGTCCCTGCAACTTGTAAGCTCATGAGTAGAATAAATCCCAGAATAATAGTTTAATTTTAAACCTTTAACAGCAATAAATAAATAAAAAATACTAACATTGCCCAGAAAAATGAATTTGGAATCTACTGTCCAAGCAGAACTTGAGGTTATTCTAGACATGCTAACATGTGAAGTATGATTGCACATATACTCACCAAGCAAGTTTGGTCCAATTAAAAGTATCGCCTGCCCTACTGTATGTCTTTCTCTTGCATTGCAACAACAAAATAAGGGCTCTTGTCACCCCTAAGGCATTGCGGTGATATTGAAACTGAGTGAAAATGTCACTTTCTAGAATTCACAGTTATTACAGGCAACTTAAATCCAACTAGATAGAACAATCATTTCCCTGAATCCAAAGACACGTTTGACTTTTTTTTGTCTTCCCACTTCCCCCAAAAATTACATTTAATGAGCATGTTAACGAAGGGAAGATTAACCGTCCTATCCAAGACTACTGTAGAGGGGTTTTTGTGAAATGAAATTTCTGGCTTGGTATGTGTGATTTTTGTTTGTTTGTTTTTCACAAAATATTGGTTTATTGAGAGATATGTTAGCCTCAATTGACATATTGACATTTGCAGGAAGGGTGGTTATTGTCTTGAGAAATACAATTGTACGCTGACAGATTCCTATCATTATTCGGAACTGTTGCTATGGGTTAGTGAGACAAGTCTAATAAATAATGAAAGTGAATCATATTGGTGGGAACAGCTGTGGAAAAACAGTGGAATACACAGTGCTGACATGGGCTAACTTCTGCTCAGCCATGACATCATGCAGTGGTAATGTCACGCACTACAGTGAGGAAATTGACTTACGGTATATTATAACTTCTGCTACAGGCTGGTAATTAACTTGTGTCGCCACTGTAACTGCATTTCTGAATAATTAGCAGCAGAGAGGGTAGCTGGATTAACAATGAAGTCTTCACTTTGTGTCCTATTAAGTCCCTGGAGGCTTTGCAGAAGCAGCTCAGTTAGATGGTACTGGTCATGCAGGAAGTAAAGTTGCATGTAGAATCATTCTTTTTATTGTTTCTAGTAGTTTAAATTCTCTTTTCAGAGCTTCGTGAGCTTTATTATTTGACAGCTGTGGGCATGTTTCTCACCGGACTACATCTGATTTGCAGTTTCATTGTTAGCCGTTGACAGCAAGGGTGGAAAGGCAGGAGTAAGCCTATTTCTGGGTGAATTACATAACAGAGGGAGGCTCATCAGTTTCGCTGTGGCATGACCTGGTTTGGTTACATGTATGTCAACTTAGCAGAAAGCTCTAATTAACCTTCGCCTGAAAAAAAAATTAAATTGCTTCAGCAAGCATTAGTCTACAAACTGATTGTTGCTATTGTTTCTGGAAGCTAGGAAGATTAACTTATACTGTAAAGTGCATATTAAATAAGATTATTATTAGTATTAGTATTAGTATTACTGCTTGATAACATCGTGACAACTGCAGACTTCAAGGAAGGGCCTACATGGGATGACAAAATTTCTCTTTCATCTGTGAATAGGAATGGTAATTCCGTAGCCTTTTAAACATGTCTATGATGAGCATGAGACAAGGACAACGTATATTTATTAGAATGCCTGAATAGAGCCTTTGAAGGGTTCCCTGTAACTTCACTTCTGAGTGACATTTTCACTCAGTTTCAATATCACCACAATGCCTTCAGGGTGAGAAGAACCCTTATTTTGTTGTTGCAATGCAAGAGAAAGGCATACAGGGAACCACCAGAAGGCCCTTGGAGTAGACCTCAGGATCTGGGATGAATGGTGGGGGTGGAGAGCTGTATGATCAATTTCCTTCAGTCATGCAGTCATTCCAATAGACCTGAAATCACATTCCATCAAATTTCAAACCTGTTTTCTTCAAGGATCGGCTGCTTGATCCAGTTTCCCATGGATCTGCATATGACATCAGGTAGGCGTGGTTTGGTTTGGGAGAAACAGCCCCCTAATTTCAAGAATTTTTTTTTTGGTAAACATCATGCTCTTTCTGTGGGGAGCAAAAAGTGGGTTTTGAGGCATTACTGCATCCTTCTCCACAGTGTTGCAGTGCCCTGTGACAGTTTTTGTGTTAACAAGTCTGCTAAACTTGTAATCATCAGGGGAAAATAAATAAACATTTGCTACAATTCAGGTCTTTCGGTTCTTCTCCTTTTCAGTGCAAACAAGTTGGATTTGATATAGGTCTCTGCTGGTGTTTAAATAAAAAACATATACATAAATTATTTATTTTTAGTGTAGCTCTGATTGTGGCTTAACTAACTAATATGCTTAACTACACTCCCAACCTTGTAGACATTAGGGTGGGGAGAAAGAGAGGATGAACAGTACCACTTAACCTAGCCACACTTATTTTGCTCAAATTGACGAGTAGAAATTTCCCTTTCATTGACTGAATGTCTGCGGTTCAGCTTGAAACCCAAGAAACAGTTATGTAAGGCCACGTAGCCTGCAGAGACTGGATCAGTGGACTCAAAGGTTGCCATAGTAAGACAAGAACTTAGAAAGGGTTAGAGATGCTGTCATATGTTGCAATGTAGGTTGTTAGGGTTCTCTGAATTTCCAAGTTATTCCAATGCTTGGGGAAAAAAATCAGTTCTCCTAATAATTTGCTCTTGTAATCATTGGATTTTGTTACTTCTACCTTTACAGCTCATTGGAAGTCTGCTTGTTTCTATTTTATTTTATTTTATTATATTATATTTTAAAAACTGATGAATTCCAAAATGTAAGTATACCTTCTGAAAAGAGATCTCGACCAATGATAAGTTCCTTTTTGTGTAGAAAACTGTTTCCCAACATAGAAGAAACTTCAAATTCTCCATCACATGTTCTGTTTACTTCAGTTTAATATTGATAGTAGGTTGATATACCATCAAAGGGGGCGGGGAGCTGTTGGATATTGGACACACCATCTTTGTCTGGTAAGTACTAACATGGAGTGAGGGATGAATTAGCAGACATTCAAATGAGGCACTTTCAGGTGTGTGGACATTTCATGTTGCACCATGGTCTCCTGGGAGGAAGAAACTCATAATGGCTAAACCCCTATCTCTGCAAATAAATACCTGCCTAATAAACGTATTGTCTCAGTCTAAACTTAGGAATTTTTCTATATGAGGAGGTAATACTAGGAGTGTATCTCGGAGTTAATCCAAATATGTACTTTCCAAATCTGCTCTGAAGGGTTCGGAGACCCTCTAGAGCAGACTTTGGGGGAGGAAGGGGGAATTGTGCCAGAGCAAATCCATTCATGCAGCTTTAGATTCTGCTCATGTTCTTTCTCAGTTCACACATTATTGCCATCTAAATGCTGTAAGCATTATGTTCTGGGCACCTACTGGCTCTTAACTCAATATCATTGGTGACAAGTTGTAGCCATAGTCCACTGATTTTGGCTGCCTTTGATAGCTACGCTAAAACCTGTGGTTGCCAGGACCCTGTCCGCTCCCATTGGAGACTGTGATGTTGTGCTTTGGAATTTGGCTCCAAGCTCAGGAAGTGGGGTGGAGCCTGTCTCTGCTGTACTGCATTTTTGACATGCCAAGATTGGCCCCCAAATTCAGTGGAACTTGTAGGAGCCACAATCCTTCTGATCCTAGAAAAGGGAAAAATGGGGACTGGAAATAGTTCCTATAGTTGAATCACTTCTGAGTTCTTTGGGAACACAATGTGTTAAGGAACTTGGAATACCTTGGAAGTGCACCATGGCACGAACGAGCACTTCTCCTCTTGAGGTTAGAGGGTAAGTAGGGAATGGAGATTTTCCCACACAGTTCTTTTAAGGTCTTCTGAAGCACATGCTGGGATAAAATCTTAGAGTTGGAAGGGACCCCAAGGGTCATCTAGTCTAACGCCCTGCAATGCAGGAATCGCAGCTAAAGCATCCATGATGGATAGCCATCCAACCTCTGCTTAAAAACCTCCAAGGAAAGAGAGTCCACCACCTGTTGTGGGAGTCTGCTCCACTTCTGAACACCTCTTACTGTCAAAATGTTTTTCCGAATGTTTAGTCGGAATCTCCTTTCTTGCAACTTGAAGCCATTGGTTTCAGTCGTACCCTCCAGAGCAGGAGAAAACAAGCATGCTCCCTCCTCCATGTGACAGCCCTTAAGATATTTGAAGATGGCGGTCATATCGCCTCTCAGTCCCCTCTTTTCTAGGCGAAACATACCCAACTACTTCAAGCGCTCCTCATAAGGCTTAGTTTCCAGACCCCTGATCATCTTGGTTGCCCTCCTCTGCACATGTTCAGGTTTGAAATGGAGGCTGGGGCTTGCCTTATTGTAGTTTGGAGGCTCTTGGAGAACCCCAGAAAGACAGTAGACCAGTGGCAATGATCCCCTGTCCTTGCCCCTTTTTAAAATCTAGATGAGGACTGGGACTCGTGATCATTAGAAAGCCATAGTTTAAAGAAAGGTGGCCATCTTAGTCTGTGGTACCTAAAAGTACAACAAAATTATTATGTTGCACATGTCCATGGACTGTAGTGCACTTTATCAGATGCACGAGTCAGTAGCTTGCGTTGCAGAAATACAGTATATAAACATCTTTGGGGTTGTGGGGGGGGGAAATTGTAAACTGAGGTCAGAAGGAAATGAAATGCAGAAAGTACAGGCAGTTATACAGTAATTACACTATTAGAACTGATTAGTCACAAAATGTTGTTGATAACACAAACATCCTGGCATTGGTAAGCCAATGTCCATTCCTTGCATTAATACACTACACCCCCCCTTTTTTTTGCATTATGTCTTCTAACTCTCATTTCCTGCATTAAAACGGCTGCAGTGGTTGTCGGTTTGTTTCTGGGCCCAGTTAAAGGTGGTCACATCAGTGTTTAAAGCTCTTAATGATCCAGGTCCCAAATATCTGAAATACTGTCTTCTTATCTACAGTCCTTCTCATGTGTTAAGATTATCATTATCATTGTTATTTATTAAATTTGTATACTACTCTTCACCCGAAGATTACAAGGCGGTTCACAAAATGAAAATATAAACTGAGAACACAAAAGACACAATAAAACAAAAACAACCAATAACAACCCCCCTGCAACACACAAACACATTTAAAAGGCTATAGAATGTTAATCAGCCAAAGGCTGCTTAGAGAAACGTCGTTACCTGGTGCCTAAAAGTATATAATGAAGGCCTCCCTGGGGAAAGTACTTCACAAATAGGGAGCCACTGAAGAAAAGGCCCATTCTTGTGTTGCCACCCTCTGGACCACTCATGGAGGAGGCAAATGAAGAAGGGCCTCAGATTATGATAGCAGGGTCTGGGAAGGTTCATATGGGGAGAAGTGGCCATTGGATGAGGGGACCTTCTTAGTACAGTGGTACTTCTAGTTACGAACTTAATTCGTTCCGGAGGTCCATTCTTAACCCCAAACCGTTCTTAACCACATGATTTCCATTCTCATCCTGGGGCAAACTTCTCAACTCGAGGTAACTCTTCCAGGTTAGCGGAGTTTGTAGCCTGAAGCGTTTGTAACCTGAGGCGTTTGTAACTCAAGGTACTGCTGTAGTTCCATCCCACTCAGAAGTTTTGTAGCAGTAGCCCAGGAGAGGATATTCTCTGTGGCAGCCCCTAAGTTTAGGAATTCCTTCCCCACAGAACTGTGTTTGGCATCTTTATTATGCAGTTTCCATCTTATGCTGACGACACAACTCATTACTCTGGTAACATTTACCTGATAATATTTAGAATGCACCCTATGCTTGTGATTGTACTGTTTTTAATACTGTATTTTAAATTGTTATAACCCACTCTGGGACCTTAAACTGAATTTATAACAACAAAAAACAATACTTAGTTCTATTGTTAAAGTACACATCAATCTCTTTTTAAAACACACACATGATTATCTGTACAGTAAGGCAACTCCACAATCCCTTGCATGGACAACCTGGTATTGCGCTTCTTGTGCTAGATAGATACTGGCACTTCTTGAGGCTATAAAATCTGATCCTCCTTCCACCCCCACCCCCCCAACATCTCAGCAGGCTCTTCAGATACATACTGGAGGAACAATTTTGTAAGATGATGCTCACAGCATGGGACATATTACTTTTTGGTTCGTGATGGCAGTCAGTCTGCATTTGTGAAACTGGTAATCTCTGTGTTGTGCATAGCTGCTAAATAAAATTATACATAGAGGTTGGATAAATTTTAAAAATAGATGTCCTATTTCTGTTTAACGTAGGGCGGGGGAGGTAATCCAGTCCATTTAGTGTTTAGGCTCTCCCCACCCCACCCCCAAGCTCTGTACTTTTGCAAAAAACAAAAAACCACACACACCAGTTTACTGTAAGTAATTAGTAGAACTTTAAATATAACAGTATGAATACTACTACTCCAAAGAGGCTAAAATACATACTGGCACAATTTAACCAATTCCCTCAGTCTCCCTCAGCATGAGAAGTGGCAGCATAACTGTAAACAGAAAGGCCAAGGACCCCTTGCTTCTGTTTCACAGGGTGTTCCAAACACCAGTGCTATTATTCACAGGAAAAATTACTGTAAAAACACTTCATAAACTTGTAATAAATCGAAGTCAGTGGCTTTTCTTCCTCAATGCCAAAAGCAGGCATGTGGAATTAACAAAGGGCTATCTAATAGAGAAAGTTCCCTGTTCATTTTGATCAAGTAAAAGTACCACCCAGGCTTACAGATGTAAACAACTGTTCAATAAATAGTATTTTAAAAGATTTGATAGTAGTTACTAATTTCTGGATATATTTCCTTTTTTGTGTTTATCTACATCCAACAAATATTGTCCGATTTAATAAGCACAAATCTTGATCCTGTGTCGTTCTTTATTTTCTCGGCAATCACTCGTAGCCGAGTAAGATTGTCTTCCATGAAAACTGTGCTAACAGTGACTCTGTAAGTGACTGTGGAGGCCAATTCTGGATCTACACATCCTTCCAGTATGGGGACACAGGTTTCCAGGCAGGAGTTGATCACGGTGAAGATTTGCCAAACATGCCTTCCTCTTAGCTCGTTTCTCCTTTTCTCCCTGAGTTCATGCTTCTTCAAAGAACACTACACTTTTGATAAAGGCAGTTCTCCAATTGGAGCGCTCGCAGACCAGTGTTTCACAGTTATCAATGCTTATACTAAATTTTTTAAGATTTGCCTTGAGAACATCTTTAAACCTCTTTTGTTGTCCACTGGTATTTCGCTTTCCATTCTTAAGTTGGTTTGGAAGTCGATAATCAGGTATTGGAACAACATGACCAGTTCAACAAAGTTGATGTCGAAGAATAATTGCTTCGACACTGGTGATCTTTGCTTTTTCCAGTACACTGACATTAGTTCACCTGTCTTCCCAAGTGATGTGTAAAACTTTTCGGAGACACCGTTGATGGAATCTTTCGAGGAGTTGGAGATGGCGTTTATAAGTGGTCCATGTTTCACAAATGTACAGTAAAGTTGGTAGTACAATGATCCACTCGCTGGATCATCACCTTGATCATGTTTAATGTGTAATGTGCTGTACAAATGGTTCTTCTTGCTGGGTCCTTGCATCTAGCATCAAGGCTGTGTGCCTGGTCCGCTTTGCTAGATTAGTGCCATGCATATGGTGTCGGTCTGTGGAGCGGAGTGTGAATGCAGGAGGGTGATAAAGGGTCTGGAAGCCAAGCCTTATGCATAACGGTTGTGGGAGCTGGCTATGTTTATCCTGTTAAAGAGGAGACTGAGGACATATGATAGTCATCTTCAAATTTCTAAAGGGTTGTCATATGGAAGATGGAGCAAGATTGTTTTCTCCTGCTCTGGAGGCTAGGACCTGAACCAGTGGATTCCGCTGTTCGATGGTAGAACAGTCTCTCTCAGGAGGTGGTAGACGCACCATCCTTGGAGGTTTAAAAGCAGAGGTTGGATGGTTTTCTGCCATGGATGCTTTAGTTGAGATTCCTCCATTGAAGGGGGTTGGACTAGATGGCACTCAGGGTGCCTTCCAACTCTACAA
>NC_139608.1:58141921-58164421 GCF_964270895.1 Podarcis filfolensis
CATCAAGGAAGGGCGAGGGGGTTTTTTCCCTGACATTTACAAATAAAGAGGATATGAGTTATTTATTCTAGAATGTTGCTGCAAAGTCCTTATCTACGTGTGGCACTAAACAAGGATTTGTTGTGGGATTTGAGAAGGCTGCGTAGTGCTTCAGTGTTAAGCACCCAAAACTCTAGGGGACTGGCACTAATTTCCTCTCTCTCGTAAAACAACATAGTATTCATAACAACTCAAGAGGCTTGACATAAGTAATGATGGCATATGCAGGCGAAGATTACCACCCCAGCAGTGTAATCAAGGTGCTAGGTACTAATGCAAGTTAAATTGAGACAATAATGCTGAAACTTGCATTGTGGGATTAGGAGAGTACTTGAAATGCTGACATCGGCATCTCCTGAAAGAGCGCCTGTCTTGCTTTCAATTCCTGTTTATACTTAATGACCTCAAAATTTGTATGTCGTTAACACCATGTACTGAAGTGGGAGAGAACAAGGTTTGGGAGGGAGAAGATTCCCTGTCTTAGTTGACTTTTGTCTCTTCTGGTAATTGGTGGCTTTTCCTGCCATATTAGAGAGCAGCACATGAAGCAGCCAGGCCCCTGAGGTCTACATAAACATGCTGCTAGCATGGAAAAGCCTCATGCTCCCAAGCACTAGGCAATGATTTACATACTTGGAATGAAAAGTCATTTATGCCAGCAAAATCGTTATTGCTAGAGCAAATTTAAATACTAGTTGTATGGAAATTCTGAAATAAAGTCATATTAAAATTTGATGCTCAGATCAATATTGTGAAACCCAGGTAATTAAAGTTGGCTTGTTTGTTTGGCTCCTTATAAATAAAAAGGGCTTAATACAGACTAATTACACAGAATCCTTCGTATACTGTAGGATAATAATGGCAGCAATTTAAGGCAATATTAAACGGGAATTAATAAAAGGGTAGTGAGTCACTTCTACTGTATTAAGCTGTGTAAAATGATATCTCATCTCAATTTAACTTTCAGCCCACTGCTATATGATTGATAAGCCCTGAAGTTTTATGGGGATAATCTGAAATGTTTGCTGTGTCTAATTAATAACACCTATTTTTGATTGTTGACTGGCAAAAAATTATGTTGACCCTTCTGACCTAGGAAGTTAATGTTTATAATGTTTATAATATTTTGGAGATTTTTTTTGTGGTTAAATGAACTGTATGGGCTTTCCAATTAGTCTAGGCTTGTTATTAAAAAAACAACAACCAATAAACAAACACCTGTTCTCTTTTGAAAAGTGCTACTCCAGCCTGAATAGTTCATGTGTTTTTAAATTGCTATTGTATGTTATCTTTGGATGAAAAGCCCTGGGTATAAGGGTCATAAAGAAGTGTAGAAATTTGTGTGTGGTGAAACGTTACTTTAAATATTCGGTCTAATGTAGAATGTCGTAGATTTTACATTTGTGTAAATTTACTACTGTAAATGTTTCTTCCTCAGACTTCATTGAGGACACCATTGTTTACTAGCTGTATTTCAGATTTAATGTGTGCCGCGTATTATCTGGTGTGAGACAATTTTGAATAACTGCAAAACGATTTGATATCTCCTGTTTATTTTCAAAGTGTGGTTGGGAAGGTTTTCTCCTTAGCAACCTTTAGGCCATTTCTCTTTGGAGAGGTAACCTGTATTCCTGTCTGGTACCGTGTGTCATGTATGTGTTAGCGTTTCTACCCTTTTAGCTGGGTCCAAAGCTGTGCTGAAGGTCATGATTTCTCATTGAACACTTTTTTTGTATTAAAAAACTGCTGGTATTGTTCATTAATTTCTTTCTTCCCTTCAAATGCCATGTCAGCCCTCTGAAGAAATTCACAATGCCAGTGGCCCTTAGACAGCTTTTCACCATGGTCCAGTGAAAGTTCCTGATGAAATTACAGGTGCAGGGAAATGCAGAATTAGAAATCTGATGTTGCAATACTTGTGAAGCTATAGCTTTGTTGATGACAGGACAATTCCATTTTTGACAGTTTAATTTACTGTTGCCAGTGGACAAGAGCAAAAGGAGAATGTGGGGTTAGCCACCTGCCCCCATTGTACTGTGCCTCACATTCTAGGTTGCAAAATCATGACTCTCTCTCAACCTGTCGTGCTCAAATGAGAAGGTTTTCAGCTGGGAAAATGGAATATATCAGTGCATGTAATATTGCTTGACCTCATAAAACAAAAGGAAAAATTGCAGATTCTGACAGCCATTATGAATCTTGTATCAGCATCCAAACGACTCTGGGCTGAGTACAGTACATGTTTATAATAGAAAAAAACAGCACTGCTGCGTTGACTTACAATATGGAGCAAAAAATGACTTGTCAGTAATTCGTTCTAAGATGTTAAAGAGGCTGTTGAATTTACTAGTATATACACAAAAGAATGTTTAGCCTGGAGCAGAATGCAGAAATAGTCTATACGCAGAGGTGGTCTGTTGGAGCTATTTGTGGTATTAGATTGTTACAGGAAGCAAATAGTAGAATCTAGGCTAGGCTACTCACTGAAAGATATGTAAAACCTTACTAATCTGCAAAATGTGTGAACTACTCCAGCAGTTCCAAGGGAAAAAATAAATAACATTCTGCAGAAACAAAGCAGATAAAAAATCCAAACAAACTTAAGGGTATGAAGCATATGGAATTGAGGCCTAATTTCTACCTTGTCACTGTCTATCCACTAGATATTCCATGTTTGTCAATTCATTGAATTTAGTGTGTTTTCTTGACTGTTTATTATATTTTAAAAGAATGTTTTACATGTACAGAACACATGTGCAACCATTCTTTTTTTAAAAAAACAACAAACCAAGCACACAAACATCTCATGATGTTGTTTTCT
Source organism: Podarcis filfolensis (assembly GCF_964270895.1). Taxonomy (NCBI): domain Eukaryota; kingdom Metazoa; phylum Chordata; class Lepidosauria; order Squamata; family Lacertidae; genus Podarcis; species Podarcis filfolensis. The sequence goes on from NC_139608.1 coordinate 58,144,782, forward strand.
TCTTTCTTACTGTCTTCAGGCTGATTCAGAAGTTTTGAATGCCTCCATGGCACACACCACTGTACACTGAACTTGTGGTGCCCTAAATATAGGCACCCTGACAAATATAGGCATCCTGGCAATAGCACATGTAAGCAAGTGAAACGTGGACCACTTTCTCCATGCAGATGGAGAATCCACTCAGTGGATTTGTAACTGGCTGACTGACCGAACCCAAAGGGTGCTCATCAATGGTTCCTCTTCATCCTGGAGAAGAGTGACTAGTGGGGTGCCACAGGGTTCTGTCTTGGGCCCGGTCTTATTCAACATCTTTATCAACGACTTGGATGATGGACTCAAGGGCATCCTGATCAAATTTGCAGATGACACCAAACTGGGAGGGGTGGCTAACACCCCAGAGGACAGGATCACACTTCAAAACGACCTTGACAGATTAGAGAACTGGGCCAAAACAAACAAGATGAATTTTAACAGGGAGAAATGTAAAGTATTGCACTTGGGCAAAAAAAATGAGAGGCACAAATACAAGATGGGTGACACCTGGCTTGAGAGCAGTACATGTGAAAAGGATCTAGGAGTCTTGGTTGACCACAAACTTGACATGAGCCAACAGTGTGACGCGGCAGCTAAAAAAGCCAATGCAATTCTGGGCTGCATCAATAGGAGTATAGCATCTAGATCAAGGGAAGTAATAGTGCCACTGTATTCTGCTCTGGTCAGACCTCACCTGGAGTACTGTGTCCAGTTCTGGGCACCACAGTTCAAGAAGGACACTGACAAACTGGAACGTGTCCAGAGGAGGGCAACCAAAATGGTCAAAGGCCTGGAAACGATGCCTTATGAGGAACGGCTAAGGGAGCTGGGCATGTTTAGCCTGGAGAAGAGGAGGTTAAGGGGTGATATGATAGCCATGTTCAAATATATAAAAGGATGTCACATAGAGGAGGGAGAAAGGTTGTTTTCTGCTGCTCCAGAGAAGCGGACACGGAGCAATGGATCCAAACTACAAGAAAGAAGATTCCACCTAAACATTAGGAAGAACTTCCTGACAGTAAGAGCTGTTCAACAGTGGAATTTGCTGCCAAGGAGTGTGGTGGAGTCTCCTCCTTTGGAGGTCTAAGCAGAAGCTTGACAACCATATGTCGGGAGTGCTCTGATGGTGTTTCCTGCTTGGCAGGGGGTTGGACTTGATGGCCCTTGTGGTCTCTTCCAACTCTATGATTCTATGATTCTATGATCTATGATCACTGCCTGGAAGTAGGGCTTGCATTTGTCTACAGGACAGTTCCACATATGACAGTTCTAAACATCTGAACCAGACTGTTCTCACTTACATACCTATGTGCAGAAATGTGACTGTTATAATTTACTAGTTAAGCATATGAATATTCACAATTTTGATTCAGTTTGAAAACTATGGAATAAAATACTTACATCAATAGAGTACATAGCACCAGGTAATGGCGCATAATGATTGTAGATTCCTTTCCCCTTGGTGCTTGCCACGAGTTGTGAGATTAAAACTCCTTTAGCAAAACCTTGTTGATATTAATTTCTGTAGGTAATGTTGTTTGAAATTCTGTGCAGGTTTGTTTGGAAGTAAGTCCAGTTGATCTTGGTGGAGCTTGGTACTAAGTTAGTGTCCTTAGAACATCAATCTTCTCTTACTTATACTTGGAGTTCTGTGTGTCTTGATGATATGTCTCCTCAAAATACAGTTTCCAGCTAAACTATTTTTATGCTCCTGTTTTATAGTATTCTATTAGCAAATGCATGTATGCTATTTAGGTTAATCAAGTTAGTGATGCTTTTAATTTCCTTGAAGTGTGAAACAGATACAGGAATGTATGGGGGGTTGGTTGTTGTTTTTTTTAAATATTCATTGGCTATGACAGCAGGGAAGCTTGCATACTACTGCATCATCAGAAGTTGCAATAAAATGTAACATCTTATTCACTGGAACATGCTTGACAACATCTGTCTATATGCCACAACTTTAAATAATTGTATGTCAGCAAGCTAATGTATGTGCTTGCTTCCAGACATCGATGTTTTCAGATCAGGTTGGCCCCATAAAGAGTATCAGGAATGATACTCTTTCAAATCTTTAGGGAGTAGAGACTGTTCTTGCTTTGGCTAATTGGGATGGCTTATGTGTGGGCAGGTTATCCTCTCATCCTGGCTGCGGCAGTGATATTTACCTTTCTCTTCTTTCTCAAATGGGGCCTAATACACAACATAGTGTTTCTTGGCTGCTTTGTGTTTGCTGGAACTTAAGTGCACTTGAATTAAATTGCAGCTCATGAATGCAGTAAGAGTGCCAGCATGTTGAAATAAAGCAAAGCCATTGGGTCAGGATTATCACTCACAATTATTATCTGTGAGCCGTCAGGAATCTAAAAGTGTCTGAAAATAATTCTGTAGCATAAACGTTGTTCTCCTTTTGGCTAACCCCCCCCCCCAAAATGGCAGCCTGATCCTCCCAGATATGGGATAAACATATAAAAATTAAATGTGTTTTAAAATGTATCAGTATGAAGGCTTGGTGAACACTTTATGCTAGCAGGGGTATTCAGAACAGTACTGTTGCAGATAAATGCCCACCTGTTCTTTACTAGAAGACACTGATTTGGTCTCTTACTTTAACTTGAATCCAAGTAGTAGCAGAGAAGGTTGCTTACAGTCCAGTGCTTGTAGACATGTTTTTATATGGGGTTCAAAAGTAATTACATTAAACAGACTGATTTTATGTATGGACCAGTCTGACCCAAACCAGATGAGCACAATCGGAGGGCTTATCAGCAGAGTGGATAGATATTCCTCTTATATTTGGTTTTGGTAGCAATATAAAGAAGACGGTTGAGGGCACCAAACAAATGCAAAACATATTGCAGTGTCTCATTCTTCATCTGGAAAAAAGGTAGTCCCAGATATTTGCAAGATACTAAATCTATAAGCCATTCTATAGGAGGCAAAGAATATTAAAAGATTTGAGTGGTGGTACAACTAATCTCCCTGTACGATAAAACTTTCTTTCAAGTAAACTTTCTCATTTACAGAAATAGTGACTTAAATGTGTTTGCATGTGCATGTGCTATAACATTCTCTGAGCCCATAGGATAGGGGGGACTCAATGAACATCATGTCAGGAAGGATGGTGAAAGCTAATTGAAAGAGCACATCAGGTTTCTCCATGTGATTGAATCTGGGAAATTATTACTTTAAAACAATAACTGTACTACAGGGTGGCATCCATATGGAGTTGTTCTTAGTGTATTTGGATTAATGGTGTTAATACATGAAACTGGTGGTCTGTTTGCTTGAAATTTTCTCTTGGTAATGTATGTTCTTGAATTACTCTGAGAAGGCTAGCTCATCCTGTGATAGCCCTGCTTGCGGTGCAGCATGATTTCATCATATTCTTTGTCCTTTGATTGTCTCTACCCAGTTTGCTTCATTCCTACCCTGTAGTATACTGTGCCTCTTTTTAAAAACTTGAATGAATCCTGAAAAATTGCACAAAGGAAGGAAATGGGAACTAGCAAAGCAAGTATGAGAACCATGTGTGTTGCTTTTCTGTTCTATCAACTCCAACAACTTTTAATTCAGTAGTAACAACCATGGTATCTTTCTGAACAGTACTAGGGTCACTGTTTTCTGCTTGTTCCCAACTTACGTGGAAGCCCAGGATGTGGTGCTAAGCAAGTACTTTTTGAACCTTGAGCACTGACTTATGAGGTCCCACCAGATTCCATCTTATGCTGGCTGATATCTGTTTGAAACTGCTGGGAAAGTTTGGGTAACATTGGGTCTACTCTGATTACGACTTAGCTCCCTATCATCCATTGTATTTGCATTTTGGGGGGATGTGGAAAAGCATCCTATACATTTTAATACAAATACTTTATTCATATTATAAAATATATAAATACATTAAAACAAAATTTCCAGTTTTTTCTATCAGCAAGCATTTGAGGGAAGGGATACAAGTATGTGGAATTTTGCTTTCTTTGACCTCATTCAATTTAGAATGAAGCTCACGATTTCACAAATCAGTCACATTGCAAATTGTAAGACAGATAAGTGACAATTGCTGATGTTGTTGTAATTATTGTATTTATTACCTGTCCTTCCATCAATTTAAAAATCAGTATTAAAAACAGTTAAAACACATACATCTCAGGTGTCAAAAGGCCAGTGTAAGGGGCGTCTTCAGCATTTGCTGAAAGCTGTATAGTGAAGGTGCCAGACACATCTGAGGAAGGAATTCCACAAGTTAGGGGCTGTCACAGAGAATGGCCTCTCCCAGCCACACATGAACATCTGAGGGTGGTGGAACTACCAATTTGGCCCCCTCTGCTGATCTTAACACCCAAGAGCATCTGTAGGGATACAGATCAGATATTTGGGTCCTAGGTCCTTTAGGGCTTTAAACACTTAAATTAGACCCAGAAATGAAAAGGCTGCCAATGCAGATGTTTTAGAACAGGGGTTTTATGTGTTCCAAAGGTAATCCCAGCAAGTAATCTGACCAGATGCTATGTAGTCACGTATGCATTATATGCCTGAGATGGGCTGCAGCCAATGGAGAATATGATGCCAGCTTTTCTTCTTCAGGTAATGCATAAAAGATATTGGGCAAGGTGGGCAAAGAAGAATACAGATGTTTTAAATGGAATCTGTCTGCTTAATACCATTGTTCAGCTGTCTATAATAATTCATCTTTAATGTCTCTGTAATTGGTAAGTTATAAAGATCCTAAATTGGTAATAACTGCATAGCATAAATGTATGTGAAATTGCGAAGAGTTCTACTAGAGCTTTTGTGTTGTTGTTTTTAAAAAATTGGTTTGCGGGTAGGAAATTTTTTTCTCTTGCCCTTTTTAACTTACAGTGTGTGTTTAAATTACAGGGAGCATGTGGTTGTACAACAGAAGCAACAACAACAACAACAAAAGCTTTCTAGAGGACCTTTCAATTGTATGATTCTGCCCCCCCCCCCCTTTCCTCCTTGTAAGACTGTCAGTATATGATCCTCAGCCCTGACATGCACACATAGACTAGTTTTTCTCCTTCAGATCAGCAGCTTTGGACAGCTTCTGTTTTTGGCACCCTTTTCAACCTGCTCTGTCTTGTCATTTTAGAGTTCAGTATCTGCTGCTCTGAAGGAAAAAAATTGGGATGGGTTGGACCATTGTATTTGGTCTTTTGACCCTCCATGTTGCCCATGAGCAGTGAAGGATAACTTTTGACGAGCCATGTCAGATGTGACAGGCAATCTAGTTGGGTTGAGTGGAAATGTGCTGTACAAGTTTGAAGCCTTAGTTGAGGGCATTTTTCTGGTGTTCAGTGCATTTAAATTGACACCATACTTCAGTATTTTGTTCATTTAGAAACCATACTATATGTTTACATTTCCTAAATCTGAGTGTCCGTTTTTATTCTTTATGTGGGTAATTTTATAGCAAATTCATTTCAAAAGCATTTTGCATTATTCAACAAACCAAGTGTTTCTATTTCGTTTTTGCATCCTATTTTTTCTTCCCTTCTTCTACAAATAGGTGTTTTTTTGATCAGCTATTCATGTGGTTACAAGTAGCATGTATTCATGACATTACAATGAAAGGACATTAAATTAGTACTACTTCAAAATATACACAGTCAACTATGTCTGAAATAACTAATTCTACTAGCAATTCTGGGAGAAATTTGCCTAATTTTTTGACATTCTGTTTAATCTAAGTCTGAAACTGCATTCTTGCTTGCTTATAAGAAAACATTGCTTAATGTCCTGATATGGAATATCTTCTTTTATAAGAAGATTTTCTCAATAAGTGTGGGACTGCAAATCAGAGAATACAGAACTCTAGGCAAGCAAGTGTGGTATTTGGATAGGGACAGGGGAGCAGAATCTAAAAGTGAGTGGTTATGAATAATACTAAAAATAAGAAATAGGTGATCTATCATGAACCATAATCCAAGCCAGGTGCTTGATGGGACAAGGTGCTGTCATTGAAGCATTTAAATGTTAGAGTCTGTTTCATAGCTCAAGTGCTTTACAAACCAGAATGTTGTTTTATCTAGAGTCTAACTTATTCATGTAAGATTTTTTTTAAAGATATCTTTAAAAAGGATATCTTTAAACTCTGAACCTGCATGATCCTGTGGATAACAATCTAGTATGGCCAAAAGCTTGCATGTGCCCTAGGGGCCGTTTCCCTTTAAAGAAAGGACTAGTCCCCACCCTTCTGCATCACATGCAGTTTTTTAACACCCCCCAAATTTAGAAAAACATTTAGCCATGCAGGTACAGGGATTGGCGGGTTGCTTAGTGTACAGAGTTCACTGAGTTTGTGCCTAGAATCTTTCATAACCAGTATGGTTTTGTTATTTCATTTCCAACTTATTGCCTAAGGGTTTATCAGTTGCCTGGCTTGTCACATCCTAGCTTTACTTCACTATATATTCCAAATTCTGTTTTCATGTTCTCTCTCAATATTTTCTCTGATCTGTCTTATTCAGCATTATTTATTTTGGAATTAATATAATACCCTACCTTTCTGCCAAGTTTCAGGGCAGTAATTTTGTAGACGGCAATATGGATATGTGTGGATGTGCACTCATATATCTTGCATGTTCTGCGTTTATATGCATCTTTAAGATTTAGGCCAAGGGAGAAGGGCCAAATTCCACTTTTAGCCATGAAATCGCGGCAATGGCTAAAAGTGGAAATTTCATATTCATGGTTTTTCACCAAAAAAGTCAATTTCACCTGAATACAATGCCATTACTGCTCCAATTCACTGTGCTCTCTATACGTCCTTGATATGCTCTTTTATGCTTTTGAGGAAATATGACAGAAGATCTTCTTGCTGAAAAGTTGTCATCTAAAGCTCCAGGACTATGTCTGCCCATCCACTACAGTTGAGGGTAGTGGTTTCTTACAAATGTTCGCAGATGCAGTTTGGTTCTCAGTGAATCCAAAAGACAGATGTGTAACTTTTGTGTGAAATGTTAGCTTTTATGTAAGAACGATTGGGGGAAGGGGTCACAAGAAAGGTTCTACTGCAGGAAGGAGGGTATTTTTTTTTTAAAAAATCAGGTTTGGAAAGGGGTTTTGTAAACCTTTGTATTCTCATTCAGACTATAACCTGCTGCTGGGTTGTTATCATCAATTCACTCTGAAAAAAATCATCGCAACCTTCTAACATAATAGTTATCACAGGTGTTAATGCCTCCAGGATTAGCCCATACCTGAAACGTTTACATGTTAAAGCATCATAATAGTTATTAACAGTTGCCATGTAAAAACATGTCCATGATACTAGTTTGTCTAGTTACTACCAGTTATGATAAGGGGAATGTCTATGAAATACATGCTCTCATTACTCCATGTGAGCTCTTGATATACATTTTCTTCTTCTTCCTGCTGAAAAAGTGGCCATCTTTTTTCAAGTGTTGTGCTTATCAACTTTGCTTCCAGGACAGGTGAACAATTCTATAGAGTGATGTACAGATAGTGTTCTTGTAGACTTCATAGCTCTGTCTTCTTCAGTTTTATGGAGCATTGCAAGGGCACCCCTTAATTATATATTGATTACTGTGAGAGACAAGTGGAAACTACTCTGCCACACTCCCTACATGAGGAATGTTGTGAGTATCTATGGGATGTTATGGAAACAGATCTAACAGTTGACATGTCTGATAATGTTATCACTTGGTTCCTCTGCTGACCCTTGCTTTGCTGAGTTGTTTTAGACCTCGACACCAGTGGTGGTCTACTATACTTAAGATCTGAGGTGTGCAGAGATTTCTAAGAACAAAAGTTAAAAGCAAACTCACGTTTGCCTTTATTATTACCCCTATTTCTCTTGGGGTTACTAAATGCATATATAACTGTATTTTGCATGCAGACTTGAATCTTTTGCCTTTCTCTACAGAATTGCAGAACAATTGAGGCTGAGCCAAAAATAGCCAGGTTGGTTTAAGACCTTGCTAGGAGGACCTAGCAAAACTGATGTGCACGATATGATTTTCTTTAAATACTGGTGGCTGTTAAACAGTTTTCTATCAAGCCGATTTACATATGAAGCAATACAACTGTACACGGATAGAATACATAAAAGACATAATTAAAGCTAATAATTGTCTTTAGGCTTGTCCTTCTTGGCAGTGAAATGAACACAGTAACAAAAGAGTGCTGTTACAGACTGTATAAAAGTATCATTCAAGCTAAGAATTTTGAGGTCACAATGGGTGGTTGAGTAAACAGCCTTGAGGGGTTACAGTAGTTTGCTTATACAAAGATAAGGTTTATTCAGAAACCCGCAACCTACAGATTAGTTTCTGAGGCATGACATTCTCATATAAAACAAAACAGTAATGAAAGCAACTAATTGGAAAAGAAAATAATTATTTTCCTGACAAACATTTTACTGAATATAAAATGTGTATTTATGCTGATGCATGAGGCAGATTGCTGTTTAGAATAGAATTCTGCATCCTAAGAGGCAGATTGCTTTTAAATCCTATTTTGCCTACATCACTCAGGGTACAGCTATACAGATCAGGAAACTCCACATTATGTAGTGGAACATCACCTAATATCCTGATGCCATTATGCCGTATATTTTCCCACTCTAATGCTTGTAGCAGGGCTGGCGAAATTATGTCAGGAAATGGGGTATGTGATGCTTCATGTTTTATAGACTGACCAGGGTTGGGGATGGGGCTTGGCTCAACACAGGATTGCACTTTTCAACAACCTCTTCATGTCTCTTACAGTGTGCAGTTTCACCCTAACAATTCATTACTACCCAGTAAGAAGTATTTGTATATGAACCATCTCATGCACTCAGGGTGGTAGGGAGGGAGTATGATTGTACCTGCTGAACACCTATCTCCTGTGCTGATGTGCCTGATTTCCAAACACTGTGGCGAGTAGTGAAGACGTGTATATGAGAGGTGTCATGGGAGCACCTCTGCCAAAGTCTAGGATTGCACATATTGTTATCCTTGTGGTTTAAAACATTACTGGGGTGCTGGATCATGAAGGTTTGTGGTGGAATATTTTGCAGGTTTTAATGTTGCTAGGACTTGGGGGAAACCCAGCCAGATGGGCAGGGTATAAATAATAAATTATTATTATGATTGGACTATTTCTGGATTTGGTAGCTAGGTGTACAGCTCAACAGAATAACTTTTATGTCAACACTATTCAGACTACACCTGTAAGACTGGTATTTGTAAACCTGCTGTTTTGTTTCAGTTTGCAGCATAGCTGGGAATGTATTCCTTTCCCCCAGGTCATGCTATAAAAGAGCTGATCAAAATGAAGCCAAACTTGGTGTAAATTGCTAAAAACTGAGAAGACTGTGAAATATTTTGCTCTTAATCACAGAAGAATAACTGGGATACAAATGTGTGTTAAGTATTCCTGCTTTAGTTCACCTTGCTTCATGTAGGCTGATTTCCCCCCTGTGTCTTTGTTAAGAGAAATTTCTCCTTAGTCCACAACAGTTAAGTGTAGGATTGTTTAATTACCTTGTGTTTCCTTGCAGCAGAATATGAAAGTCCCATTTTTTAGCACACAGTTCCTTAACATTTTGCTTAAATTAGTCCATGTTAATTTAATGAAGTTACTAAGACATACATGTATGTATCTCCTATTATGCTCTCAGGATGATTGTGTTTAAGGCAAAGAGGAGTGGAGCAGTCTCTCTGTGGCTATTGAAGAATGTTAATTGGCCCTTAAGCACAACTGGCTTCCTCTAGAAACTTGTCATATTTGTTTTTCACCTAGTTTTATTGAGAATTGTTACATACTCACTGAATCCTCTGGACAGGTGGGGTACAAATCTGAATAAAACAAGTAATAGTTCATGGTTGGACAAAACCTTTTTGGCAGTGGTGTAGCAGACCTGCAATCAAGAAGATGTGTCACACTTCAGTACACACACAGTTGACCATATCCATTTAAATTAAAATTAACTTTTCTAAAAGTGTGGTGTATTGCTATTGATTTCAGTATCCTTATTAAACTACATCAAAAAGTTTCTTGTAATATCTTCTGCACAATTGGATCTGGTTACACTTATAAAGGCAAGAATGTGAGAATGAGGCTTATTTTTTTTAATCATTTTTATATTGTGTGCCGAGAATTTATGTACAAAAAGAATTTGAAAGCTGCAGATGCAGACTTACTTGTATTGAGGATTTAATGTTGCCCTGGAAAATAGCTAGAGCTCCTGAGCGTCCACTGTATCAAGAAATACTTTTAGACTATGCAGCTGAGTGGTGGGAAGGAAAGAGTAATTCCTTTCTTGCAGCTCTAGTTAAAGATGTGACCACAACCTTTGTATATTTATTATTTCAAATGGACTCTTGAATGCATGTGTGTGTTTCCTGTGTATTTCCCTGCCTCTCAGTCCCTTATTCTGATCCTTACACAGTCTTACTATTACATGTACACCTCATGACTCCAATCCCAACTAAATTTAGTCACTAAAATCAGTGGAGCTTTAGGAAACCAAAATGAAGTTTTTCCATTGTTCTAATTAGGCAGACACAGGAACATATCAGAGTTTAACATACTACTAATCACATACCAAACACATAAACTGCATGTCTGCCACATACAAGGATGTGCGTGTACACGCACACAAAGTAATAGCTTGCCTGAACTTTGATATGCTACGTACTACCGTCTCTGTGGAATGTATTCCCATCGAGTGCAATCTACTGGTCGATCGCAGGGCACCCCTGGTTGATCCTGTGTGATTCTGATCGATCGGTTCTCCCCCCCCCCCCCAAAAAAAAAAAGCTCAACAACTTTGGTCAGTCTAATGGGTTTTTTATAGTGGGAGTAGATTGCAGTCTCTTGAAAGTTGGACATGCCTGATTTATGCTATTATAACTTGTAGGCATCTAATGAACCTGAATGTTGAAAGATTCAGAACAAATCACATAAACTTAAATCATGGAAGTTATGCATGTAGGAGGCAGTGATAGCCGCCAACTTTGATACTTTGAAAGAGGATTAGACAAATTCATGAAGGTAATGGCTATCATTGTTTACTAGCTATGATGACTGTGTTCTTTCTCCATGGATGGAGGCAGTATGCTTTTGAATACCAGTTCCCTTTAGTTGGAAGACGCTATATGGAGTATTTGCATGTGTTGATGAGAATGGTGTGCTACTTACCCTTGACCAAAGGGTGACAAGTTACTGTCTACATAATCTTGAGGTTCTGTTACAGTCAAGCGGTATATAAATGTTGTGAAATTACTGTGTATTCGGATTAGTTCTCCAAAATTAAATTCCTCACAACTCCTCATTATGAAAATTACAGTGTATGTTTATGGTACATTCAAAATACTTTGTTTAGCAAGAAACGTTTTATAGGGCTATATAAGTTCTCACAAAAAGCTCACTTTCAACTGTATGACTTCACCCAGAAGAGGCCTCTAAAAATAAACACCATTCATGTTAGCCTTTTTTTTTTTTTAACAGTGCTTCATACTTTAGCTCTTGTATAAATATCTGCCACATTTCCACCAGGAGTTATTGCTGTTATATATTTTACAGACACTTTACTGTCATCTAAGTGGTTTATTTTATTCCCACAGCTAGAAGAAAACTACAAAAAGAATTTTGTAATCTGAATGTGATTGTGGGCTGAGAGTAATGTTTTGAAAAGGAGCTAAAAGTAAATTATATTACTCCTTTATTGTGTTTATGAAGACTTTCCTATTGTGCTTGAAGTTAGCATTAGTTTCAAAGTTATTAACTGGATGTGGTTTTATTATGACTGGGATTTTGGCATCAGTTTCCCTCACACACACACCCCCCCCACCCTTTCCTCATCCTAGAGGAGTATATCAAAAGCTTATTTAGACACAATCTTAATGGTGAAATGCAGCAGATGAAAAACAAATACATGATTTTCATTTAGGTTTAGAATACTTCCATTAAGCCCTCTTTTATATACTATGGTATTCTGAGAAATCTTGTCATTTGGTATTGTGTGTCTGGGTTATGGATAATCTCAAATGGTGAACCCTTCAGGAAGGCTGGTTGGAATAAAAGGGAAATTTCTGGGGTGACTTTTGGAAATGGCAGTGAATGGGTTTTCTGATGGGAAATATGGCCTTGGTCTTGTATACCTGAAGGAGCGTCTCCACCCCCATCGTTCAGCCTGGACACTGAGATCCAGCGCCGAGGGCCTTCTGGTGGTTCCCTCATTGCGAGAAGTGAGGTTACAGGGAACCAGGCAGAGGGCCTTCTCGGTAGTGGCGCCCGCCCTGTGGAACGCCCTCCCATCAGATGTTAAGGAAATAAGCAGCTATCCTATTTTTCAAAGACGTCTGAAGGCAGCCCTGTTTAGGGAAGTTTTTAATATTTAATGCTGTATTGTTTTTAACACTCGATTGGGAGCCACCCAGAGTGGCTGGGGAAACTCAGCCAGATGGGTGGGGTATAAATATATTATTATTATTATTATTATTATTATTATTATTATTATTATTATTATTATTTGACTGACATGATTTGACTTGCACTGTTTTCCCTAGAGGCATTGGTGTATCATTTACATGCTATATCAGCCTTCATCAATCTAGAACACAGTTGCATCTCTGATTATCAATTTAACCCTCTGATCTAATGCACATTGTTAGAGCTTAAAATTCTTCAGAATGAATGCACACATCCAAACAGCTCCAACTTACTAAATATGCTTTGTTTGTGACAAACAAACCAGAATCTGAAGTCATGGCATGATGCTGGATTGTGAATCTTGCGTGGTGTATTATCATTGGTTGTTCTGTCCAGACCTGTTATCCTGGGTTAATTTTTGATAAGCTGCCCCAGCCATTCCCCTGGTTACCGAGAAATAATGTCAAGTGCAGTTATAAAATGAAGCTATTCAAGTGGCCTGGAGAAACTTGCTGGTACATTTTCCAGCCTCTCCTTCCTTCCTCAATTCTACCTAGCAACTTCTTAAATCACATGTTTTCCTGTGAGAAAAGAGAACCTTTAGGTCCAATCCAGAGTGTTGGGGAAATAATGGCAGGGCATTTGCCTGTATTTGAGATCATACTTCATGAAGAGATTGCTGGGGAGAAAATGGTGGTAGGGGGAAAAGTTGAACAGAAGACTTCGTAAGTATGTGCTTATTCTAAGCAATAGTTTCTGGTTCAATGATAACTGTACTCTTTACTATTGTTAAAGAAATTGGAGCTGCAGTGTTTGATCTCACTCTTAATTCAAGAGTCTTGTGGCACCTTAAAGACTAATACATTTATTATGGTCTTTTGTGAGGTGCTCCCTCACAAGCTAAGGAATGACTGACAAAACACAACGTCCATTTTTAAGAATGCTAGTTAACTAACTTTGGTGTATTAGTTCATTTGGTTCAAACATGTAGATGTTGTCTGGATGTCTTCACTTTTTAAGTGTTGCATAGCTCTCTGAAGTTTATGTAACTATCTTTTCGTCTGGTGTAGGTAACACTGTTGTGCTACTTAATACATAATTCTTTTAACATCTCACCCCCTTAGGAGCAACAGGTATTCTGGCACCTGTTTTGTCAGTCCAGATGAAAGGACTTGACCAATATGACTCCATATCTCTTTGATCTCCCTGCAGAAGGTCAGCATATCTGCCTAGAGATTCCTCTGAAGAGCAATTTAAAAGTTGCATTTGAGCAACATCAAGTGAAATGTCTTCACATCTCATGCAGTGAGGAGCTCTTTGGTGTACTTCCTGGCTAGATGTGAGGAAAGATATTAACTCTTCATCCAAGATGAAATATTGTTGACTCGTCCTATATTCCTTCTTAGGACTACTTCTTAGGTCTGCCTATAATACAATACATACATTTTATCCTCCTAAACTAATCCTTATGGATGTAAAAGTCTTATATTGCAATTCAGTGACTGACCTAGCAACATACAATTTTAAAAGGCTTTTGCATTCCAAGTAAGGATTTGCTAGAGTATGTGGTGTTAAATGTTTAGAAATGTGCAATGCAGAGTGAAAATATTTCAAAGCCAGTAAGGAAAGGTTGCTACATGAAAGTTTTCATAGAGAATACAGAGCCGCTTTGCTATATCCAAGATGGCATGATCGATATAAACAATATCTGCGGTCAGAGCCATCTACCCTGAATTTCAGAAGCCTTCAGGCTTCCTGGCAGAGGTCTTTTCTGGCCATGTTAACTGAGATCAGGTTACCACCATATCTCCTTTTTAGATGTTGGTTTATATCTCTCTCTTTTGACTAGCTAGATCAGGGGTAGTCAACTTTTTTATATCTACCATCTTTCTTGATGGTAAAATTTCCTTACCACCCACCAGTGCTCTATGGAAGGAGGATTCAGCTTGTGCTGTTGAACCCCCTACCACCTGAAACGCCCACTAGTGGGTGGTAGGGACCAAATTGACAACCCCTGAGCTAGATAATGAAATAAGAGTAAGCTAGCTTGTTGAAGTTTATGTTTTATTGAATTGCAATAATTCAAATCAAACATACATACAACAACAAGTTAAGAGTAAAGATAAAACAGTAAATACAATAACAGACTGAAACATTGTCCTCGATCATCATAAAATACTTGACAGTAGAGAATAGTCTGCATCTGCTGAAAACAGAGATGGAAAGAAGCAAGAAAGGAGATGAAAGAGCCTAGGTGCTATTGCAGAGAAGGCCTGTCCCACATATTCACCAGACTAGCTTTAAAAATAGGTGGACTGTATAACAGACACTGCTACCAAAGGTTTTAACGAGGTAGAAGCCAGTCCTTTAGATGCACTGGACCCAAGTAGCGTACAGGTCATCACCAAGACTTAATTGGGCCTAGAAGGAAAAGGGGAGCCACTGTAGTTAAGTCCAGGAGTCTTATGCTTCTTGTAAGCAACCCAACTATGACAGCTTCATGTGCCATTTGAAGTACTCAAGAGCAGCTCCATGAAGAGTACATTGATGTGACCACAGCAAACCTTTCCCTGGAACGGTCCACAGCTGGCTGCCCATCCAAAGCCATCCAAAAACAGCCCTGGCCACAGCTGTCACCTGAGTTTGCAGCGCTTTGAGTCCAGAAGTTTACCCACTCCTGATCACTTATAGAAAGCAGTTCGCGTTGCCTAAGGGGAAGGGGGGGGGACTGATTACATACACCATTGCAGGTAGAATAGACCCACAATAGGCTGAATCGTAATAACTTTCTCAACATTTCTATGTGAAGAATTGGATCTCTAATTTCCAAAACCAGTAGACTGCCCACTATATTTCACTAGCCAGTAGAATTACTGTCCCATTAGGGCATGCTCATAAGATTCCCCCTAGTTGCTCCAGAATTAACTACTGTATTTCCTCTAAAGTTATTTTCATGTGATTTTGCAATGTATCAGGAATGCTTGAATGTTTTGCTTACATTCAGAAAGTATGTTACTTCTACATTATATATGTATCTGCAAGCAATGTAGTATTTTTGTTGCTGTTAATTAGCATTTTCATTCATCATGTATAAAGCGTCTGTCATATATGTTTGTAGGCCAGATGAGTCTATTTGTATTTTGTGGGTTATTCATGATTTTCTTTTTCAATTATGAGAAGGTTTTGCATTAGTCTGTGTGTCCCTGGTCAAGATAGCATGGGAGCATTACTATTTACCACTTCCTCCTTTGTTGGCAGCAGGAGTCCAGAACGTAGTCCGCCAAGGCTTTGCAGATGCCAGGGTTTCACACTTCAGAAGTGGAAAGTTGTCTTTCTTGGAGGGGGGGATCCTGAATATTTATTACCTTGGAGATAGATTTTTTATTTATGGAATTTCTAGACCCCTCCCTTCATTAACGTTTTACCATCAGTAGTTGGTAGGAAAGGAACATGTTTATTTTTCAAGGTTTCCATCATATTCTTCTTTGTTGGGGAAATCAAGAACTTGCTAGTAATGTGCCTTAGTAAGCCTCTGTGGAAAGGTCAGAGCTTGTGCTTGCTGCGGTGATGTCCTGCCATAATAATCCCAACTATGCATACTTCTTTCTAGATATGGGAGTGTTAAGAGGGACTTAACTGGCTGTGCATAGTGCATTGTTTGAAACTTACAGAAAATCATAAAAGGAACTAGTGTAAAATCATAAAAGCGACTTGATTTTTAAAAACAAAAACAAAATATTGATTAAACTGGGACATTAATGCTGGAGGAATTCCCAAAACGGCAAAAAGGCTGTTTGCCTATATTTAAGTTGATAAGACAGCACTATTGTTTATTTTTGTTCGTTGTGGTGGAGTGTGTTATGTGGATAAGAATAGAGCGGAGCTGCAGTCAATTGTGGGTCCTGGCTGGTAAATTTGTATTTGAGGTTGCAAATGGTAAGGCTATGTTCTCATCTCAATGTTGTGCTGTCTCTCTTATTAGGTTATAACAACTTTTAGATAAATGTTTAGAATTCTTCTTTTTCACATATTATGCTCTTGGCTGCGTTTTATCTTACTAATTTCAAATTGCATTTTAGAAGGAAATATCTCTCTGGATGTATGCCATGAAACAAATTGGATAAGCCCAATCTTTTGAATGAATCAGATTTTGTACAATTGAAGAAATATTCTACAATTGATTATTTGTCTTATTATCATCTAGTTTCTAAACTAATTAAATGAACACTGAAAGTTATGCTTTCCAATTAACGACCCATCTTTAGAAAGACAGAGCAATGCATTTATTTCTGTTACCCAATAATGAAAACTTGTAGGAGTTCGTAAAGATTTCTGACTCAGAAAAATAAAGGACCTTTTAAAGAATACATTTAACATATTGATTGAACTACATACAGCACCATATTACCAATTAGATCGGTGTGTTCAGTTACAATGCCTATGTTCAGAAATGCCGGAGAGGGAACAAAATGGCATTCACAACTCTTAATTAGTGCCTTTTTAAAGTGTATTTTCTCTTATGGAGAAGCAAAAGTTGTTCTGACTAAGAACAAGGTTTTGAGTCAAAGGGAGACTGATATGACATGTACTTTATCTGTGTTAGTAACCATCTTGCCTAATTTTCAAGGGATTTAAGCTGACTGAACTGGATGTGAGGTTTTAAATATTGAGAGTGCGGTTAAAAAGAAGGTTAAAAAGAACAGGCATTTATTTAGAGGGGAGTTGTTGTTGTTGTTTTTGTAGACTGCTTCAATGATTTAGTTAACTGTAGATCAGTAATAGAAAAAAGAGGGAACTAAACATTGCCTTTGTTTTTAACAAGTGATCCAGTAGCAGCTTATGTTCTTTACATTGTATGTTTTGTATCTTCTTGGTGATCAAACAGGTTTTCATCTCCAGTCCATTTGAAGGTGAGACTTAGATAGCTTATCCACATATTGTCAACAAACTTGCTTTTGGGGGAGGTTTGCTTGGGCCTGCTACTGGTGTCAAATTAAATGAGCGTTCCCCACCATTCTGTTCAAATGACAGTTCCAGATCACAGCTAGGATTGTCCTCAATATCACTTGATGCCCTTGCTCTCATTTTGAAACGATACATTTTCTGCAAATAATAAAAAAAATTATACTATACTACATGACAGAACACTAAACTGAAATGTTTAGATATTTCTTTGTCTTTGAGTCTTCCAGCCACACTCGCCATCATCTCCTGCCACACCAATGGTGAAGAACCACTGGATTTAGAGTATCAGACTAGGACTAGGGAGACCAGGGATCAAATTCCTACTCAGCCACAAAGCTGACTGGGCGGCCCTGGACCAGCCACTGTCTCTCAGCCTAACCTACCTCAGAAAGTTGCTGTGAGCATAGAATGGGGAAGGCATCACCATGAGCTCCTTGGTACAGTGGGATATAAATTGAATAAATGTAAAGTAATTGTGCTGCTTCACCAAACACACGGTGTCTTGAAACGTAACACTCGTGTGAATTGGGAGTTGCCTGTACTGCAAAGGAACATGCAATAAGTCCAATACAGTGCAAGTTAAACTACGTTATGCATACACTGCAAGTTACATGGTGTTGTAGTATAGATTGTATGAATTGTGACTAACAGCTACAAGGTTAATGGCTATTAGCCCAAATAAACTCTTGTTCTAATTTACGTAAGAATGTTTTAGAATATTTATTTTGCAAAGAATACCGCTAAAGTAACAATTTATTTGCCTGCAAAAATGAAGATAATTTGAGCTGCTTTAGAGCAAACTATACATAGCATACAGGTTCCCAAGTTTATCCATTGCAAAGCTGTCTTTGAAGTCATTAGTTAAATGTGTGTTTTACTGTTAAGGGAATATGCATTGTAATTCACTGACCATTCTACTGATATAACAGTGCACTGTATCTCATGGGTGGAATAGCAACTACATTCTTCTATAATAGTTTATTTCTGTGATTGCAACTATGCATTGTTCTTACTAAGCAAAAGAAAATCACTGAAATCAATGGTGCAAATATAATATTTAGTTTAATGAGACTTTGAAACTTATTAAGAGAACCTTATGAATATTAAATACTTTTAGTAACAAGCTTTTATTGTGAAGCAACACATTTGTTTTATATGAAACTGCCAGCCAAACTTAAAATTCATGCAATGGACATAAAAATTTATTATCCAATTTCAAAAGTTTTTGAGTGGGAGAATGTACGGGAGCAAAGAAAGAGAGACATTTGATGCTTTATACGTTTTTAAAGCTAGCTTCTTTGGCCAAGCTTCCATATATTTTCTAAAATCACAAGTAATTTTTTTTAGGTTTTGTACTCATCCAGTTATCTTTTTTTATTATTATTCCTGTGCCCATTGGAGAAAGTTACACTTCCTTCTTATGAGAATTGGTATAATCATGTACAGTGGTACCTCAGGTTACATACGCTTCAGGTTACAGACTCCGCTAACCCAGAAATAGTGCTTCAGGTTAAGAACTTTGCTTCAGGATGAGAACAGAAATCGTTCTCCGGCGGCGAGGTGGCAGCAGGAGGCCCCATTAGCTAAAGTGGTGCTTCAGGTTAAGAACAGTTTCAGGTTAAGAACGGACCTCCGGAACGAATTAAGTACTCAACCCGAGGTACCACTGTGCTGCAGTATGTGTGCTGTATTTTAAGCCAAGGAGTGGTGCAGAAACGCTGCTTCCTGGAAGCTTGTGTTTATAGTGAGGTACAGCTCTTGCTACAAACCCTTGTCATGCTTAGGTCTTATTTCACTGTATCGTTAGCTCTATGTGTGGCATGGACTGCTTGTGAGGGCAAGAATAGACCCCAAACCTGTGGGTCACTGTGCTTTATAGAAGGCATCCCATTTTCAGTGATTCACTTTTGAGTCCTTTAACCATCATTTCATTTTTAATGAAGACCATCTGGTCCCGTGTGCATATTAACAACAACATCTGCTCACTACCCAATATAGTTCTTGAGCTTTCTGCATCTGTTTTTCATGGCACTTGTTGGCATCCATCTGTCTCAAGATGGGGATGAAGTAAAACCGCTATGTTAGCAGTACCAAATTGACTTCCCCAGGGTGCAAGCCTGGACAGTGTGTATGGAGGTCCTGGGATGTCCAGACAACAATACCTCCCTCTCGGCCTGCCTGATGTTGTCCAAAGGAAAGCAGAGCAATGCATTGGTCACCAGCTTGGCTGCAGGAGTTGC
>NC_139608.1:58169421-58179421 GCF_964270895.1 Podarcis filfolensis
CGTGACACATACATGCAATTGTTTATGTTCCTAGGTAGCCTGTGTATGCACCCTTCATATCCTTATCTGTGTAGATATATTTGTCTCATGGAATTATTTTCCTGAGATGCGAAAGGAAAATTAAATAAGCCCAACTCAGATAAGCAAAGGAGTTGGCAGGACTAGCTTCTGTTCTGGAAATGCAGTGTAATTCTATACACTTAGTTGTATTTTTTTATTTATTTATGCTATTTCTGTTCACTTTGGGAACAAACATGATTGAATCAAAGTACTAACAAATGTGAAACTAACAATCTGAATCACACCAAAACCACAGTATTTACATTTCCCAAATAACAAAACTATATTTTAGCAAGGTTTACCTAGTTCTCCACAAAAAGTCTGGCTAATAGGAAAACTAATACAGAGAAGAAATGTATGTATTTGTATATATATTGTATCCTCCTTCCTGCTAACCTTTTCCCAGTACCATGGGTTTGTTCTTACAAATCATGGCCTAACAGGGTCACACATGTGATACAATAAAGTGTATATCGCAAAAGCAGTCCTAGTTTTTCTTTTTTTTATTGTTTTAGTGACATAAGGTACAAATGGCCAGAAAAAGCTCCTGTTATACAATCTCATAGAAATAAGATAGGTTGTGAAAATAAGTGTGGTTGCGATCTTGCACAATTCATACCCATTTAGTCAGGGCTTAATTTTGGAGTGTCCCAGAAAGTTATTTGCCCAGGTTGTATGTACTGATAAACTATGGTTTTAGCACTACTTTGACAAATTGAAATAAGTCTGACTGAGACTCCTTCCCTATTCTCCTCTCATGTGGGCGTTGACCGTTTCCCTGAATGTTGGGTTGTCAAGTTGTCCAGGCCAAAGATTATGGTTTATGACAGAGGTAGCTAATCTGTGGCCATCCAGATCATGTTGCTGGATTACCTACTATCCCCGACCATCGACTGTGCTGTATGAGGCTGATGGGAGTTGGGAGTCCAACTATATCTGGAGGATCAAGGGCTAGCCCCCCTGGTTTATAACAAAACCATGGCTTCTGAAGCTGGTTTGTTGAAGCAACCAGAGTTTGTACCCTTCCTGGTCCATACAATACAACAAGCCAATATTCATGGAAGCCAAAAATAAATGGTTCAAGTAAAAGTCCTTCTCCCAGTTGTGTGTGGTTGTGAGCATGAAAGCCAGAGCCTTGCTCAGGCTTGTTCCAGCTCATGCCTGTGGTGTCAAATTGTAATTTAGAATTATGCGTGAGCGCAGCCTGCTTCAAGAGACTTTGATAATGGACCCAGATCTATCCAGTTTAATAGGAGTTGGCGGGCTGCTGCTTCACTGTCTTGTTTTTTTCATATGGGCGTTATGTCCTAAATAAGACAGGCTAGTAGTTTTTAGCTTTATCATACAAGGTCCTATTAAAAGTAATTCCCCCTATGTTTTGGAAATGCATGAGAACTAAACACCTCTTTGTATGATTTTAGATGGCTACAGTGATGGTGATACAGCTTGACTTTTTAGGTTGTGTAATTGTTTCTAAACACAGGATGGCATATGTGGTTAGAAAGTTAAATGAGCTTAATGCACTTGAGATTGGTGTGCCTTCTGATGGAATGGATATCATTAATATTGGTCATTCAAATGAATTCTCTTCTCTGTGTATTTTTTTAAAAAAACACAAAATTATTGAAGATTGCATTTATGCATGTAATTGATAAATATATAATATGTTTTATTTAATGTTGGCAACAAGGCATTGATTTAATGTTTACCAAGCTGTATATGGTTCAGTGGCTCCTCTGAAGTAAATTCACACATATTTGACAAATGTTTATATGCTGATTGCATTGTTTCCTGGATCTTCCGGGATGTTTTTGTTCTGTTATGCTTATCTGCCCTTTTTAAAGGCTTTCTGAAGTGTTTCTAGACAGATTTTAACCAATTTCGCTTCTGCATGCCCATCTTATTTCCTTTGCAGTGCCTGGATAGCTTGTTTGCAAAGTTTACTTGGCCACAGTATCCCCTGGGGCTCGATTCAGGACAGCATGTGCATACAGCCCTTGAAACTATGTCAGATAGTCCCCAGATCCTAAAAGGTTGGCTACCCCTGAGATAAAGCATCATGTTTAATGGCCTCTCTCCCCCCACCCCCTTTTAAGTGTTTGTTTTAATACCTATGTGAAGCATCAAAATGCTATGTACATTTCAGCTTTTGTCTGTTACGGTGTTCACTTTTACCGCAATCACAAAATTACAATAAGACTATAAAGAACTAGAAATGACAGATAATTCCCCTTGCTGAATACAAATTCTCAATATCCGAGTCACATTCTGATTTGAATTTCTTACATTAGTTTCTCTGTGTGTGTTTAGGATACACTCACACCTGTGTGTATATTGTATACTTGCATATAAAATAAAGACATTTCTGCATCTTTGTAGTAAATCTATCTATAGAATTTGCCTTGCCGTTTTTATTTAAAAATTTACCCAGCCTTTTTTTTTTAAAAAAAAAAAGAGGAATAGTCACAAGCAAGCAGAATGATTGCTTTGCCTGAAAGCTAGCATTCTTCAGCAGAAATAAAAATCCCAGAATATTTGTATTATAATTACAAACATAGTCACAATTTTTAAAATAAAAGTATTGTCACATCTGCACCTTAAGTCCGACCACCTCAGATAATTTTTTAAGTTGTAGTGCTGCTAGAGAAAGCCTATGCCATACGGACTGGGACTGCAGCACGATAGCACCATTCTTGGAGGAGCTTTTTTTGACTCTCACTCTGAAGCAGACCCCAAGTTCCACCCCAGTACTTATGGCTCTACCTTTCATATAGGGGGACTAAGCAAGAACTGAACAACCTGGTTTCAAAGGGCAGTGCTGGTTGCAAAGCAGCTATTCATAACCAGGTGGAAATCGCTGAAAATGTAGATAAGCTTGAAGATACCTGCCAAGACCTTGTCCAAGGTTTTGAGAGGGTGTGTGGAACCTCTTGATTATCTGGGGCAGCTGACTGAGAACGTTAGAAAAATCGATTTGTGTGGTCTTTCATTCCACTCTTTTTATGTATTTTATGTAGTTAAAGGCCTTTCCCCACTTACCATTTATAATTGCTGGGGTAGCGGGTAGGGGGTTGTTTTGTTTTTTGGATTTTTTGGGCCTGCTGCTGCACAATGCCATTATCTAGCTAATGTTCTGGGCTAATGTATTCAAAGTTATCTTCTGTCATAAAAAAGTGACATTTGTGAAAGATCCAGAATGGATTTTCAGTATTTTCATTTGTGTAGCACATGCATTGTCCTGGTTTCTGCATGGAGGAGGTAGGGGTTGTTGGTCATAGCTCTGTTCCACTATAAATGGAAAGTGCAGAAAGGCCCTTGGTTAAATGTGTTTTATGTAAGTTGACCATCCTGAGGTTGGCTACTAGGAGGATAGAAAGACATTTGAAGGATGTATACAGTTTTATGAGAAACAGTTGAATTTTCTATAGACCAAATGTTTTGGAACACAGATTCTTTTGTTGCTATATTTCCAAGGAAAAGTCTGGTTTGCTCTCAAACTTACCGCAAGCATTGCACTAGTGTTAATAGGTGGGCATCCTCTTTATCTCAAGTCAGGTTTCAGAGACCATAATAAAAGTTAAAAGGTGGTCAGGATATTTGGATTTTTCTTCTTTTTAAGTTAATATCAAAAAATACAAAGCAAAGAAAAAGACCTGTACAGCCCCAAATCATAAGCATTTCCAAATAAAACCATATTTTAAAGGGATCTGCCTACCTAGTGTCTCTGATAACAGCTTACAAAGAACCATTACTCTGCCGCAAAGTCCAGTGAGTCTATGCCCACTCAAATAGCTCAGAGCTCATTAAGTTCAAAAGTTGCAAGGAACAAAGCCTTACAGAGCCAGTGTGTCATGGGACACGATGAGGGGTTCTTCTATCCTTGCACTATGACTAAGCGGGTGGATGATTAGAGATCTACTATGAAGGTCTGAATTATCTTGCACAAACATGTATAATAGGCAAAACATAGGATATAGAGTGATCCTATGTCCATTGATGATATTTCTAATATTACAAAACCCCAGAACATACTTGCAGGGGTGCAGTTCCACCACATGTGACAGCAGGACCCTCTGGAATTACACATCACAAAAGCAGGGCAGGTGTACTTCAATATATGATACAGGTGGACCAGGGCCAGAAACCACCTATGAAGCACTTTTAATGAATTTTTACATACATTACCTAACCCCAATATAAAGGGTTTAGATTACCAGATTTTTGCCCATTGCGAGGATTGATTGCTATTCCAAGGTACATTTCCCAAACTATTCATAAACTCTCAAATGAGGTGAACTGTGCGTCTAGAATGATGGAACATAACAGAGGTGAGAGTTTCAGATCCACACAGAAACCATATATCTTCTGCCTGTATCTTCATTTTGGGGGGATCAAAATAGGAAAAACCTGGAATAAGCAAAAGAGTTGGGACAAGGCAACCATTTAAACAGCAGCTGCCCTGCCCCAAATTGATCAATGTAGACCGTTCCTGGTAGGCAGATCTTTCTTAAGTTCGTTTAAGAAAAGTAAGGCGGATTCTGAAGGACCTGTACCCCCAGATATTTCAAAGATTTCTTTCTGAGCCATATTCTAGTTGGGCTTGAGGTTTGAATCCAAAAGAGTGATTTAGATTTGTCATAGTTAATATGAAGGCCAGATATTTCTCCAAATCGTGCCATTGACTGCATGACATCAGGCATACTCACTACAGGGTTATTGAAGAGTACAGTAATGTTGTTCGTGAAGATACTTAAGAGGTGGAGGATACCCACTGCCTCATACCCCCCCCCCAAAAAAAATCAATGAGTTGTAGCATAGCGGGATCGTTGGGCTCAAGGCATAACAGAAACAAAATTGGAAACAACGGGCAACCCTGTTTAGTGCCCCATATTTTTAAAAACAGGCCATATATTGAGAAATTAAATTTAGCAAAATAAATACACTGAGAGAGAGAAATATAAAACCTTCCTTGTTATCCTCTTACTAAATCATTGTTAGATGTGGGAGAAGAAAATGTTATTAACAAAAATAAATTAAAATTTCATTGTGACATGCAAATGTAATGTATAAAGCTATTGTTTTTATAAGCATAAGTTACAGAATATTCAAAACAATGCAAGCCAGTAATAGCATGCACACCAAAGGATTGTATTGTGAAGGGGAGGGAGGTACACAAACACAAAACCACTGAAAATTTTTATGTCCTTAAGTATTGTGTTTCTATGAAACATATGCTTCAGACCAAGCAGGATAAAATAAGAGTGGAATATTATACCACAGTCTCTGGTATTATTTTACTGCATCAGCTATAGACTTCCTGAAAGAATGTTTTCAAAAAGCCGTGGCAGAGGGGACAGAGGACAGCTGGACTTAGGCCGCAAAATTGCCTTGGCCCCAGCGGTACGGAAGGGGAGATGACGAGAGTTCCAGTACAGTGGATCGAAAAGTGTGTTTGACAGCCAGGTGAGCCGCTTGTTTTGCTTACAGTCCCCAGGGTGCTTGAGACTCTCTTTGGAAGGGGAAGAAAGGTATCAGAGCTGACTCTAGAGAGATGAAAATGGGCCTGAAGGGTTGATGCTCCTGTCCCTTATGTGATACTACGAAGGTCTAGGACGGGAGAATTTTCACATTAGAGCCTCGACTCGGGTGATAAAAAAAAACACCTTATTTAGTTTTGCTGTTTTAAACATAGGGAATTATCAAATAAAGAGGGGGGGCATGGGAAACAACAACGTTTTCTACTGTATAAGTATAGTACTGCAAATATTTGATCAGCAGAATAAAAGGAAATTAGAAATGGACAGTGTAAATAAGTCAGGGATCCAGCATTCTATTTCCTGAATTGTGTAAGGAAATGCAGGTGTTAGGGTAGGTTTACACAACCCAAAAAGGGCTTGTTCTCCTAATCTATTGTGATGTGTGCTTGGTGAACTGGTTGTTTGGATCAGCCAGCAGAGATACTCTGGGATAGCCAGTTCACACAACCAGTTAAATGTACATGTTCAGTCTGGGTAGACATGAGTTCCATTGTTTTAAAAACCACACCTAATTGGCCTCTAATTGCCAACACACTAGATCTTCCATGTCTAGCATATGAACAGAAGTACTTGGAATTGGCCTCATACATGGAGAGTTGATGAAGGTTTAATAGCAAAAATAAACACAAAACATTATTAGAATGTTCATTTTGACTTCTTTTTGGAAAAGAGACTACCTGTTTACTAAACTGCTTGCACTTGCAAGCATGCAAATAGTTAACTCTAATGGAAAGTCACCAGTCTTACAAGCTGTTGCAGTTTATCACTGGCACAGGTAGAAAAGCTGTGCATCTCTGAGCAAGGGAGCTCTTCTACAAGGTGAGTCCTTTAAAAGAGGCCCCATTGATATAGAGTACACATGTTCCACAGGGCCTCTTTTAAAAGACTCACCCTGTATATGGCATAGACAATTGTGTGGGAGAGCAATTGTGTGTCTGCTTGAGATACCTAAAACCTATCCCACCTGCACCAGTATTTTCAAAAAACCTTTGCCCATTCTGCTGTTTCCCATTATAATGACAGTCACTGCATACTGAATATGTGAGGATGTGCAATGTACAAATGTTATTTATTTATATTTAGTAGTCCCCTCATAACAAATTCTCTAGATGACATACAATTGGTTACATATAAAACAAAATTATAAACTTACCCATAATATAATCAGACCCAACATTAACATCCAAAACCAGCTTGCAAAACTAGGAACAATTGCCAACCCAGAGAACATTTAACATGTAAGAGCTTCTTTAAAAACCCTCACAACCTAAAACCAACCAGCAACCATTGATAGCCAGAGCCTAAAACTTATTTACATCAGAATTTACATCCTTTTGTGGATACCGTGGTTCCAAGCCATGTAGGCCTTTGAAAGTAAGCACTAGCACCTCAAATCATGCCTACAAGCAAACCAGAAGCCAGCACAGCTGATTAAGCGTTGGTGGGCTGTGCTCACAAGGCCCAGTTCCAGTTAGCAGCCAAGGAGATGTTTTGGCATGCATGTTATCACATTGACAATGTAGACATCTCTGGTTCCTGTGTCCATTTTGCAATGACTTGAAAACTGGATGCGGTCTATGAGATTATATCAGTGTGGAATCTTAAGGGCAGAGCTAGAAGTTTCAGTATAAAGAGTTAACTTCGAAAATGATTGCAACGTTTCATGGGTCCTAGCTCAGTGATGGACCACTGGGTCTTTCTCTGTATAAAATAGCTTTCTATGTTTCTGGGCTTTTGTGAAAAGCAAAATCTAGTAAGCGTTACTGTGTGGCATGATATATTAATAAGGGGTTGCTTACTCCCCATCCGTACCACTGTCTGCTACTTGCAGGGCAGGGGAGCCCATGTGATTGGTCTTATTAGTTGGTATTAGGAAAGAGAGAAGAACTAGACACAAGGCTGCCATTTTCTACAATACCTTCATATCTGTTGAAATTATTTTTCTGCCCTAAGCCTCACTGGGTACTTTCTACTAGCTTCCAGCTGTGATGTGGTACTACCAAATGAAAGCAAGAGATCAAATCTTACACCTTCTCCTGTTCCCTATTAGCTTCCTCTTTTAATATTGATAAGAATGGATGCTTGTGGGGGAAAACAAAATTTACCACTGAGATTAATAGATAATCCGACTTCAGCACTGGGTTTGCTGTTCTGCCAAATATTGGAGCAGGAAGATGCTGGACCAAAAGTAGTTTTTGTTCGATTTTTCAAAGGCGCTGCCCTTCAGAATTATGTGTTGTTTGTTGTCCAGTCAAAAAAACCTATCTGAAATAGAAATATTTCCATGTTAGCAGACATAATCCTATTGGGAATTCTGCTTTGGCCAGTTGGAGGCAACATCCCCAACCACACCACACTTAAAGGCTAGGTTTCGTTTTTTGCACTATTGCATGATGCATTCAGGAAACTCTCATTGACAGGCTAAGGTCCCCCACCCCTTTCATGTATACATACTGAGCTAGCTGGCAACATTTTATTGATCTGAAATAAAATTAATTCCATATTTCATGTGTTGTTAGCCCAAGTAACCCATTTTGTTCCCATTCCTATTTTCAAACATTATAGAGATTCATTTAGCCCGACTTGCACAGTAAAAATGTTTTCAGTTATGTTGTACTTTGTGTGGGAAACATCCTCTGTAGATAATTTTAACATTGTGGTTTTAAGGGTTTCCCAGATTCTTGCCATGTGTAGCTAGGGTTCTTCAGTATTAAATGTTAGCTTGTTCTGCGGTATATTCTTCATTAATGCTTTTAAATACTCATGTGTATGTGTGGTTACCACAAGGAAGGAAAAAAATTCTTCGGCTTCATTTTTGTTTCAGAAAATACTCTGGCAACTGGGTCTCCAGTGCCTGCTTTCTTTTCTAAATGCATTTGCTAGGAGATAGAACAGATCTTGCCATATATTGGCAGCATTATGGAGTTAGATTCTTGGCTAAAGTCCCTGGAGATCACAAACGATCACACTCATTCATGGTAAAAGAACTAAAAGTAACACATACTGCAGATTAGTTCCACAGCCAATAGCATTATTTATTTAACAATGAATGAGTATATAACAACTCTGAAAAGTCTGGTTCAACAAGTGTAGCATAGAGCTGCCATCCAAGGTGATTTGGAAGACTGTTAAACCACAAAAAAGACTGTGTGAGAAGAGGGGAGGGGAAAATTTGACTTAGAAACATAAAATAGGTGAAATCCCGGTTTCACTTTTATATATTTTAGCTGTTGGCAGGGCCTATAAGATTACCCAATGTTTTCTGTACAGGAAAGCAAATGTGGCATGGGAGTTTTTGTTGTTTTTTTTTAAAAAGACAATTACTTTTCTTCTTGTAAACGCACAAGCAACAATTTTGAATTGAGTTGCTAAATTGAAGCAAGAGTCTGTTCATGTGCAGAGGGCTTCTTTTCCTCCTTTTTCTTCTCCAATCCATCCTTTTTGGCTTTCCCCTCATTTCCTAACCCCCTGCCCTCCTCTACTTCCTCCAGGTTCCCTCAGGACATACAAAATTAGGCTGAGGGCCACACGCATTACTTGGGCTGCAAGGTCCCCCCACCTCACTGCAGTCCTCTGCCCAAGGATTTGTCAGTGTGAGGCCAGGCATAAAGAGAGGGGCAGGATCCTGGAAACCACAGGTTTTGGTTTGACTACAAAGGTGAGCAAACATTTCTGCTGTTACCGATGATGGACATGGCATGTTATCCTTTCTGTTTTGATTCAAAGCTGCCATTGCAGAATTATATCGAAGTGCTGTGGTTTCCCATGTGCTAGCCATTCCCAGCTTGGCTGCCATTATATTTTCTTTGTTGTCTGGGTGTGCTAAAGCTTCTAGGCGCCTCAGTTCTGCCTTGCAGGGAAGATGTTTTTGAAATTTGCATTTAGATCGAGATCGGTACATGGCAAGGCAGCAGTGCAAACCAAACCTTAAACTTTCAGGTAACAAATTAATTTTAAACACCGTGCCCTCGGCACTGTAGCCTAAACTAACTCTAAAGCAAATAATACCAGATGACTTTTAGATGGGAGGCATATTGCATCATCCCTCTATGATTGCAGCTTCTGTGTATGGCCTGTTGTCTTTTCTTTCAGAATGGGAAGCTTTTGGGAAGGAGGAAGTTGGAACAGAACAGGCTAGAGCTGCCTTTTCAGCTTTTAAGCATAACTATGCTTCCCGCCCCCCCTCGCTTTGTAAAATCAATTAAAACTTAATGGCTGTGAAACATCATTACCATGGTGGATTTTTGTGTGTTGTTTCAACTATGTATTGGGGAGAGTTAATGCATGATTGTGACATCATCAGGAAGTAATCACCTGTGTAATTGGAAAGTTTTGTGTGCCTTTGCAGGAATTGCTAGCTAAAAAACCTTGTGATTGAGTACCTCTCACCTGGTGTATAAGAT